>NC_141008.1:46202305-46317305 GCF_052327205.1 Somniosus microcephalus
AGTACTGCCCCCCCGACAGTGCGGCACTCCCTCAGTACTGACCCTCCGACAGTGCGGCGCTCCCTCAGTACTGCCCCATCGAAAGGTTTCCAGGAGCATGTTAAAGGAGGAGAGAGAATTAGCGAGGTTTAGGGAGGGAATTCCAGAGGTTAGGGCCCAGGCAGCTGAAGGCATATCCGTCAATTGTGGAGCGATTAAAATTGGGGGATGCGCAAGAGGCCAGAATTGGAGGAGCTGAACTGTTGCCAGAGGATGGAGAATTACAAATGTTACAAACTTGTTCACAAATAGGTGTAAGGATAAACCCAGCAACTACGGGCCAGTCAGTTTAACCTCAGTAGTGGGGAAGCTTTTAGAAACGATAATCAGGGACAAAATTAACAGTCACTTGGAGAAGTGTGGATTAATTAAGGAAAGCCAGCACGGGTTTGTTAAAGGCAAATCGTGTTTAACTAACTTGATCGAGTTTTTTGATGTGATAACAGAGAAGGTTGATGAGGGCAATGTGGTTGACGTGGTGTACATGGATTTCCAAAAGGCCTGCAACAAAGTGCCACATAATAGGCTTGGCAGCAAAATTGAAGCCCATGGAATAAAGGGGACAGTGGCAGCACGGATATGAAATTGGCTAAGTGACAGGAAACAGAGAGTAGTGGTGAACGTTGTTTTTCGGACTGGAGGAAGGTATACAGTGGTGTTCCCCAGGGGTCGGTTCTAGGACCACTGCTTTTCTTGATGTATATTAATGACTTGGATGGGTGTACAGGGCACAATTTCAAAAGTTATAGATGACACAAAACTTAGAATTATAGTGAACAGTGAGGAGGAGAGTGATAGACTTCAAGAGGACATAGACAGGCTGGTGAAATGGGCGGACACGTGGCAGATGAAATTTAACGCAGAAAAGTGCGAAGTGACACATCTTGGTAGGAAGACCGAGGAGAGGCAATATAAACTAAAGGGTACAATCCTAAAGAGGGTGCATGAACAGAGAGACCTGGGGGTGTGTGTGCACAAATCGTTGAAGGTGGCAGGGCAGGTTGAGAAAGCAGTTAAAAAGGCTTACGGGATCCTGGGCTTCTTAAATAGAGGTATAGAGTACAAAAGTGTGGAAATTATGATGAACCTTTATAAAACACTGATTCGGCCTGAACTGGAGTATTACGTCCAATTCTGGGCACCACACTTTAGGAAGGATGTGAAGGCCTTAGAGAAGGTGCAGAAAAGATTTACGAGAATGATTCCAGGAATGAGGGACTTCAGTTACGTTGATAGACTGGAGAAGCTGGGGTTGTTCTCCTTGGAGCAGAGAAGATTGAGAGGAGATCTGATAGAGGTGTTCAAAATCATGAGGGGTCTGGACAGAGTAGATAGAGAGAAACTGTTCCCATTGGCAGAAGGGTCGAGAAGCAGAGGACACAGATTTAAGGTGATTGGCAAAAGACCCAAAGGTGACATGAGGAAAAAAAAAATTCCGCAGCGAGTTGTTAGGATCTGGAATTCACTGCCTGAAAGGGTGGTGGGGGCAGATTCAATCCTGGCTTTCTAAAGGGAGTTGGATACGTATCTGAAGGAAAAAAAATTGCAGGGCTACGGGGAAAGGGCGGGAGAGTGGGACTAGCTGAGGTACTCTTTCAGCGAGCCGGCACGGGCTCGACGGGCTGAATGGCCTCCTTCTGTGCTGTAACCATTCTATGATTCTATCAGAGGGTTGTAGAGCTGGAGGAGATTACAGAGATAGAGAGGGGCGAGGCCCTGGTGGGTTTTGAAAACAAAGATGAGAATTTTAAAATTGAGTCCTTGCTGGACCGGGAGCCAATGTAGGTCAGCGAGCACAGGGTGATGGGTGAACGGGACTTGGTGCGAGTTAGGAGACGGGCAGCAGAGTTCTGGATGAGCTGACGTTTCTGGAGGATGGAAGATGGGAGGCCGGCCAGGAGGCTCCCTTCACCGATTTATCTCATTGTTTGTTATTCTTTTCAACCTGTGTCTGTTTCCGAGACAGATGGCGCTGTTCCGCTCGTGGTTCAATGAATGTTTCTTTTTGCAGAGTTCTATCCGGCACCAGGATGTACAGATGGATCTTCATCACCGTACTGCTGTGCTTCACCAAACCCACCATAACTACTGATGTAAACCGTAACCTTTAAACCCTTCCTCCCGACCTCTCAGCCCTCTATCCCACTTTTTCCCCTTCCTTTTCCTTCCCCATCTCTCATGGCATTAACTGTTTCCACTTCCCAACTGCGAATTGTGACTCCAACCCATAACTTGCCCAGATCACCTGTGGCCACGCCCACCTCCTGACTGAGGCACAGACTCGAGGGGCTGAACGGCCTTCTCTTGTCCCCATGTTCCCAGGAGAACCTGCCGTCGCCACATCGCCATGTCTCAATCAGTGCGGCTTCTATTCAGGGTTTTATGTATTTAATTTATTTCATTTATCCAAGTTCCTTTTTCCCATTCTGACCCCCTCCCCCTCCCACTCACACTAACCCCTCCCCCTCACACTAACCCTGCCCCCTCACACTAACCCTGCCCCCTCACACTAACCCCTCCCCCTCACACGAACCCCGCCCGCTCACACTAACCCCTCCCCCTCACACTAACCCCTCCCCCTCACACTAACCCCGCCCCCTCACTCTAACACCTCCCCCTCACACTAACCCCTCCCACTCACACTAACCCCTCCCCCTCACACTAACCCCTCCCCCTCACACTAACCCTGCCCCCTCACACTAACCCTGCCCCCTCACACTAACCCCTCCCCCTCACACGAACCCCGCCCGCTCACACTAACCCCTCCCCCTCACACTAACCCCTCCCCCTCACACTAACCCCTCCCCCTCACACTAACCCCGCCCCCTCACACTAACACCTCCCCCTCACACTAACCCCTCCCACTCACACTAACCCCTCCCCCTCACACTAACTCCTCCCCCTCACACTAACCCCGCCCCCTCACACTAACACCTCCCCCTCACACTAACCCCGCCCCCTCACACTAACACCTCCCCCTCACACTAACCCCTCCCCCTCACACTAACCCCGCCCCCTCACACTAACCCCTCCCCCTCACACTAACCCCTCCCCCTCACTCTAACACCTCCCCCCTCACACTAACCCCTCCCCCTCACACTAACCCCTCCCCCTCACACAACCCCCCCTCACACTAACCCCTCCCCCTCACACTAACCCCTCCCCCTCACACAACCCCCCCTCACACTAACCCCGCCCCCTCACACTAACCCCTCCCCCTCACACTAACCCCTCCCCCTCACACGAAACCCTCCCCCTCACACTAACCCCTCCCCCTCACACTAACCCCACCCCCTCACACTAACCCCTCCCCCTCACACTAACCCCTCCCCCTCACACTAACCCCTCCCACTCACACTAAACCCTCCCACTCACACTGACCCCTCCCCCTCACACTAACCCCTCCCCCTCACACAACCCCCCCTCACACTAACCCCTCCCCCTCACACTAACCCATCCCCCTTCACACTAACCCCTCCCCCCTCACACTAACCCCTCCCCCTCACACTAACCCCTCCCCCTCACACTAACCCTGCCCCCTCACACTAACCCTGCCCCCCTCACACTAACCCCTCCCCCTTCACACTAACCCCTCCCGCTTCACACTAACCCCTCACCCTCCCACTCACACTAACCCCTCCCCCTCACACTAACCCTTCCCCTCACACTAACCCCTCCCCCTCACACTAATCCCTCCCCCTCACACTAACCCCTCCCCCTCACACTAATTCCTCCCCCTCACACTAAGCCCTCCCCCTCCCACTAACCCCTCCCCCTCACACTAACCCCTCCCCCTCACACTAACCCCTCCCCCTCACACTAACCCCTCCCCCTCACACTAACCCCTCCCCCTCACACAAACCCCTCCCCCTCACACTAACCCCTCCCCCTCACACTAAACCCTCCCCCTCACACTAACCCCTCCCCCTCACACTAACCCCTCCCCCTCGCACTAACCCCTCCCCCTCACACTAACCCCTGCCCCTCACACTAACCCCTCCCCCTCACACTAACCCCACCCCCTCACACTAACCCCTCCCCCTCACACTAACCCCTCCCCCTCACACTAACCCCTCCCCTTCACACTAACCCCACCCCCTTCACAATAAACCCTCCCCCTTCACAATAACCCCTCCCCCCTCACACTAACCCCTCCCCCTCACACTAACACTGTCCCCTCACAGTAACCCCTCCCCCTCACACTAACCCCTACCCCTCACACTAACCCCGCCCCCTCACGCTAACCCTGCCCCATCACACTAACCCCTCCCCCTCACACTAACCCCCCCACTCACACTAACACCTCCCCCTCACACTAACCCCTCCCCCTCACACTAACCCCTCCCCCTCACACTAAGCCCTCCCCTTCACACTAACCCCTCCCCTTCACACTAACCCCTCCCCTTCACACTAACCCCTCCCCCTCACAGTAACCCCTCCCCCTCACACTAACCCCTCCCCCTCACACTAACCCCTCCCCCTCACAGTAACCCCTCCCCCTCACACTAACCCTTCCCCCTCACATTAACCCCTCCCCCTCACACTAACCCCGCCCCCTCACACTAACCCCGCCCCCTCACGCTAACCCCCCTCACGCTAACCCCGCCCCCTCACGCTAACCCCGCCCCCTCACACTAACCCCGCCCCTCACGTTAACCCCGCCCCATCACGCTAACCCCGCCCCCTCACAGTAACCCCGCCCCCTCACACGAACCCCGCCTCCTCACACTAACCCCGCCCCCTCACACTAACCCCGCCCCCTCACACTAACCCCGCCTCCTCACACTAACCCCGCCCCCTCACACTAACCCCGCCCCCTCACACTAACCCCGCCCCTCACACTAACCCCACCCCTCACACTAACCCCGCCCCTCACACTAACCCCGCCCCTCACACTAACCCCGTCCCTCACACTAACCCCGCCCCCTCACACTAACCCCTCCCCCTCACAGTAACCCTCCCCCTCACAGTAACCCCTCCCCCTCACACTAACCCTTCCCCCTCACACTAACCCCTCCCCCTCACACTAACCCCGCCCCCTCACACTAAACCCGCACCCTCACGCTAACCCCCCTCACGCTAACCCCGCCCCCTCATGCTAACCCCGCCCCCTCACATTAACCCCGCCCCCTCAAGCTAACCCTGCCCCATCACGCTAACCCCGCCCCTCACACTAACCCCGCCCCCTCACACGAACCCCGCCCCCTCACACGAACCCCGCCCCCTCACACTAACCCCGCCCCCTCACACTAACCCCGCCCCCTCACACTAACCCCGCCCCCTCACACTAACCCCGCCCCTCGCACTAACCCCGCCCCTCACACTAACCCCGCCCCTCACACTAACCCCGCCCCTCACACTAACCCCGTCCCTCACACTAACCCCGCCCCCTCACACTAACCCCACCCCTCACACTAACCCCGCCCCCTCACACTAACCCCGCCCCCTCACGCCAACCCCGCCCCTCGCGCTAACCCCGCCCCCTCACGCTAACCCCGCCCCCTCACGCTAACCCCGCCCCCTCACGCTAACCCCTCCCCCTCACGCTAACCCCTCCCCCTCACACTAACCCCTCCCCCTCCCACTAACCCGTCCCCCTCCCACTAACCCCTCCCCCCTCACACTAACCCCTCCCCCTCACACTAAACCCTCGCCCTCCCCCCCACACTAACCCCTCCCCCTCTCACTAACCCCTCCCCCTCACACGAACCCCTCCTCCTCCCCCCCATCCCTCACCCCACCATCGGTACAGGGAGCCGACACACCTCCGGCAGCGAGAGATTCCTAGGGCTCCTTTCGCCATCACTGGGTGACACAGAAACCCCTCCGTCTGGGGACTCTCCGCCCAAACACTCCTGCAGCGAGTCTGGGGTCGTCTCTCTCTCTGACCACTGGTCAGTGGGACAGTCACTCTCTCCGGCCACTGATCAGTGGGATGGTCACACTCTCTGGCCACTGGTCAGTGGGACGGTCACTCTCTCCGGTCACTGGTCAGTGGGACAGTCACTCTCTCCGGTCACTGGTGAGTGGGACAGTCTCTCTGGCCACTGGTCAGTGGGACAGCCACTCTCTCCGGTCACTGGTCAGTGGGACGGTCACTCTCTCCGGTCACTGGTCAGTGGGACGGTCACTCTCTCCGGTCACTGGTCAGTGGGACGGTCACTCTCTCCGGTCACTGGTCAGTGGGACGGTCACTCTCTCCGGCCACTGGTCAGTGGGACGGTCACTCTCTCCGGTCACTGGTCAGTGGGACGGTCACTCTCTCCGGTCACTGGTCAGTGGGACGGTCACTCTCTCCGGTCACTGGTCAGTGGGACGGTCACTCTCTCCGGTCACTGGTCAGTGGGACGGTCACTCTCTCCGGTCACTGGTCAGTGGGACGGTCACTCTCTCTGGACACTGGTCAGTGGGACAGTCACTCTCTCCGGTCACTGGTCAGTGGGACGGTCACTCTTTCCGGGCACTGGTCGGTGGGACGGTCACTGTCTCCGGTCACTGGTCAGTGGGACGGTCACTCTCTCTGGCCACTGGTCAGTGGGATAGTCACTCTCTCTGACCACAGGTAAGTGGACGATCAGTGAGAGGGACATCAATGGGTGGTTAACAGTCTTGCCAATAAGGTGAGTGCTCCCATAACTCAGCCCTGCACTTACAGAGACTCGTTCACCCAAAATTCACTGACATCCCAGAGCACCCCTCACTCCCCTCATCACCCCTCACCCCCCTCCTCACCCCACCCCCTCCTCACCCCTCACCCGCTCCTCACCCCTCACCCCCCTCCTCACCCCTCACCCCCCTCCTCACCCCTCACCCCCCTCCTCACCCCTCACCCTCCTCCTCACCCCTCACCCCCCTCCTCACCCCTCATCCCCCTCCTCACCCCTCACCCCCTCACCCCCCTCACCCCCTGCTCACTCTTCACCCCCTCATCACCCCTCACCAACTCTCTCCTTCTTTACTCAGTTTGATATAATATTGATTAATTAATTAAACAGATTGTAAGCATCAATTTTGAATGTTGCAGGGAAACGCATTCATTTTAATTTCTCTGTTCCCCAGAGTGAAGATGTGATTAAAGTTCCTGAGAATTCAAGTAACAAAACAGCTATACAGGTAAAATTGGCACAGTATCGCATAGTGTGTATAACAGGACAGAGTGTCCCAGCACTGACTGTGTGTAACAGGACTGAGTGTCCCAGCATTGACTGTGTGTGTAACAGGACTGAGTGTCCCAGCACTGACTGTGTGTTACAGGACTGAGTGTCCCAGCACTGACTGTTTGTGTATAACAGGACTGAGTGTCCCAGCACTGACTGTGTGTATAACAGGACTGAGTGTCCCAGCACTGACTGTTTTTTTAAATTCATTGATGGGACGTGGGCATCGCTGGCTGGCTAGGCCTGCATTTAGTGCCCATCCCTAATTGCCCTTGAGAAGATGGTGGTGAGCCGACTTCTTGAACCGCTGCAGTCCATATGGTGTAGGTACACCCACAATGCTGTTAGGAAGGGAGTTCCAGGATTTTGGCCCAGCGACAGTGAAGGAACGGCGATACAGGTCCAAGTCAGGATGGTGTGTGGCTTGGAGGGGAACTTGTAGGTGGTGATGTTCCCATGCATCTGCTGCCCTTGTCCTTCTAAGTGGTAGAGGTCGCGGGTTTGGAAGGTGCTGTTGAAGGAGCTTTGGCGAGTTGCTGCAGTGCATCTTGTAGATGGTACACACTGCAGCCACAGTGCGCCGGTGGTGGAGGGAGAGAATGTTGAAGGTGGTGGATGGAGTGCCAATCAAGCGGGCTGCTTTATCCTGAATGGTGTCGAGCTTCTTGAGTGTTGTTGGAGCTACACTCATCCAGGCAAGTGGAGAGTATTCCATCACACTCCTGACTTGTGCCTTGTAGATGGTGGAAAGGCTTTGGGGAGTCAGGAGGCGAGACACTCGCCGCAGAATTCCCAGCCTCTGGCCTGCTCTTGTAGCCACAGTATTTATATGGCTGGTCCAGTTCAGTTTCTGATCAATGGTAACCCCCAGGATGTTGATAGTGGGGGATTCAGCGATGGTAATGCCATTGAATGTCAAGGGGAGATGGATAGAGTCTCACTTGTTGGAGATGGTCATTGCCTGGCACTTGTGTGGTGCGAATGTTACTTGCCACTTGTCAGCCCAAGTCTGAATGTTGTCCAGGTCTTGCTGCATATGGACACGGACTGCGTCAGTATCTGACGAGTCTCGAATGGTGCTGAACAGTGTGCAATCATCAGCGAACATCCCCACTTCTGCCCTTATGATGGAGGGAAGGTCATTGATGAAACAGCTGAAGATGGTTGGGCCTAGGACACTGCCCTGAGGAACTCCTGCAGTGATGTCATGTGATTGAGATGAATGACCTCCAACAACCACAGCCAACTTCCTTTGCGCTAGGTATGATTCCAACCAATGGAGAGTTTTCCCCTTGATTCCCATTGACTTCAGTTTTGCTAGGGCTCCTTGATGCCACACTCGATCAAATGCTGCCTTGATGTCAAGGGCAGTCACTCTCACCTCACCTCTTGAGTTCAGCTCTTTTGTCCATGTTTGGATCAAGGCTGTAATGAGGTCAGGAGCTGAGTGGCCCTGGCGGAACCCAAACTGGGCGTCAGTTAGCAGGTTATTGCTGAGTAAGTGCCGCTTGATAGCACTGTCGACGACACCTTCCATCACTTTGCTGATGATTGAGAGTAGACTGATGGGACGGGAATTGGCCGGGTCGGATTTGTCCTGCTTTTTGTAGACAAGACATAATTGTGCAATTTTCCACATTGCCGGGTAGATGCCACATTGCCGGGTAGACTGTGTGTATAACAGGTTTGAGTGTCCCAGCACAGACTGTGTGTATAACAGAACTGAGTGTCCCAACACTGACTGTGTGTGTAACAGGACTGAGTGTCCCAGCACTGACTGTGTGTATAACAGGACTGAGTGTCCCAGCACTGACTCTGTGTATGTAACAGGACTGACTGTCCCAACACTGACTGTGTGAGTAACAGGACTGAGTGTCCCAGCACTCACTGTGTGCATGTAACAGGACTGAGTGTCCCAGCACTGACTGTGTGTGTAACAGGAATTAGTGTCCCAGCACTGACTGTGTGTATAACAGGACTGAGTGTCCCAGCACTGACTGTGTGTATGTAACAGGACTGACTGTCCCAACACTGACTGTGTGAGTAACAGGACTGAGTGTCCCAGCACTCACTGTGTGTGTGTGTAACAGCACTGAGTGTCCCAGCACTGACTGTGTGTGTAACAGGACTGAGTGTCCCAGCACTGACTGTGTGTGTAACAGGACTGAGTGTCCCAGCACTGACTGTGTGTGTAACAGGACTGAGTGTCCCAGCACTGACTGTGTGTGTAACAGGACTGAGTGTCCCAGCACTGACTGTGTGTGTGTGTAACAGGACTGTGTGTCCCAACACTGACTGTGTGTGTAACAGGACTGAGTGTCCCAGCACTGACTGTGTGTATAACAGGAATGTGTCCCAACACTGACTGTGTGTGTAACAGGATTGAGTGTCCCAGCACTGATTGTGTGTGTAACAGGACTGAGTGTCCCAGCACTGACTGTGTGTGTAACAGGACTGAATGTCCCAGCACTGACTGTGTGTGTAACAGGACTGAGTGTCCCAGCACTGACTGTGTGTGTGTAACAGGACTGAGTGTCCCAGCACTGACTGTGTGTGTAACAGGACTGAGTGTCCCAGCACTGACTGTGTGTGTAACAGGACTGAGTGTCCCAGCACTGACTGTGTGTGTAACAGGACTGAGTGTCCCAGCACTGACTGTGTGTGTGTAACAGGACTGAGTGTCCCAGCACTGACTGTGTGTGTGTAACAGGACTGAGTGTCCCAACACTGACTGTGTGTGTAACAGGACTGAGTGTCCCAGCACTGACTGTGTGTGTAACAGGACTGAGTGTCCCAGCACTGACTGTGTGTGTAACAGGACTGAGTGTCCCAGCACTGACTGTGTGTGTAATAGGACTGAGTGTCCCAGCACTGACTGTATGTGAAAACAGGACTGAGTGTCCCAGCACTGACTGTGTGTATAACAGGATTGAGTGTCCCAGCACTGACTGTGTGTGTAACAGGACTGAGTGCCCCAACACTGATTGTGTGTGTAACAGGACTGAGTGTCCCAGCACTGACTGTGTGTATAACAGGATTGAGTGTCCCAGCACTGACTGTGTGTGTAACAGGACTGAGTGTCCCAACACTGACTGTGTGTGTAACAGGACTGAGTGTCCCAACACTGACTGTGTGTGTAACAGGACTGAGTGTCCCAGCACTGACTGTGTATATAACAGGACTGTGTGTCCCAGCACTGACTGTGTGTGTAACAGGACTGAGTGTCCCAGCACTGACTGTGTGTGTGTAACAGGACTGAGTGTCCCAACCCTGACTGTGTGTGTAACAGGACTGAGTGTCCCAGCACTGACTGTGTGTATAACAGGACTGAGTGTCCCAGCACTGACTGTGTGTATATAACAGGTCTGAGTGTCCCAGCACTGACTCTGTGTGTATAACAGGACTGAGTGTCCCAGCACTGACTGGGTGTGTAACAGGACTGAGTGTCCCAGCACTGACTGTGTGTGTAACAGGACTGAGTGTCCCAGCACTGACTGTGTGTGTAACAGGACTGAGTGTCCCAGCACTGACTGTGTGTATAACAGGACTGAGTGTCCCAGCACTGACTGTGTGTGTAACAGGACTGAGTGTCCCAGCACTGACTGTGTGTGTAACAGGACTGAGTGTCCCAACACTGACTGTGTGTGTGTGTAACAGGACTGAGTGTCCCAGCACTGACTGTGTGTGTATAACAGGACTGAGTCTCCCAGCACTGACTGTGTGTGTAACAGGTCTGAGTGTCCCAGCACTGAGTGTGTGTGTATAACAGGACCGAGTGTCCCAGCACTGACTGTGTGTGTAACAGGACTGAGTGTCCCAGCACTGACTGTGTGTGTATAACAGGACTGAGTGTCCCAGCACCGACTGTGTGTAACAGGACTGAGTGTCCCAGCACTGACTGTGTGTGTAACAGGACAGAGTGTCCCAGCACTGACTGTGTGTAACAGGACTGAGTGTCCCAGCACTGACTGTGTGTGTAACAGGACTGAGTGTCGCAGCACTGACTGTGTGTGTATAACAGGACTGAATGTCCCAGCACCGACTGTGTGTAACAGGGCTGAGTGTCCCAGCACTGACTGTGTGTGTAACAGGATTGAGTGTCCCAGCACTGACTGTGTGTGTATAACACGACTGAGTGTCCCAGCACTGACTGTGTGTGTAACAGGACTGAGTGTCCCAGCACTGACTGTGTGTATAACAGGACTGAGTGTCCCAGCACTGACTCTGTGTATGTAACAGGACTGACTGTCCCAACACTGACTGTGTGAGTAACAGGACTGAGTGTCCCAGCACTGACTGTGTGTATAACAGGTCTGAGTGTCCCAGCACAGACTGGGTGTGTAACAGGACTGAGTGTCCCAGCACTGACTGTGTGTGTAACAGGACTGAGTGTCCCAGCACTGACTGTGTGTGTAACAGGACTGAGTGTCCCAGCACTGACTGTGTGTAACAGGACTGAGTGTCCCAGCACTGACTGTGTGTGTGTAATAGGACTGAGTGTCCCAGCACTGACTGTGTGTGTAACAGGACTGAGTGTCCCAGCACTGTCTGTGTGTGTGTAACAGGACTGAGTGTCCCAGCACTGACTGCGTGTGCAACAGGACTGAGTGTCCCAGCACTGACTGTGTGTATATAACAGGACTGAGTGTCCCAGCTGTGATGAAATATTCCATTCATCACTGCCTGTGACTGTGGTTGGTTTCAGTGTCATTTTCCTTCCCCCAGTCCTCATTGTATTGTTTATTGGAATGTGCTGGAATGTGCAGTGTGTGTAGGGCTCCGCCCATACCTGGCCCCTTTTGTAAGCTAGCTCAGTCTGGCCTCAGTCTCCAGAAGGAAGATACCTCTCTCTCTTACGTGTTACTTTCTAAGTTAATAAAAGCCTTATTTTGTTTCGCTAACATCGAGTCTCGGAATTATTGAGGCACATCAATTTTATTAACTTATTTTTCAACACTATGGATCAACTCCTGAAACCCGAACGTTTGGATTTGGATCAACATGCTCCGGACGCATCAGCACGCTTCGGACACTGGTTTGAGTGTATGGAATTCTTCCTGGACAATTCCGCAGCCGTCAAAGACGCTACGGACGCTGCGAGGATGAGACTCGGAATTCTGCGGAATTGGGTAAGCCACCGGGTTTACCCCCTCATCCAAGACGCCGATACGTACCTGGCCGCCTGCGACATCTTGAAGGCGCATTACCAGCAGCCTATGAATGAGGTGTATGCTAGGCATCTGCTCGCTACTCGCGCACAGCGACCTGGGGAATCGGTGGAGGAGTTCCTAAGCACCCTGAAAATGCTTGGCAAAGACTGCAAGTGCCGAGATGTAAAAGCCGCAGTGTACACTGACGAGCTTGTTCGCGATGCCTTCATCACAGGCCTCAGCTCCACTTACATCCGGCAAAGACTGCTGGAAAAAACGGGGTTGGACCTGAAACAGGCTGCGGACACCGCGCGATCCCTGGATGTGGCCCAGAGAAACTCGGACGCCTACTCTTCAGCCCGCGCCGTCCACGCCGCCACGTGTGCACCGAGGGCGCCTCCATCTTGGAAGGCATCTTCCTCGCCCGGCAGCCCGACACCGGCGGGGCCCCGCTCTCCCCCCAGAAGCCCTACGACAGCCGCGACACGTCAGGGACCCAACTGCTACTTCTGCAGGCAGCCAAAACACACCAGAAACCTGTGCCCGGCGAAAGGCACCACCTGCTTTAAGTGCGGTAAGAAGGGGCACTTCGGGAAGGTGTGCAGAGGGAACCCCGCCGGAAAAGCAACCGCCGGAAAACCCGCCACCGCCGCGTGTGCGCCGTGGGAGCGGCCATCTTGGACGCCATCTTGCCTGACCTCGTGGGGTCCGCCATCTTATGAGCAGACAGCGTGGACGCCATCTTGTATCGATCAGGGCCCTACAGTGGCATCGGTCACAGTGGGCCAGACCAGGCCGCACCCGCTATACAAATCAATGGTGGACATCGAGGTAAACGGGTGCCGGGTTAAATGTTTAATTGACAGTGGAAGCACGGAGAGTTTTATCCACCCTGAACTGGCACAGCAACTCTCCCTAAAGGTGGTCCCTACTCAGGGTACCATCTCTATGGCTGATAAAACCCAGACATCGACCATTCTGGGTTACTGCACGGTACAATTGTGCGTTAACGGAACTGTATATGATAATTTTAAAGTATTAATCATGAAGAACCTATGTGCGAGCGTGATCTTGGGCCTGGATTTCCAGTGCAACCACCAAAGCATCACGCTCAAGTACAGTGGGTCCCAGCCGCCCCTCACAGTGTGCGGTCTGGCTACCCTGAAGGTAAAGCCGCCTTCGCTATTCGCGAACCTTACCCCTAACTGCCGGCCAATAGCGACCAAAAGCAGGAGGTACAGCTGGGAGGACAGGCGGTTTATCGCGACCGAGGTAGACAGGCTCCTGAAAGAGCGCATTATTGAACGCAGCAACAGCCCGTGGCGCGCCCAAGTGGTAGTGGTAAGGGGTAGCGAGAAGAAACGGATGGTGATCGACTATAGTCAAACGATCAACAGGTACACCCTACTAGACGCCTACCTGCTACCCCGCATATCAGAAATGGTGAACCAAATCGCCCAATACCGGGTGTTCTCCACCATCGACCTCAAGTCAGCGTACCACCAGCTCCCTATCAGACCAGAGGACCGCCCGTACACCGCCTTCGAGGCGAACGGACGCCTCTACCAATTCCTCAGAGTCCCCTTTGGGGTGACGAATGGGGTCTCGGTCTTCCGGAGGGAGATGGACCGCATGGTCGATGACCACCACTTGCAGGCAACCTTCCCCTACCTCGACAACGTCACCATCTGCGGTCACAACCAGCAGGATCACGACTCGAACCTCGAGAGGTTCCTGGAAACCGCACAAAAACTCAACCTCACCTACAACGAGGACAAGTGCGTTTACAACACCACGCGCCTCTGCATACTAGGCAGCGTGGTGGAGAATGGGGAAATCGGGCCAGACCCCGACCGATTGCGCCCCCTATGGGAGCTGCCCCTGCCCAACACTCCCAAAGCCCTGAAAAGGTGCCTGGGGTTATTTTCTTATTATTCCCAATGGGTCCCCAACTACTCCGACAAAGCCCGCCCCCTCTTGAAAGCATCCTCTTTCCCGCTCTCTGCTGAGGCCCACGCCGCCTTCAAAAGCATTAAGCAGGATATTGAGTGGGCCACGCTACAGGCAGTGGACGAGAACACTCCATTTCAAGTGGAAAGTGATGCGTCTGACTTCGCCTTGGCGGCCACCCTCAACCAGGCGGGGCGGCCCGTAGCTTTCTTCTCGAGGACCCTCCAAGGGCCCGAGATCAGACACTCCTCCGTGGAAAAGGAGGCCCAAGCCATCGTGGAGGCAGTGCGCCACTGGCGCCACTACCTAGCCAGCAAACGCTTCACCCTACTTACCGACCAGCGGTCGGTAGCGTTTATGTTCAATAATAAACAGAGGGGGAAGATTAAAAATGATAAGATTCTTAGGTGGCGGATCGAGCTCTCCACCTTCGAGTACGACATCATTTACCAGCCAGGGGCCCTTAACGAATCCCCTGACGCCCTCTCACGAGGGGTGTGTGCCAGCGCCACCGGGGATCGGCTCCAGACCCTCCACAACGACCTCTGCCACCCAGGGGTCACGCGGCTGTTCCACTTCATAAAGTCCCGTAACTTACCCTACTCGATTGAGGAAGTTCAGTCCCTGACCAGGAACTGCCGCACTTGCGCTGAGTGCAAGCCTCGGTTCTACCGCCCAGATAGAGCCCACTTAATCAAAGCTACACGGCCCTTTGAGCGGCTCAGCTTAGATTTCAAGGGCCCCCTCCCGTCCGTCGACCGCAATGTTTACTTCCTGAACATTGTGGACGAATACTCCCGGTTCCCATTCGCCTTCCCCTGCCCAGACATGACCAGCGCCACGGTCATTAAATGCCTCAACAGCCTGTTCTGCCTGTTCGGTATGCCGAGCTACATCCATACGGATAGAGGGGCGTCCTTCATGAGTGAAGAGCTACGCCAGTACATGCTGTCCAAAGGGATCGCCACGAGCCGTACCACCAGCTACAAACCCTGGGGTAACGGCCAAGTGGAGCGAGAGAACGGGACAGTATGGAAAGCAGTCACTCTAGCTCTAAGGCCCAAGGGCCTCCCTATCTCCCGCTGGCAGGAAGTCCTCTCGGATGTGCTCCATTCGATACGGTCGCTATTGTGTACGGCCACTAATACCACGCCTCATGAACGAATGTTTGTCTTTCCCCGGAAATCCACCTCAGGCGTATCCATGCCGTCATGGCTCTCCACCCCAGGTCCGGTACTCGTGCGAAGGCATGTGAGGGGCCACAAGACGGACCCTCTCGTGGAGCCAGTACACCTACTCCACGCCAACCCCCAATACGCATATGTCCGGCACGCCGACGGAAGGGAGGACACCGTGTCCATAAAAGACGTCGCCCCAGCCGGCATCGACAACAACCACGGCAATAGCGGCAACGACGATCACAGCAACTCTTACCCACCCACTACTCTTTCATCACCCCCGGAAGAACACCGACCAACGGCACCCCCACCAACTACCCCTCCAACAACCCTGGCGGCACCCCCGGCAGAGACCCAGGAGGCTACCGGGGACACCCAGCCGACACCCGCGGCACCGCAACAGCCACGTCGGTCGCAGAGGACTATCAAACCCCCGAACAGACTAAATCTATAGAAGGGGTGAATGTGATGAAATATTCCATTCACCACTGCCTGTGACTGAGATCGGTTTCAGTGTCATTTCCCTTCCCCCAGACCTCATTGTATTGTGTACTGGAATGTGCTGTATTGTATACTGGAATGTGCTGGAATGTGCTGTGTGTAGGGCTCCGCCCATACCTGGCCCCGTTTGTAAGCTAGCTTCAGTCTGGCCTCAGTCTCCAGAAGGAAGACATCTCTCTCTCTTACGTGTTACTTTCTAAGTTAATAAAAGCCTTGTTTTTGTTCTGCTAACTTCGAGTCTCGGAATTATTGAGGCACATCAGTCCCAGCACTGACTGTGTGTATATAACAGGACCGAGTGTCCCAGCACTGACTGTGTGTGTAACAGGACTGAGTGTCCCAGCACTGACTGTGTGTGTAACAGGACTGAGTGTCCCAGCACTGACTGTGTGTGTGTAACAGGACTGAGTGTCCCAGCACTGACTGTGTGTGTGTAACAGGACTGAGTGTCCCAGCACTGACTGTGTGTAACAGGACTGAGTGTCCCAGAACTGACTGTGTGTGTAACAGGACTGAGTGTCCCAGCACTGACTGTGTGTGTAACAGGACTGAGTGTCCCAGCACTGACTGTGTGTCTAACAGGACTGAGTGTCCCAGCACTGATGTGTGTGTAACAGGACTGAGTGTCCCAGCACTGACTCTGTGTGTATAACAGGACTGAGTGTCCCAGCACTGACTGTGTGTGTAACAGGACTGAGTGTCCCAGCACTGACTGTGTCTGTGTAACAGGACTGAGTGTCCCAGCACTGACTGTGTGTGTAACAGGACTGAGTGTCCCAGCACTGACTGTGTGTGGAGCAGGACTGAGTGTCCCAGCACTGACTGTGTGTGTAACAGGACTGAGTGTCCCAGCACTGACTGCGTGTGTAACAGGACTGAGTGTCCCAGCACTGACTGTGTGTGTAACAGGACTGAGTGTCCCAGCACTGACTGTGTGTGTATATTGATGTGCCTCAATAATTCCGAGACTCGATGTTAGCGAAACAAAACAAGGCTTTTATTAAGTTAGAAAGTAACACGTAAGAGAGAGAGGTATCTTCCTTCTGGAGACTGAGGCCAGACTGAACTAGCTTACAAAAGGGGCCAGGTATGGGCGGAGCCCTACACACACAGCACATTCCAGCACATTCCAATAAACAATACAATGAGGACTGGGGGAAGGGAAATGACACTGAAGCCGACCACAGTCACAGGCAGTGATGAATGGAATATTTCATCACATTCACCCCTTCTATAAATTTAGTCTGTTCGGGGCTTTGATAGTCCTCTGCGACCGACGTGGCTGTTGTGGTGCCGCGGGTGTCGGCTGGGTGTCCCCGGTAGTCTCCTGGGTCTCTGCCGGGGGTGCCGCCAGGGTTGTTGAAGGGGTAGTTGGTGGGGGTGCCGTTGGTCGATGTTCTTCCGGGGGTGATGAAAGAGTAGTGGGTGGGTAAGAGTTGCTGTGATCGTTGTTGCTGCTATTGCCGTGGTTGTTGTCGATGCCGGCTGGGGCGACGTCTTTTATGGACACGGTGTCCTCCCTTCCGTCGGCGTGCCGGTCATATACGTATTGGGGGTTGGCGTGGAGTAGGTGTACTGGCTCCACGAGAGGGTCCGTCTTGTGGCCCCTCACATGCCTTCGCACGAGTACCGGACCTGGGGTGGAGAGCCATGACGGCATGGATACGCCTGAGGTGGATTTCCGGGGAAAGACAAACATTCGTTCATGGGGCGTGGCATTAGTGGCCGTACACAATAGCGACCGTATCGAATGGAGCACATCTGAGAGGACTTCCTGCCAGCGGGAGATAGGGAGGCCCTTGGTCCTTAGAGCTAGAGTGAATGCTTTCCATACTGTCCCGTTCTCTCGCTCCACTTGGCCGTTACCCCGGGGGTTGTAGCTGGTGGTACGGCTCGTGGCGATCCCCTTGGACAGCATGTACTGGCGTAGCTCTTCACTCATGAAGGACGCCCCTCTATCCGTATGGATGTAGCTCGGCATACCGAACAGGCAGAACAGGCTGTTGAGGCATTTAATGACCGTGGCGCTGGCCATGTCTGGGCAGGGGAAGGCGAATGGGAACCGGGAGTATTCGTCCACAATGTTCAGGAAGTAAACATTGCGGTCGATGGACGGGAGGGGGCCCTTGAAATCTAAGCTGAGCCGCTCAAAGGGCCGTGTAGCTTTGATTAAGTGGGCTCTATCTGGGCGGTAGAACCGAGGCTTGCACTCAGCGCAAGTGCGGCAGTTCCTGGTCAGAGACCGAACTTCCTCAATCGAGTGGGGTAAGTTACGGGACTTTATGACGTGGAACAGCCGCGTGACCCCTGGGTGGCAGAGGTCGTTGTGGAGGGTCTGTAGCCGATCCCTGGTGGCGCTGGCACACATCCCTCGTGAGAGGGCGTCAGGGGATTCGTTAAGGGCCCCTGGCCGGTAAATGATGTCGTACTCGAAGGTGGAGAGCTCGATCCGCCACCTAAGAATCTTATCATTTTTAATCTTCCCCCTCTGTTTATTATTGAACATAAACGCTACCGACCGCTGGTCGGTAAGTAGGGTGAAGCGTTTGCCGGCTAGGTAGTGGCGCCAGTGGCGCACTGCCTCCACGATGGCTTGGGCCTCCTTTTCCACGGAGGAGTGTCTGATCTCGGGCCCTTGGAGGGTCCTCGAGAAGAAAGCTACGGGCCGCCCCGCCTGGTTGAGGGTGGCCGCCAAGGCGAAGTCAGACGCATCACTTTCCACTTGAAATGGAGTGTTCTCGTCCACTGCCTGTAGCGTGGCCCACTCAATATCCTGCTTAATGCTTTTGAAGGCGGCGTGAGCCTCAGCAGAGAGCGGAAAAGAAGATGCTTTCAAGAGGGGGCGGGCTTTGTCGGAGTAGTTGGGGACCCATTGGGAATAATAAGAAAATAACCCCAGGCACCTTTTCAGGGCTTTGGGAGTGTTGGGCAGGGGCAGCTCCCGTAGGGGGCGCATTCGGTCGGGGTCTGGTCCGATTTCCCCATTCTCCACCACGCTGCCTAGTATGCAGAGGCGCGTGGTGTTGAAAACGCACTTGTCCTCGTTGTAGGTGAGGTTGAGTTTTTGTGCGGTTTCCAGGAACCTCTCGAGGTTCGAGTCGTGATCCTGCTGATTGTGGCCGCAGATGGTGACGTTGTCGAGGTAGGGGAAGGTTGCCTGCAAGTGGTGGTCATCGACCATGCGGTCCATCTCCCTCTGAAAAACTGAGACCCCATTCGTCACCCCAAAGGGGACTCTGAGGAATTGGTAGAGGCTTCCGTTCGCCTCGAAGGCGGTGTACGGGCGGTCCCCTGGTCTGATAGGGAGCTGGTGGTACGCTGACTTGAGGTCGATGGTGGAGAACACCCGGTATTGGGCGATTTGGTTCACCATTTCTGATATGCGGGGTAGCGGGTAGGCGTCTAGTTGGGTGTACCTGTTGATCGTTTGACTATAGTCGATCACCATCCGTTCCTTCTCGCTACCCCTTACCACTACCACTTGGGCACGCCACGGGCTGTTGCTGCGTTCAATAATGCGCTCTTTCAGGAGCCTGTCTACCTCGGTCGCGATAAACCGCCTGTCCTCCCAGCTGTACCTCCTGCTTTTGGTCGCTATTGGCCGGCAGTTAGGGGTAAGGTTCGCGAATAGCGAAGGCGGCTTTACCTTCAGGGTAGCCAGACCGCACACTGTGAGGGGCGGCTGGGACCCACCGTACTTGAGCGTGATGCTTTGGTGGTTGCACTGGAAATCCAGTCCCAAGATCACGCTCGCACATAGGTTCTTCATGATTAATACTTTAAAATTATCGTATACAGTTCCGTTAACGCCCAATTGTACCGTGCAGTAACCCAGAATGGTCGATGTCTGGGTTTTATCAGCCATAGAGATGGTACCCTGAGCAGGGACCACCTTTAGGGAGAGTTGCTGTGCCAGTTCAGGGTGGATAAAACTCTCCGTGCTTCCACTGTCAATTAAACATTTAACCCGGCACCCGTTTACCTCGATGTCCACCATTGATTTGGATAGCGGGTGCGGCCTGGTCTGGTCCACTGTGACCGATGCCACTGTAGGGCCCTGATCGATACAAGATGGCGTCCACGCTGTCTGCTCATAAGATGGCGGACCCCACGAGGTCGGGCAAGATGGCGTCCAAGATGGCCGCTCCCACGGCGCACACGCGGCGGTGGCGGGTTTTCCGGCGGTTGCTTTTCCGGCGGGGTTCCCTCTGCACACCTTCCCGAAGTGCCCCTTCTTACCGCACTTAAAGCAGGTGGTGCCTTTCGCCGGGCACAGGTTTCTGGTGTGTTTTGGCTGCCCGCAGAAGTAGCAGTTGGGTCCCTGACGCGTCGCGGCTGTCGTAGGGCTTCTGGGGGGAGAGCGGGGCCCCGCCGGTGTCGGGCTGCCGGGCGGGGAAGATGCCTTCCAAGATGGCGGTGCCCTCGGTGCACACGTGGCGGCGTGGACGGCGTAGGCTGAAGAGTAGGCGTCCGAGTTTCTCTGGGCCACATCCAGGGATCGCGCGGTGTCCGCAGCCTGTTTCAGGTCCAACCCCATTTTTTCCAGCAGTCTTTGCCGGATGTAAGTGGAGCTGAGGCCTGTGATAAAGGCATCGCGAACAAGCTCGTCAGTGTACACTGCGGCTTTTACATCTCGGCACTTGCAGTCTTTGCCAAGCATTTTCAGGGTGCTTAGGAACTCCTCCACCGATTCCCCAGGTCGCTGTGCGCGAGTAGCGAGCAGATGCCTAGCATACACCTCATTCGTAGGCTGCTGGTAATGCGCCTTTAAGATGTCGCAGGCGGCCAGGTACGTATCGGCGTCTTGGATGAGGGGGTAAACCCGGTGGCTTACCCAATTCCGCAGAATTCCGAGTCTCATCCTCGCAGCGTCCGTAGCGTCTTTGACGGCTGCGGAATTGTCCAGGAAGAATTCCATACACTCAAACCAGTGTCCGAAGCGTGCTGATGCGTCCGGAGCATGTTGATCCAAATCCAAACGTTCGGGTTTCAGGAGTTGATCCATAGTGTTGAAAAATAAGTTAATAAAATTGATGTGCCTCAATAATTCCGAGACTCGATGTTAGCGAAACAAAACAAGGCTTTGATTAACTTAGAAAGTAACACGTAAGAGAGAGAGGTATCTTCCTTCTGGAGACTGAGGCCAGACTGAGCTAGCTCACAAAAGGGGCCAGGTATGGGCGGAGCCCTACACACACAGCACATTCCAGCACATTCCAATAAACAATACAATGAGGACTGGGGGAAGGGAAATGACACTGAAGCCGACCACAGTCACAGGCAGTGATGAATGGAATATTTCATCACATATATAACAGGACCGAGTGTCCCAGCACTGACTGTGTGTGTGTAACAGGACTGAGTGTCCCAGCACTGACTGTGTGTGTGTAACAGGACTGAGTGTCCCAGCACTGACTGTGTGTAACAGGACTGAGTGTCCCAGAACGGACTGTGTGTGTAACAGGACTGAGTGTCCCAGCACTGACTGTGTGTGTAACAGGACTGAGTGTCCCAGCACTGACTGTGTGTGTAACAGGACTGAGTGTCCCAGCACTGACTGTGTGTGTAACAGGACTGAGTGTCCCAGCACTGACTGTGTGTGTAACAGGACTGAGTGTCCCAGCACTGACTGTGTGTACAACAGGACTGAGTGTCCCAGCACTGACTGTGTGTATAACAGGACTGAGTGTCCCAGCACTGACTCTGTGTGTATAACAGGACTGAGTGTCCCAGCACTGACTGTGTGTGTAACAGGACTGAGTGTCCCAGCACTGACTGTGTGTGTAACAGGACTGAGTGTCCCAGCACTGACTGTGTGTGGAGCAGGACTGAGTGTCCCAGCACTGACTGTGTGTGTAACAGGACTGAGTGTCCCAGCACTGACTGTGTGTGTAACAGGACTGAGTGTCCCAGCACTGACTGTGTGTGTAACAGGACTGAGTGTCCCAGCACTGACTGTGTGTGTATAACAGGACTGAGTGTCCCAGCACTGACTGTGTGTGTAACTGGACTGAGTGTCCCAGCACTGACTGTGTGTGTATAACAGGACTGAGTGTCCCAGCACTGACTGTGTGTGTAACTGGACTGAGTGTCCCAGCACTGACTGTGTGTGTAACAGGACTGAGTGTCCCAGCACTGACTGTGTGTGTATAACAGGACTGAGTGTCCCAGCACTGACTGTGTGTGTAACAGGACTGAGTGTCCCAGCACTGACTGTTTGTGTAACAGGACTGAGTGTCCCAGCACTGACTGTGTGTATAACAGGTCTGAGTGTCCCAGCACTGACTGTGTGTGTATAACAGGACTGAGTGTCCCAGCACTGACTGTGTGTGTAACAGGACTGAGTGTCCCAGCACTGACTGTGTGTGTAACAGGACTGAGTGTCCCAGCACTGACTGTGTGTATATAACAGGACTGAGTGTCCCAGCACTGACTGTGTGTGCAACAGGACTGAGTGTCCCAGCACTGACTGTGTGTATATAACAGGACTGAGTGTCCCAGCACTGACTGTGTGTGCAACAGGACTGAGTGTCCCAGCACTGACTGTGTGTGTAACAGGACTGAGTGTCCCAGCACTGACTGTGTGTGTAACAGGACTGAGTGTCCCAGCACTGACTGTGTGTACAACAGGACTGAGTGTCCCAGCACTGACTGTGTGTGTAACAGGACTGAGTGTCCCAGCACTGACTGTGTGTGTATAACAGGACTGAGTATCCCAGCAGTGACTCTGTGTGTATAACAGGACTGAGTGTCCCAGCACTGACTGTGTGTGTAACAGGACTGAGTGTCCCAGCACTGACTGTGTGTGTAACAGGACTGAGTGTCCCAGCACTGACTGTGTGTGTAACAGGAATGAGTGTCCCAGCACTGACTGTGTGTGTATAACAGGACTGAGTGTCCCAGCACTGACTGTGTGTGTAACAGGACTGAGTGTCCCAGCACTGACTGTGTGTGTAACAGGACTGAGTGTCCCAGCACTGACTGTGTGTATAACAGGTCTGAGTGTCCCAGCACTGACTGTGTGTGTGTAACAGGACTGAGTGTCCCAGCACTGACTGTGTGTGGAGCAGGACTGAGTGTCCCAGCACTGACTGTGTGTGTATAACAGGACTGAGTGTCCCAGCACTGACTGTGTGTGTAACAGGACTGAGTGTCCCAGCACTGACTGTGTGTGTAACAGGACTGTGTGTCCCAGCACTGACTGTGTGTGTAACAGGACTGAGTGTCCCAGCACTGACTGTGTGTGTAACAGGACTGAGTGTCCCAGCACTGACTGTGTGTGTAACAGGACTGAGTGTCCCAGCACTGACTGTGTGTGTATAACAGGACTGAGTGTCCCAGCACTGACTGTGTGTGTATAACAGGACTGAGTGTCCCAGCACTGACTGTGTGTGTAAGAGGACTGAGTGTCCCAGCACTGACTGTGTGTGTAACAGGACTGAGTGTCCCAGCACTGACTGTGTGTGTAACAGGACTGAGTGTCCCAGCACTGACTGTGTGTGTATAACAGGACTGAGTGTCCCAGCACTGACTGTGTGTGTATAACAGGACTGAGTGTCCCAGCACTGACTGTGTGTGTAACAAGACTGAGTGTCCCAGCACTGACTGTGTGTGTAACAGGACTGAGTGTCCCAGCACTGACTGTGTGTGTAACAGGACTGAGTGTCCCAGCACCGACTGTGTGTGTAACAGGACTGAATTTCCCAGCACTGACTGTGTGTGTAACAGGACTGAGTGTCCCAGCACTGACTGTGTGTGTAACAGGACTGAGTGTCCCAGCACTGACTGTGTGTGTAACAGGACTGAGTGTCCCAGCACTGACTGTGTGTGTAACAGGACTGAGTGTCCCAGCACTGACTGTGTGTGACAGGACTGAATGTCCCAGCACTGACTGTGTGTGTAACAGGACTGAGTGTCCCAGCACTGACTGTGTGTGTAACAGGACTGAGTGTCCCAGCACTGACTGTGTGTGTAACAGGACTGAGTGTCCCAGCACTGACTGTGTGTGTAACAGGACTGAGTGTCCCAGCACTGACTGTGTATATAACAGGACTGAGTGTCCCAGCAGATGAAACATCAGGCCTGAATTTGCGGTCAGAAGCTTCCCGCAGGCGAATGCCTCCGAATCGCAAGAAAAGTACGAACCTAGCTGCTGGTCCCGGAGCTTCGCCGACACTCACTCCTGGGCCTGCAGGCGTCGCCTGTGTAAAGGCCCGCGGATTTCAGGAGTGCGCGCTGTTCGCAAGCATCACTGGGATCACGTGGGCCAGGCCAACCAATCAGAAACGGGGATTCACATTATGCTTATGGGGATTCCATTTACGTATAAAATACATTTTCACACAACTTAAATAAAAATAAATTATAAGAACATAAGAAATAGGAGCAGGAGTAGGCCATTCGGCCCCTCGAGCCTGCTCAGCCATTCAATGAGATCATGGCTGATGATCTGCCTCCTCTCCACTTTCCTGCACTATCCCCATATCCCTTGATTCCCTTAATATCCAAAAATCTATCGATCTCTGTCTTGAATATCCTCAACGACTGAGCCTCCACAGCCCTCTGGGGGAGAGAATTCCAAAGATTCACCACCCTCTGAGTGAAGAAATTCCTCATCTCAGTCCTAAATGGCCGACCCCTTATTCTGAGACTGTGACCCCTGGTTCTAGACTCCCCAGCCAGGGGAAAACATTCTCCCTGCATCTACCCTGTCAAATCCTGTAAGAATTTTATATGTTTCAATGAGATCACCTCTCATTCTTCTAAACTCTCGAGAATACGGGCCTAGTCTATTCAATCTCTCCTCATAGGACAATCCCCCCTTCCCAGGAACCAGTCTGGTGAACCTTCGTTGCACTCCCTCTATGGCAAGTATATCCTTCCTTAGGTAAGGAGACCAAAACTGTCCACAATACTCCAGGTGTGCTCTCACCAGGGCCCTATATAATTGCAGTAAGACGTCTTTACTCTTATTCTCAAATCCTTTTGTAATAAAGGCCAACAACCATTTGCTTTCCGAATTGCTTGCTGTACCTGCAAGTTAACTTTCTGTGATTCGTGTACAAGGACACCCGAGTCCCTCTGAACACCAACATTTCCCAATCTCTCAACATTTAAAAAATACTCTGCTTTTCTATTTTTCCTACCAAAGTGGATAACTTCACATTTCTCCACATTATATTACCTTTGCTATGTTCTTGCCCACTCACTTAGCCTGTCTATATCCCCCTGAAGCCTCCTTGCATCCTCCTCACAACTTACATTCCCACCCAGCTTTGTATCATCAGCAAACTTGGATATATTACATTTGGTCCCTTCATCCAAATCATTGATGTAGATTGTGAATAGCTGAGGCCCAAACACTGATCCTTGCGGTACCCCACTAGTTACAGCCTGCCAACCCGAAAATGACTTGTTTATTCCTACCCTCTGTTTTCTGTCCGTTAACCAATCCTCAATCCATGCTAGTATATTACCCCCGATCCCATGAGCTCTAATTTTGTTTAATAACCTCTTGTGTGGCATCTTATCAAATGCCATCTGAAAATCCAAAGACACCACATTCACTGGTTCCCCCTTATCTATTCTGCTAGTTACAATCTCAAAAAACTCTAACAGATTCGTCAAACACGATTTCCCTTTCATAAATCCATGTTACTCTGCCCAATCCTATTATTATTTTCTAAGTGCCCTGCTATCACGTCCTTAATAATAGATTCTAACATTTTCCCTACTACTGATGTCAGGCTAACTGGTCTGTAGTTCCCTGTTTTCTCTATCCCTCCTTTCTTAAATAGTGGGGTTACATTTGCCACCTTCCAATCTGCGGGAACCATTCCAGAATCTATGGAATTGAGGAAAATGACAACCAATGCATCCGCTATCTCTAAAGTGATGCGCCATCAATTACTCAAAAGACTGAGGTTGAGCGAGTAACAATCAGGCTTTTATTAACTAAAGAATGAAGGTCTTGTCTCGAGTGGTCGACCCGTCCAGAATACTAAGGGACTGGGAGGTAGTCACCTATATACCTGGAATAGTGGGAGGAGTCAGCCGAGGCATGTCCAGACCTGTACCTAGTGGAATACACATACAGACACAGACAGGTATGACAGTGGTTTACCACATAAAGCCACCTCTTTCAAAACCCTAGGATGTAGGCCATCAGGCCCTGGGGATTTATCAGCTTTCAGTCCCATTAATTTCTCCAGTACTATTTTTTTACTAATACTAATTTCTTTCAGTTCCTCATTCTCGCCAGACCCTTGGTTTTCCACTATTTCCAGGAAGTTTTTTGCGTCTTCTTCCATGAAGATAAACACAAAGGGGGAGAAATTCGGTATCGCCTAGTTTGGGGTGCAATTATCGGCCAGGCGCAAAGATTAGCGCCTGGCGCTAATTATCACCTCCGACTGCAAACCTGGCTTCTATCGCCCCTGGAGGTGATTGGAGCACTAAATCAGGCGCTTCACACCTGTCTTAAGGTGCAAAGGCCAAGGAGCGAGGCACTACCTCAGAGCGCTGGCGAAGCTCATGTGATGTCAGTCAGCAATGGAACACAGACACAATGGCGCCGGCCAGTTCTTAAAGGGAAGGGTTGATCTTGCTCTCCATCCACATCCCGCTCATTGCAGGCTTGAATCTCGGCCTGGAGAGACCTGTACATCAAATCTGCTGGAAAGAACAATGGAGAGACCCAGGGAAAGAGCTCAGCGTGCAGCCTCCACAGTCTCTTCTAAATCAATACAAGGAAGGGCAAATCAAAATGAACCTGCAAAGTGCTGCTCAGTACCCAAAACTCCTTCACACAGCATTGAATCTCTCCAGAAGTCTCTCTCTCTCTCTCTCTCAGAATGCGTGGTGCAAAAATGTCACCAACAAAAAAAGGCAGGAAGCGGTTGCCTTTAAATAGCGCTCCCCCAGTCCCTTCCTGACTGCAAAATGCTCCCCTCAACCTGTCGTTGCTAGCGGCAGGCGGTAAGGCAGGGGGCGCCACTCAATTTCTGGTCCGGGTCGCTATCGGGGCGTTGCGCACTCGACTGACATCACGATCTGCTGGCGCAGGAGATCGTGGCAGTAGTGTTTAGCGCTGCCGCAAAATATCTAGTTAATTTCGTGAGCGGTGCAAACATCGCCGCGCCCGGGCGCCAGTTGCTTTGCGCCCCATTGGCGCCCTCTTAAGGCGCTAACGGGAGGCACAAACCAACTGAATTTTTCCCCCAAAGTATTTGTTTAATTTCTCTGCCAATTCCTTATTCCCCATTATAATTTCCCCTGTCTCAGCCCTTAAAGGACCCACATTTACTTTCGCTAATCTTTTCCTTTTTACATACCTATCGAATCTTTTACAGTCTGTTTTTTATGTTTCTCACTAGTTTACTCTCATATTCTATTTTCCCTTTCTTTATCAATTTCTTGGTCTGCTGAATTCTAAAATCCTCCCAATCCTCAGGCTTACTACTCTTTTTGGCATCATTATAAGCCTCTTCCTTTGATCTAATACTATCTTTAACTTCTCTTGTTAGCCACGGTTGGACCACTTTTCCTGTGGGGTTTTTGTGCCTGAAAGGAACGTATATTTGTTGTAAATGATGTATTAATTCTTTAAATGCTAACCATTGCTTGTCTACCGTCATACCTTTTTAATGTAGTTTCCCAATCTACCTTTTCTTTTTATTCGCTTATGGGATCGCGGCGTCGCTGGCAAGGCCGGCATTTATTGCCCATCCCTAGTTGCCCTTGAGAAGGTGGCGGTGAGCCACCTTCTTGAACCATTGCAGTCTGTGTGACTTAGCCAACTTGCCCCTCATACCTACGTAGTTTGCTTTGTTTAGATTTAAGACTCTAGTTTCGGATTTAACTAAAACACTTTCAAACTCAATACAGTATAAAATTCTATTATATTATGGTCACTCTTCCCTAAAGCTCCCTTTACCACAAGGTTATTAATTAACCCTTTCTCATTGCACAATACTAGATCTAAAATAGCCTGTTCCCTAGTTGGTTCCCCAACATACTGATCTAGAAAACTATCTTGCATACAGTCCATGAATTCGTCCTCCACACTATTACAGGTGCACTATCCCTTATCCGAAACCTTTGGGGCCAGATGTTTCTCGGAATTCGGAATTTTTCGTATTTCAGAACGGATATAATAATGCTTATAAATGGACAAGAGGCAGCCGTCGGGTTTACCCTACAACTACACCACTAGTGATGGATGCAAACCTGGCTCGGTAACCAGATTACTAGTTAACAGCAATGTTTCCTCAAAGTTGCACACGGCCACGCAGTAATCTGCAAACTCCCGTGCAAGCTGCTCAAGCTTTTACACTAGAAATACCGAGAGACGCTCCACGAAAAAACTTTCGGTTTTCAGAGCTTTTCGATTTTCGGAATTGCGGATAAGGGATAGTTGACCTGTACTGCAAATTTGGTTTGCCCAGTCTATATGTAGATTAAAGTCCCCCATGATAATTGTATTTCCCTTGTTACATGCGCCTCCAATTTCCTGATTTATACTCTGCCCTACATTACAACTACTATTTGGGGGCCTATAAACAACTCCCACCAATATTTTCTGCTCCTTGCTGTTTCTTAGCTCCACCCAAATTGATTCTACTTGATTTTCGGAGCTAAGAGCTTTTCTCTCAACTGTCTTTATCCCATCCTTTATTATCAGGGCTAGCTCTCCTCCTTTTCCATTTTGTCCATCTCTAAATGACCTCCCTAGTCTGGTAAATAGAGGCATGGCAGGGCAGCTCAGTCCCGTGATTTGCCCATCCTGTGCCATGTGAGATATCCTGGACGCTTCCTGCGGCCTGGACGACCACGTGTGCAGGAAGTGTCGCCAACTGCAGCAACTTGAGCTCCGGGTTTCGGAGCTTGAGCGGCAGCTGGAGTCACTACAGTGCATCCGCGAGGCTGAGAAATACTTGGAAAGCACGTTTCTAGAAGTGGTCACCCCACAGCCTCAGAATGTGCAGGCAGAGAGGGAATGGGTGACCGCCAGAGGAGGAGGACCAGGCAGGTAGGGCAGGAATCCCCAGAGTGCATCTCGCTCACTAACCGGTTCACAGTTCTGGAAACTGGTGGGGGTGATGGCTCCTCTGGGGAGAGCAGCCAGAGCCAAGGCCACGGCACCACGGGTGGCTCAGCTGCACAGGGGCGGAGGAAGAAGAGTGGAAGAGCAATAGTGACAGGGGATTCATTAGTTAGGGGAGCAGATAGGTGTTTCTGTGGACGCAAACGTGACTCCAGGATGGTATGTTGCCTCGCTGGTTCCAGGGTCAAGGATGTCACTGAGCGGCTGCAGGACACTCTGAGGGGGGAGGGTGAGCCAGAGGTCGTTGTCCATATCGGTACCAACGACATAGGCAGAAAGAAGGATGAGGTCCTGCAGGCAGACTATAGGGAGCTAGGAAAGAGATTAAAAAGCAGGACCTCAAAGGTAGTAATCTCTGGATTACTCCCAGTGCCACGATGTTCCTGAGGGGACAAGGACAGAATCCATTTGATTAGAGTTGAGGAGCTAAAAGGGAATGATCACGCTATTGGGGGTTTTCTAAAGGCCTTCAGATACTGAGAGGGAGGTAGAGGAGCAAATCTGCAGGGAAATCACAGAGATATGCAAGAGCTATAGACTGGTGATATTGGGGGACTTTAATTACCCAAATATCGATTAGGATAATGCTAGGGTAAAGGGAAAGGAGGGGGAGGAATTTCTGAAATGTGTTCAGGAGAATTTCCTTGACCAGTATGTTCTTGGCCCAACTAGGAAGGAGACATTGCTGGATCTGGGGCTGGGGAATGAGGTGGGCCAGGTCAACCAACTGTCTGTGGTACGAGTGATCATCATATCATAAGATTTAGAATAGCAATGGAGAGGAGCAAGGGACAATCTAGAGTGGAACTTCTAAACTGAAATAGGGCTAACTTCAATGGGATGCAAAAGGATCTAGCCAGGGTAAAATGGAACCAAAGACTACAGGAAAAACTGTAACAGAACAATGGGAGATCTTTAAGGAGGAGATGTTCCAAGTACAGGCGAGGTACATTCCAACAAGAGGGAAGGGTAAGGGAACCAAAGCAAGGGCTCCTTGGATGACGAGGGAGATAGAGAAGATGATGAAACAAAAAAAGATGATGCATGTTAGGTGAATTCTTCAAGGTCGAACCAGACCAAATATAATAAGTTGAGAGGGGAAGTGAAGATGAAAATAAGATTGGCAGAGAGAGAATATTCAATTCAATTTTTTATTTGTCATATATGCAGCAGACGTGTGTACTGCACAATGAAATGTTGATTTTTATGAGTCCTCCCAACATTGGAATAAATATGGCATAACAATGATAAAATACTAATAGAAATACAGTAATAATAAATAAAACAACAGTAATAAATAATAATAAATTATATGTTCATGAATCTCATGGCCTGGGGGTAGAAGCTGTTTTGAAACCTGCTGGTACGAGACCGTATGCTTCGGTATCTCTTACCGGATGGGAGCAGGGCGAAGAGGTTATGGCTGGGGTGGCTCGCGTCTTTAATGATTCTCAGGGCCTTCCCCCGGCACCTCTCGGGGTTAATATCGTGCACAGCAGGTAGTTTAATTCCTATAGTATGTTGTGCAGCTTTCACTACCATCTGTAGAGCCTTGCGGTCTATGGCGGTGCAGTTGCCATACCAGGTAGTGATGCAGCCAGACAGGATACTCTCGATGGTGCACCGGTAGAAGTTGGTGAGAATCTGGGGGGCCATTCCAAATTTCTTCAGTCTCCTGAGGAAGAACAGGCATTGGCATGCCTTCTTCGTTACGACGTCGATGTGATGTGACCACGTTAAGTCCTCCGTAATGAATACACCCAGGAATTTGAAGCTGCTGACCCTCTCCACTTCAGCCCCTTCGATGTAGATGGGGGTGTGTCCCTCCCCCTGCCGCTTCCTGTAGTCCACGATCATCTCCTTTGTTTTGCTGATGTTGAGGGAGAGGTTGTTGTACTTGCACCATTCTGCTAGAGCTCTTACCTCCTCCCTGTAGCCTGTCTCGTCGCCATCTGTGATCAGGCCTACAACGGTAGTGTCATCAGCAAACTTGATGATGGAGTTGGAGTTGTGCGTGGCCACGCAATAGTGAGTAAACAGGGAGTACAGAAGGGGGCTGAGCACACAACCCTGGGGAGCTCCCGTGTTCAGGATCAGTGTTGAGGAGGTGTTACTGCCTATTTTCACCACCTGGGGTCTGCCCGTCAGGAAGTCCAGGATCCAGTTGCATAGGGAGGTGAGAGTAGAATGGCGGTTAACATAAAAGGGAACCGAAAAATCTTCGACCGGCATGTAAACAGTAAGCAGGTAGTAAGAGGCAGGGTGGGGCCTATTAGGGACAAAGAAGGTGATATATGCTTAGGGGCGCAGGGCAAGGCTAGAATAGTCAATGAGTACTTTGTATCGGTGATTACTAAGGAGGTGGATGCTGACAAAATATCAGTAGAAGTGGAAAAGGTAGAAGCAATGGAAGGGGTGAAAGTTGATAGACAGGATGTACTAGAAAGGCTGGGTATGCTTAGAGTGGACAAGTCGCCTGGTCCAGATGGCTTGCATCCCAGGTTGCTAAGGGAATTGGGGGCGGAGATAGCGGAAGGGCTTGCCATAATTTTCCAATCTTCCCTAGGTGCGGGGGAGGTGCCTAAGGATTGGAAAGTGGCAAATGTGACACCATTGTTCAAGAAAGGGTGTAAGTACAATCCTAGTAACTACAGGCTGGTCAGCTTAACATCAATGGTGGGTAAAGTTTTAGAAACAATAATCAAGGAAAAAATTAACGGACAGTTGGAGAGGTTTAAGCTAATTAAGGAGAGCCAACACAGATTTGTAAAAGGCAGATCATGTTTGTCTAATTGAATTTTTTGATGAAGTAACAGGGAAGATTGATGAAGGGAATGCAATGGATGTTGTCTACATGGATTTTCGGAAGCTGTTGACAAAGTACCACATGGAAGGCTGGTTAACAAAGTTGAGGTTCGTGGAATAGGTGGGTCAGTGGCAGCTTGGAGAAGGAATTGGCTTAAGGACAGAAAACTGTGTTGTGGTAAATGGCTGTTTTTCAGACTGGAGGATGGTAGACAGTGGTGTTCCCCAAGGGTCAGTGCTGGGGCCACTGCTTTATTTGATATATTTAAATGTCCTGGATATTGGAATACAGAGTAGAATTTCTAAATTTGCCGATGACACCAAACCTAGGGGTGTGGCAAACAGTGAGGATGATACCAATCGACTGCAACAGGACATAGAAAGGCTAGTAGAATGGGCAGACAAGTGGCCGATGGAATTTAATACAGAGAAGTGTGAGGTGATGCATTTTGGCAGAAGGAACAGGGAGAGGCAATACACACTTAATGGCACAGTTTTAAAGAGTGTGCAGGGACAGAGGGACCTGGGGGTTAATGTGCATAGGCCCCTGAAGGTGGCGGGACATATTGAGAGAGTGGTTAGCAAAGCATATGGGATCTTGGGCTTCATAAATAGAGGTATTGAGTACAAAAGTAGAGAAGTTATGCTGAACCTTTATAAAGCGCTGGTTAAGCCACAACTGGAGTATTGCATCCAGTTCTGGTCACCACACTTTAGGAAGGATGTGAAGGCCCTTGAGAGGGTGCAGAGGAGATTTACCAGAATGGTTCCGATGATGGGGGATCTTAGCTACAAGGACAGGTTGGAGAAGCTGGATTTGTTTTTATTAGAGCAAAGGAGGTTGAGGGGTGATTTGATCGAGGTGTACAAGATTATGACAGGTTTGGATAGGCTAGACGGGGAAAGGCTGTTCCCACTAGTTGATAGTACAAGGACTAGGGGACACAGATTTAAGGTTTTGGGCAAGAGATGCAGGGGGGACGTGAGGAAAAACTTTTTTACGCAGCGAGTGGTGAGGACCTGGAACTCGCTGCCGACGGAAGTGGTGGAAGCGGAGACACTCAATGTTTTCAAGGGGAGACTGGATAGGCACTTGAGGGAAATAAACTTGCAGGGCTACGGGGATAGAGCGGGGGAATGGGACTGACTGGATTGCTCTACAGAGAGCTGGCACGGACTCGATAGGCCAAATGGCCTCCTTCTGTGCCATTATGACTCTATGGCCTAGAAATTCGGTGGGCTGCGCCACCAGTTAGTGCCTAAAGAGGGCACTCAGTGGCTTTAGCGCCACTGGCCACGCCTCCCGCGAAATTTAGCGGGGCGCTAATGGCGGCGTTAGCCTGTAGCGCTGCGCCGCCACCGATGACGTCATCGGTGTGCGCAGCGCCCCGCTACCGCACCGAACGCGATATTGGGTTGCGCAAATCGCGACCGGTTCAGGGGGCCTACCTGTGGCGGTAGTGGCGCTAATTAAAGGGGAGGTGCGGGGCGGCCATTTTTTTTGGTGGCCGCCTGCCAGCACCTCCTCGCGCCGCCCTCCCCAGCCTCCTAACCCCCCCCCCCCCCCCCCGCCGGGCAGTGCCTGCTGTGTCCCGCTGGTGCAGGCCCCTCCCCTTTAAGAAGAGAGCAGCGCCGCGCGTCCCTCTTGGGGCGCTCAAACTGAATATTCCGCTGGCGCTCCCGGCATCTTCCGGGGTGGGACTTCCAGCGCCCAGGCGAGCTTGCCGCTCCAAACGCGGCGCCACCGAATTTTTAGCCCTATGACTCTTGTAAAGGTTACGTATCCTGGAATATTTAGTTCCCAACCTTGGCCACTTTGAAACCACGTCTTCGTTATGGCTATTAGATCAAACCTTTTCATTTCTATCTGCGCTATTAATTCACCTATTTTGTTGCAAATGCTTCACGCATTCAGATATAGTGCCTTTAACTTTGACTTATTTCTATTTTTCCTGATATCACCTTAGTCACTGATGCCTTATTACCTTTGTTACTCTCTCTGTCCCTTCCTGAATCACTCTGCTTATTTTTACCCAACGCTCTACTCTGCTCTACAGCCTTGACATTTCTCTCGCTGCTTTTAAATTTACTCTTTCCTGAATCCTCCCACCTCCACCCCCCACCCCCTTCATTAGTTTAAAAGCCTGTCTACTGCTCTAGTTAATCAGTTTGCCAGGACACTGGTCCCAACCTGGTTTAAGTGGAGCCAGTCCCAACGGAACAGCTCCCTCTTTCCCCAGTACTGGTGCCAGTGCCCCATGAACTGAAACCGCTTCCTCCCACACCACTCTTTGAGCCACACATTTAAACCTCTAATCTGTTTGTCTCTATGCCAATTTGCGCGTGGCTCAGGTAACAATCCAGAGATTACCTTTGAGGTTCTGCTTTTTAATTTATATTAACTCCTCAAACTCCCTCAGCAGAACCTCATTCCTAGTTCTACCTATGTCGTTGGTTCCTATGTGGACCACGACAACTGGATCCTCCTCCTCCCACTCCAAGTTCTTCTCCAGCCGCGAGGAGATGTCTTTAACCCTGGCACCGGACAGGCAACACAACCTTCGGAACTCTTGGTCGCGGCTGCAGAGAACAGTATCTATCCCCCTGACTATACTGTCCCCTACCACAACTACATTCCCTTTCACTCCCCCCACTTGAATGGCCTCCTATACCATGGTGCCATGGTCAGCTTGCTCATCCATCCTGCAGGCTTTTCCCTCATCCACACAGGCAGCAAGAACCTCATACCTGTTGGACAAGGGCAAAGGCTGAGGCTCCTCCAGCACTGCACCTGGGGTCCACTTACCTGCCTGAGTTGCAGTCACACCCTCCTGTCCCTGACCACTAACCAGACCTGTACCACTACCTAACCTAAGGGGTGTGACTGCCTACTGGATCAAAGTGTCCAGGTAACTCTCCCAATCTCTGCACCGCAGACTCCAGCTCAAGAACTCTGAGCTGAAGTTCCTCAAGATGCAGGCACTTACTGCAAACGTGGTTGTCCGGGATCACAATGCTCTCCACAAATGCCCACATGCTGCAGTTGTGGCACACCACCTGCACTGCCATCCCTACATGGCCTTCATAGAATCATAGACATTTACAGCACAGAAGGAGGCCATTTAGCCCATCATGTCTGTGCCGGCTGACAAAGAGCTCTCCACCCTAATCCCACTTTCCAGCTCTTGGTCCGTAGCCCTGGAGGTTACGACACTTCAAGTGCATATCCAAGTACTTTTTAAATGAGATGAGAGTTTCTGCCTCTACCACCCTTTCAGGCAGTGAGTTCCAGACCCCCGCCACCCTCTGGGTGAAAAAATTCCTCCTCAACTCCCCTCTAAACCTCCGACCAATTACTTTAAATCTATGGCCATGGTTATCGACCCCTCTGCTAAGGGAAATAGGTCCTTCCTATCCACTCTATCTAGGCCCCTCATAATTTTATACACCTCAATTAGGTCTCCCCTCAGCCTCCTCTGTTCCAAAGAAAACAACCCCAGCCTATCCAATCTTTCTTCACAGTTTTCTTCTTCATTATCAACCACACGGCCAATTTTTGTATCATCGGCAAACTTCTTAATCATACTTCCTACATTCAAGTCCAAATCATTGTTATAGTCCAAAAAAAGCAAAGGACCCAGTACTGAGCCCTACGGAACCCCATTGGAAACAGCCTTCCAGTCACAAAAACGCCCTTCGACCATTACACTTTGTTTCCTGCCTCTGAGCCACTTTTGGATCCAACTTGCCACTTTGCCTTGGATCCCATGGGATTTTACTTTTGTGACCAGTCTGCCATGCGAAACCTTATCAAAAGCCTTGCTAAAATCCATATAGACTACATCAAACGCACTACCCTCATCGACCCTCCTTGTTACCTCCTCAAAAAATTCAATCAAGTTAGTCAGACACGACCTTCCCATAACAAATCCGTGCTGACTGTCCCTGATTAATCCGTGTCTTTCTAAATGAAGATTTATCCTGTCCCTCAGAATTTTTTCCAATAATTTTCCCACCACCGAGGTCAGGCTGACTGGTCTGTAATTACTCGGTCTATCCCTTTCTCCCTGTTTAAACAATGGTACCATGTTAGCAGTCCTCTAGTCCTCTGGCACCACACCTGTAGCCAGAGAGGATTGGAAAATGATGGTCAGAGCCTCTGCTATTTCCTCTCTTACTTCTCTTAACAGTCTAGGATACATTTCATCTGGGCCTGGGGGTTTATCCACTTTCAAAAATGCTAAACCCCTTAATACTTCCTCTTTCACTATGTTTATTTCATCTAATATTTCACACTCCTCCTCCCGGATTGCAATTTCTGCATTGTCCCTCTCTTTTGTGAAAACAGGCACAAAGTATTCATTAAGAACTATACCCATGTCTTCCGCCTCCACACACAGGTTACCTTTATGGTCCCTAATAGGCCCTACTCTTACTTTAGTTACCCTCTTGCTCTATGGTATTTATAAAACATCTTTGGGTTTTCCTTGATTTTACTTGCCAATTTTTTTTCATGCCCTCTCTTTGCTTTCCTCATTTTCTTTTTAATTTCCCCCCCGGCACGTTCTATACTTCTCTCGGCTTTCTGCAGTATTCAGTCCTCGGTATCTGTCATAAGCTTCCCTTTTTTTCTTGTTTTACTTAATTACATTGAATTAAATTTGTATTTAAGTAACTTAGTTTACAGTGTAGTTTCTTGACTACCTACTTGATCTAGCTTAAGTTAAGGTACTGAAATTAAATATTTACCTGTAGCACAAAGTACTACAAGTAGTGCAGGCAAAAAGCAATAACTCCTTCCCTCTCTTCTCCGAATTCCCACTCTTTCCAAATTCCCAAATAAAACACTTTGTTCAAGTCCACTCTGTTTAATCCCATTCTGTGCAGACTGCTCTGTCCTCTGCAGAAATGTTTAACTTTATACACTAGGAGCCTCACCCAATTTACCAGTGATGACTCCACTCCCCTGCGCCTGGTGATTAGTGTCTATTCAAGACAAACACTTAGGGGTCGATTTTCCTGGTGCCATCAGGCGGAGTTTCAGGCATGTGGGGGGGGGGGAAATCGCAAAAATAGGGGGGCGCAACCCCCCCCCCGTCCGACTTTCACCCTGACGTTTCAATCCGACCCGATTCAGTCCCGCCCACAGCTGGCAGGAATGGTCGTCGGGAGCCTAATCACCAATAATTGGCATCTTTAATGACATTTTAAGGGGCCCTTGCTATTTTCAGCCTTTTCCCACACTAAACACGCCTGGTGGGAACCCCACTGATGAAACCTGGCGTGAACAATGTCGGCTTGCTTACTTTCAGCTGCAGGTCAATCAGGAAAGAAGAGATTTAATCAGACAGCATTTGTAGGTTGCGGGACCTTGTTGTTTCAGGCTTGGGGCAACTTGTTCAAGGCTTAGGCACAGCTGTGGAAGGTTGGAGCCTCACACACTTCTCCAATGTGAGCTCCTGGGAAGCCCCTCTCGCCACCCTCACTCAGCGCTTCCTCAACTGAGGCACCTACCAGAAGCATGGGAGGCCTTTTTTTCCTTCCCCTCTTGGCATTAGAGGACCTCCAGCCCCAATCGCGAAATGACACACGCCACAACTGCAGAAGTTGCCATCTGAAATTTTATTTACAATAACCAACTGATGGCATTTTAAAAATAAACACAACATTTCACCCAAGTGACTACCCTCGTGATTAGTGGTGCTTTATTTTTCTCTTACGCGTGCTCCTACATAGTGGTTCCCTTGTGGCTTCAGCAGATGTGGAGGCCCCTTGCTCACTTTCCTGCTGCTCCTGTCTCGACACCTTTGGCGGGCGTCCTCTCGGTGGCGAGCCTGTGAGGGCTCGCCAGCAGTCTGCTGCTCCTACGGCTGTGCAGGGGTTGAGACCTCTATCTCCATTGGGTGTGGACTCCAGCGGGGCACTGACCGAGGGCTCTGCAGTGGCATGGAAGTGTGAGCGCTTGGAGAGGAGCCCCCACTTCCTTGAGGTCTGCCACCAACCTCCCTCTCATGGGTCAGGTCCCCCTCAGTGCCTGCAAGTGGCTTGAGGGCAGCTTGCTGCACATCAGGGGGGCCATGGGGACCCGTTTCTACAATGGCAGTCCTACTCAGAGGGCCTGCCATGAAGGTCTGGTTTCTCTGTTCAATAGCTGACCATTGCTCCTCCAGAGATGTCAGTCTATTCTGAACACTCACCATGTTTTCAACACTCTGGCGACTTAGCTCCTCCATGGCCGTAGCCATCCTCTCCTCTACTGTAGCCATCCTTTCCACGGAGGTTGCCATCCTTTCCGTGGTGATGCGTTCGTGCGCCAATGACTCCACAAAGGCACTGCTCATGTTCACTATGGACTCCTCCACTCGCTCCACACTCGCAGCGACCCTGGAGACAAAACCTTCCAGAGACTCCTGCATCTGTGCATGGAGATCCATCACCTCTTCTCTTGCGGATGGACCCAGAGGCAGAGGGTCGACATGCAGCAGAGCTGAGCTGGCAGAATCCTGCGCCCTCTGACGAGGACTCTCCACTGTTGTCCCTGTCTCCACCATCTGCTGATGCTCACTTGTGAGCTGTGATACACCAGGTGACAGCACTACTCTATCTCGCGAAGGTCCCACCGAGGTGTGAGTGTCTGCGCTGGTGCTGGGTGCGCTGAATTCTGCTGACGCTGCGCCCTCAGAGGTGGGAGCTTCCTTTGAGGCGTCTGGCTGCTCAGCCTCTTCCTCCTCTGCAGTGGGGACGGGGGCTTCGGATGGTCCTGTGGGGGAGTAAAGGAAAGAGTTAGAGATGTGATGCCAAGGTTACATGCACATTGGATTTTGCAGATGTTCATAAGTCCAAATGATGTAGCTTCAGAATCATAACAGTGACTCATGCTATGTCAATGAGAGAGATGGAAAACTATTCTGTCACCAGCTTGCGGGACTGCCCCTGTCTCTTCTTCCCCAGCTTCCGCAGCCACTTCAGCCCCGACAATTTCCAGGACTCCTTCCTCCGAGGGGGTCAGGTGGGCTATTGAGGGTGGGCCTCCTCCAGCCCTGGCTCGCTCTCTGCTGTTGTGAGCTCTCTTTTCCTGCAATGAGGGAGACAAGTGGAGTTTGAGTGAGAATGAAGGAGTGAGTGTAGCGATTGCATAGCATAGATACTTAGAGGGAGACAAAGATGGTGTGAGGCTGCAAGACCAAGGGCCTTCCCTGTGTGTTGTCAGTTGTGCTCAAAGCATCAGAGTGAGAGGGAGTGTGAGGGCTGCATGATGGAATAGTTACGTGAACGTGAGCATAGAGAGAGAGGGAATGGGTAAGGGTGCATGGATGTGACTGTGAAGTGGGATGTGGAGGAAGAGAGTGTTGAAGCTGAGTGCTGGTGGGGAAAGGCAATGGGGATCAGTTTGAGGGTGATGAAAACTTCATACTTACTTTTCCTGTACGGTGAAGGTCATGGAATCGCTTCCGACACTGTATCCAGGTTCTTCTGGTGACTCCCAGCGAGTTGACATCTGCTGCCACCTGCATCCATGCAGCCTTGGTCTCAGTGGGAGGCCTCTTCCTCCCTGACCTAGGGAAGCGGACCTCCCTGTGGGCCCTCACCCCATCCAATAATGCCTGCAGTGAAGCTTCGTCGAATTTGCTGCCAGCTTGGGGTCTGGCACTGGCCACAGCTGCTGCAGACTCCTCTGCCATCCTGTGTGGTTCGTATGGAAGCCTGCAGAGGTTGCAATGCTTGCTATAGACTTTAAAAGCACCACGAATGATGACATCATACTGTGGGGCTTTCTGACTGGAAATAGTCAATTAGCAAGGGTTCCCACATGCTGGAAATGAATTGGCCAATTGAGGGAAAATTGCATCAATCTGGCAGACCCATTTACATTCGTGTGGGAACCCCGACATTCGGGGAACCCGACAATTCCCCGCGCCTGCGGGAAAATCGACCCCTTAGCGCTGACTAACAGTGAACTGCCACAGGCAGGCAGCTTCTGCTAACTACAGTTTTTATAGTTCTAGGTTAAAATCAAAATCTTAAACTAAATTTCACTTTTTACAGCTTCTACTTACCCAATACTTACCAGAAATTCCCACTCTTCCCAAATTCCCAAATAAAACACTCTGTTCAAGTCCATCCGTTTAATCCCACTCTGTGCAGACATGCAGAATCATCACATGTTTAAAATTAATGAAAATACAATTTAGTTAAACATTTAAAACAAAAAATTTATTTTTTGAAAAATAAATCTAAACATTTTTAAAGGGGCCAAAAATAACCTAAACTATTTTTAAAGGTTTTTGAATGTTTAAATGCTTTTAAAAATGTTATTTTAATATTTATTTAAACTCTTGCTGGTAACAGAAGGCCCCATGCCTGCTTTCACCGGTGTAAGAGTTCCGTGGGCATTCGCTGGGCAGTAGTTGGGCCAATAGCCGACTCTCCGCCAGTGAATGTCCGTTTCCCAGGGATGCGGTGGATCTGTCGAGCTGCAACTTGACAGATCGCAAGTTTTGAGTTTTCGCGATTGTGCAGCGCATACGGAAACCCGGAACTTGCGGGGCGCTTACAACCGCGTACACTGTGCGTACGCCGTCATAGGGCCCGGAGAATCCGGGGCATTGTTTTTTACTAATATTAAGTCATAGAATAGCACAGCCCAGAAGGAGCCCATTTGGCCCATCGAGTCTGCGCCGGCCCTTTCCTTTCCTCACACCTTTCTCATATTACCCTTCCTTTCCTGCAATGTGTTCTCCTTCAAGTATTTATCCAATTCCCTTCTGAAGGCTCCTATTGAATCTGCTTCCACGCCAATGTTCCCTTTAAGCTGCGTGACCAGGCTCTGGAGGTCCTGCACTGCCGGTATTGGATCTGACCCCATTGCTTCCTCCTCCCCTCTCCTCCCTCTGCAACTCTCCTCCCTCCTCCCCTCCTCCCTCACTCACCCTCTCCCCTCCTCCCCTCTCCCCTCCTCCTCTCTCCCCCCTCCGCACCTCTCCCCTCCTCCCCTCTCCTCCCTCCTCCACTCTGCTCTCCTCCCTCTGCACCTGTCCCCTCCTCCCCTCACTCACCCCTCCTCCCCTCACTCTCCCCTCCCCCCATCTCCCCTCACTCTCCCCTCCTCTCCTCACTCACCCCTCCTCCCCTCACTCTCCCCTCCCCCTCCTCTCCTCACTCTCCCCTCCTCTCCTCACTCACCCCTCCTCCCCTCACTCTCCCCTCCCCCCTCCTCCCCCTCACTCTCCCCTCCTCCCCTCACTCTCCCCTCACTCTCCCCTCCCCCATCCTCCCCTCACTCTCCCCTCCTCCCCTCACTCACCCCTCCTCCCCTCACTCTCCCCTCCTCCCCGTTCCTCCACTCCCCCCTCCCCATTCTGATCCTCGGTCTAGGATTATGTTGACCTGTTTCCCTTGTTGCAGTGAGTGAGTGTGCCAGAAGCACCGAGCCAACAAGCTGTGGTCTCACTCATTGCTCTCCAGCCTAGCATCCCCCCTGCGAGAGGAGGTAAAGTCAATCAGGGCCTCAGCTCTCGAAGCCCCTGCTCCCTTCGCTATGTAAAAACTGGAAAGGCCGAGCAGGTCACAGGTCACAGGTCATAGGCGGCAGCTGAAGGTCGGGGCTGGGACCGTCTGTCAGAAGTAGAAGGAAAAGCAGGTGATTGCTTCCTAGGATGGGCCGAAGTACTGTGGGTTGTGGGGGGGGTGGGTGTGGAATGCACGGAGAGAACCAACAATCATTCACAGCAGAGAAACACAAGCTTCTGTGCAGGAAAGGGGTCGGTATCACAGAAAATGTACAGCACAGAAACAGACCATTCGGCCGGCATTTATGATCCACACGAGCCTTGTCCCACCCTACTTCATCTCACCCTCTTAGTCAGACGGTTGTGGGTTCAAGCCCTACTGAACCCACTGCAGTACTGAGGGAGCGCCACACTGTCAGAGGGGCAGCACTGAGGGAGCGCCGCACTGTCAGAGGGGCAGCACTGAGGGAGCGCCGCACTGTCAGAGGGGCAGCACTGAGGGAGCGCTGCACTGGCAGATGATACAAAGATGGGACGGAAAGTAGTGAGTGAGGAGGACATAAAAAACCTGCAAAGGGACATAGACAGGCTAAGTAAGTGGGCAGAGATTTGGCAGATGGAATACAATACTGGAAAGTGTGAGGTTATGCACTTTGGCAGGAAAAATCATAGAGCAAGTTATTATCTTAATGGCAAGAAACTGGAAAGTACTGTAGTACAAAGGGATCTGGGGGTCCTGGTGCACGAAACTCAAAAAGTTAGTATGCAGGTGCAGCAAGTGGTCAAGAAGGCCAATGGAATGTTGGCTTTTATTGCTAGGGGGATAGAATATAAAAACAGGGAGGTATTGCTGCAGTTGTACAAGGTATTGGTGAGACCGCACCTGGAATACTGCATACAGTTTTGGTGTCCATACTTAAGAAAAGACACACTTGCTCTCGAGTCAGTACAAAGAAGGTTCACTCGGTTAATCCCGGGGATGAGGGGGTGGTCATATGAGGAGAGGTTGAGTAGATTGGGACACTACTCATTGGAGTTCAGAAGAATGAGAGGCGATCTTATTGAAACATATAAGATTGTGAAGGGGCTTGATCGGGTGGATGCGGTGAGGATGTTCCCAATGATGGGTGAAACTAGAACTAGGGGGCATAATCTTAAAATAAGGGGCTGCTCTTTCAATACTGAGATGAGGAGAAACTTCTTCACTCAGAGGGTGGTAGGTTTGTGGAATTTGCTGCCCCAGAACGCTGTGGAAGCTACATCATTAAATAAATTTAAAACAGAAATAGATAGTTTCCTAGAAGTAAAGGGAATTAAGGGTTACGGGGAGCGGGCAGGAAATTGGACATGAGTCTAGGTTCGGAATGGTCATGGCCCTGTGGGTAGTGGAGTGGGCCCAGGGGCCGTGTAGCCTGGTTCTGCTCCTACTGTGTTCTAATTTTGTGTTAGATTTCAGGAGATGGTTTTATTCCTGTTCCTGGCTGGAGTGGAGATCGCCTTTACAGAAGGTAAGTTGTAGTGGCGCTTCTTAGTTTCCAAACGGGCAGCCACTGAGCTGTGGGGCTGTTAACAACGAGTAGACGCGTGTCGAAATAAAACGTTCCCAAACGTAGCTTTGTCTTTTAAACTGTTTACTATAACACTTCACAAACGGAATTACAAAGCAAACACGTATAAACGAACACGGTCAAAAACTGTATTGCTCCAAACCTCACAACTTCTGCCTCCTTCAGCCACGTGGAGTTTAAACTGTAAAATGGCTGCATACCATGTGTGGCTTAGGGACTGTACCATTGTGGCAAGAATGAAGGGGGTGTCTCGGACTATACTACTGGAGCAAGAAAATAGGGGGTTTCTTAATGCAATAAGTCAATCAGGTAAATTAACTGTATTATGCTATTTAACCAATATTTTAAAGTATTTTCTTAAGCTTTTATGGCTCTTACATTCCGGCCCCTAATTGACTAGGCACATGAAGCGTATCAATTACTCAAACACTAAGAGTCATAAACTAATGAGTTCAACATATTTACAATATAAGTGTCCACTTTTTTCGTTCAGGAACTTTTCACGCTGCTTCTTGTAGCAGGCAGAGCTTTGTGATCGGTCTTTCCAGGGTACTGGTCTTGTTTTGCAAACAAACGCGATGAACGACGCGTCTGGAGTCTGGCATGGTCTTAATTATTTTTCCCATCAACCAAGAATTTCTAGGGGCTGAATCATCCACGATTAAGACAATGTCTCCGACAATGAAGTTCCTCTTTATTTTGGACCATTTTTGACGCTCCTGTAGCAGAGGTAAGTATTCTCTTGTCCATCTGGTCCAGAAAAGGTCTGACATATACTGAACTTGCCTCCACTTCCGACGGGCATACAGATCTTCCTTTTTGAAGACTCCCGGGGGCATAGCTGGCTGTGTTTTCAACAACAACAGGTGGTTCGGAGTCAGGGCTTCGAGGTCATTGGGATCATCTGATGTCTTAGTTATCGGTCGGTCATTAATGATGGCTTCGACCTCGCACAGAACGGTTTGGAGTCCCTCGTCGTCGAGCGCTTGCTGCTTCAGTACAGAACTGAGTAGTTTTCTTACGGTGCGTATCTGTCTTTCCCAGACACCTCCATGGTGGGATGCAGCCGGAGGATTGAAGATCCACTTAATTCCTGTTTGCATCATAGCTTCCTGTGTTTTAAGCCGATTCCAACCTTCAATAGCTTCCCGTAGTTCTCTCTCCGCTCCGACGAAATTAGTGCCATTATCAGAACGCATAATGGACACCTGACCTCTTCTACAGACAAAGCGCTGCAAGGCGTTAATACAGGAATCAGTGTCAAGCGTGTGTGCCACCTCAATATGAACTGCTCTGATGGTCAAACAAGTGAAAAGCACACCATATCTCTTGACAAGGCTCCGTCCTCGCTTTACCTCGAAAGGCCCGAAATAGTCCACCCCTACGTTTGTAAATGGGGGCTTGTCTGGTAACAAACGGTCTTCAGGCAGGTCTGCCATTTTCTGCTCCCCAGCTCTAGCATGTAACCGTCTGCAAACAATGCATTCAGAGAGTATTTTTCTTATTACAGAATTAGCTCCTGGAATCCAGTATCTTTGTCTTAGCTTCGCAAGCACGTGATTCCTCCCACTGTGTCCAATACTCTGGTGTATATGCTGAAGAATGAGAGTAGCAACCCGGAGGTCCTTAGAAAGGATAGCAGGATGCTTGGCCTCCTCTGGCATAGCAGATTTGTTTAGTCTCCCTCCCACCCTCAGTACTCCATCTTGCAGTGTAGGATCCAGCTTGTAGATATGACTACCTTTCTTGATTGGAGTATTTCGCTGTAAAGCTTCGATTTCTTCTGGGTATCTTTGTCTTTGACTGAAGCAAACTATCTCCATCTCAGCCTTGGCCAAATCCTCCACGGTCAATGAATTCTTACCCAATGTGGTCTTGTGCTGATGCATATACTGCTGTAGAAGCATTCTCTGCTTATCGGGGTTACTTTCAGACTGACTGATAGTGGCTCGGTACTCTTTTCTCTTACCGCTCAGGTGTAGCAGCAACTCTTTCAACCTTAGAAACCATGCAACTGCTTTCCTCAACTGGTGCCATCCTGAGAAATGGTTAACAAGCTTGTTCACTGTGTCAAAGTTCTCTTTCGTAGTTATGAGATTTACTGTGACTGATCTCTTGACTTCGACATCGTCTTCAGCAATCTGACTTGGCATATCTGGTCTTTCTGGCCATGATCTCTCTGTTTCCAGCAGATAACTTGGGCCTTGTATCCAAGTTTCACTCCTCATGAAGTTTTCAGCCTTCAATCCCCGTGAGGCTTGATCTGCTGGGTTTAATGAGGTGTTTACATACCTCCATTGAGATGGTTGTGTAGCTTCTCTAATGGATGAGATTCTGTTTGCTACGAAGGTCTTGAAGCATATCTTCTCATTCTCTATATACTTCAGCACCGTCGTGCTATCCGTCCAGAAGACAGATTCTTCTAGTGGGAGCTGTAACTCTTTCCGCATCGCCTGGTCAACTTTAACTGCAACAACCGCTGCCGTCAACTCCAGTCTCGGGATGGTGACCTGCTTCAGCGGAGCCACCCTGGATTTCCCCATGAGGAAGGCACAATGTTTCTGGCCCTGTTGATTTGTCAGCAAGAGGTAAGTAGCCGTGCCATAGCCGTCCTCACTGGCGTCCGAGAAATGATGTAGTTGAGCCGTCTTTGTAACTCCAAAACTCACGGGCTTGATGCATCTACTGACGTTGAAGCTAGAAAGTTGTTGCAAATCTGTCAACCATCTGTGCCATCTCTGAGCTTGACCTTCTGGGATATCTTCATCCCATCCTCTCTTGTCTCTACACAGCTCTCGTAGCATCAGCTTCACCGGCAGAATGAGTGGTGCCAGGAATCCAAGAGGGTCGTAGATGGAACTGACCACGGAGAGAATCCCTCGTCTTGTGGATGGTCTTTCGTTCACCATTATCCTGAAGTTGAACGTGTCTGACTCAATGCACCATTGTACACCAAGAGCTCTCTCGATAGGAAGGACATCGTGGCTCAGGTCCAGATCTTTGACTTCAGTGGCTCTTTCCTTTTCTGGGATAGAAGCTAGAACTGCTCTGCTGTTGCTTATCCACTTAGTCAGATGGAATCCTCCATTCGAACACAGAGTTCTAAGGTCTCTTGACAGTGCGATGGCATCGTCTTCTGTTGACACGGACTTCAGACAGTCATCGACATAAAAGTTTCTGAAGATTGTCTCCACAGCCTCTGATGGTGCTTTGCCTTTGCCATCTTCTGCAGTTTTTCTGAGAGCGTAGCTTGCACAGCTGGGAGATGATGTGGCTCTGAACAAGTGTACGGCCATTCTACATTCCACCATCGCTTGACTAACGTCGCCATCTGGCCACCAAAGGAAACGCAGAAGATCAGCATCTTCATCAGGGATTCTGACTTGGTAGAACATTGATTCTATGTCTGCCATCATGGCAACGAGCTCTTGTCTAAACCTAGTCAAGACGCCAATGAGGGTATTAGTAAGATCAGGACCTTGAAGCAGCTGGTCATTCAGTGAAGTTCCTCTGAATGAGGCGGCGCAGTCAAACACTACACGGATCTTTTTCTTCTTTGGGTGATACACACCGTGATGAGGAATGTACCAGACCCTTCCATCGTCTCTGTTCAACTGTTCCTCGGGCACTTTTACAGCATAGCCTTTCGCTATGATGTTTCTCATGAAGCCTTTGTAGTCTTCGTGAAAGTCGGGGTTCTTGTTCAGCTTTCTCTTTAGACTGATGGCGCGTTGCTCTGCTATGCAGCGATTGTTCGGCATCTTCGCGGTCTGTCTTCTCAGTGGCAAACCAATGTGATAGTGGCCATCAATGAACTGTGTAGACCTTGTCATCAAATCCATGAACTGATGGTCTTCTTGTGACATCTCTGTCTTTTCCTCACAGCTGCGTTCTGAAAAGTCTGCGTTGAACTGCTGTATCAACAGCTCTTCAATGCTTGCGATAGAGATGCGATTAACTGTGACATTTTGTCGTTCCTCCTTGTTCGACTTGTTGCCATCATCTCTCCTTACTGGTCCATTGACTACCCATCCAAGGGCTGTCCTGACGGCATAGGGTCCGTCATCCTTGCTGTTTATCACCTGCCATGGCTCCATAGTTTTGTAGGCATTGGTTCCAATTAATAGGCCAATTTCTGCTTCAATGTATGGGAGACGCACCTTTTCTAGGTAGGGCCATCTATCCACATCCTTCTGCAGGGCTAAGTTCCCTATTCTAACAGGAATCTCCCTCTGTGTGAAAACATTAGGCAGGTCTATGAAGTCCTTCTCTTCAAGTCCACACACTTCTAAGTCTGACAGGATATAACTTTGCATTGACTTCTCATGACCCATGGTGCGTAATAGGATTTCTGTTCTTCTGCCTCTAACGTTCAGCTGTCACATGAGTGATTCTGTGCAGAACGTTGCTGAACTACCTGGATCCATGAAGGCGTAAGTCTCCACAAGCTTCTCGCTCCTCTTAGACTTGATCTTTACTGGTACGATGGCAAGAATACAATCACTGTCACCGGCCCCAGTGAGTCCACAAGTCTCTGGTTCTAGCGACACCAGAGCACTTGAAACAACCTTCTCGTCGGTATTGTTTTCTTCACTCTTCTTAGAGACTTGTTCTTCTTTATGGATATGCAGCAGACTGGGATGTTTCCGAGTGCACTCTCTGCATGTTGTTCTTTGCTTACAGTTTCTACTCAGGTGCCCCTGAGAGAGACATCCAAAACATAGGCCGTTGTACTTCAGGAATTCGATTCTGTCCTTATGTGGCTGTGCTTTGATGTCACTGCAGAAATCCAATGTATGATTCTTCTGGCAGAATAAGCATGGCTTCTGAAAGGCATTAGCAGGCGTCACTGTGCTGCTCTTTTTGGGAGATGAGTTCTGGGGCCTTTCTTCCTCGGTCTGAGTGACGATAGTTGCAAAGCTGCTTCCCCTGGAACCACCTTTCCTGAGAGTCTTTGATTCAACAGGCTTGGCTTTCACTCTTCCATCGGTGGTCGGGCTGGCGTCCTGGATGTTTCCAAACAATGGGTCCCTAGCAATTTTAGCCTGTTTGTCTATGAAATTCACTAAGTCTGCAAACCTGGCTCTACTTTTCCGTCTCTCCATTATCCCAAAGGCTGTTCTTCTCCATTGTTCTCTCATCCTGTAAGGAAGCTTAGAGATGATGATTCTCATAGTCGTAGGATTGTCCATCTCTTCCATGAATTCAACATCCTCCATGGTGTTGCGACATCCTATGAGGAAAAGAACATATGCGTTCAATGCCTCTCCGTCCTCCGATCTGATCTGTGGCCACTTGGTAGCCTTTTCAATATATGCAGTGGCTATCTTCAGCTCATTACCATAGTGCTCCTGCAGCAACTTCCTGGCTTCTATGTATCCCCGGTCCGGTCTCATGTGTTCACAGCTTCTGACCAGGTCTTGTGGTTTACCACTGGTGTACTGTCCCAGGTAGTACAACTTATCACTGCTGCTCTCTGTTTTGGAGTCAATGGCTTGTTCAAAGGATCTGATGAAGGGCTTATACTTGAGTGGGTCGCCTTGGAACACTGGTATGTCTCTTTGAGGGAGTCGAAACAGATTCTGTTGTTTTACAAGCATCTCTGTAATTTCGTTCTGACGTTGCATCACTCGGTATAGGCTTCTCCCTGTGTCTTCAGGCCTCTGGTGGTCATCAGCAGGGTCTAGTCTAGACCGTCTGACGTCTGGGGTAGCATCACGTGCTCCTGTTAGTGGAGAGGCCACTCTTCCACGCTGTAATGCCAGGGGATTGCCTTCGGACTCTCTTGTAACTCTTGAAGGTGCCCTGGATCCAACTCTATGTGACAACATTGACTGGCAGTATTCGCTCCTGCCGTCCCGTGAGCCTTCATAATCTTCATATGCACTCAACCTGGCGTCTGAGACCGCGATAGCTGTTTTTATCTCCAGCTGTTCTTTCTTTGCCTGCACCTGGGCCTGTTGGGCCTGCAGTTGGGCCTGTTGGGCCTGCACTTGGGCCTGCAGTTGGGCCTGTTGGGCCTGTTGGGCCTGCAGTTGGGCCTCTTGGACCTGCAGTTGGGCCTCTTCCTGTTCAAGAGCTTGCTTCTCCGCTAAAGATGCTGCGCGCGCCATCAACGCCGCCCGTTCAACCTCCTCTCTCATGCGTCGCGACGAGCTTGTGGTAGAAGCGACTGACCTGCGTCCAGAAACAGAGCTAGCTTCTTTTCGATTTTTGCTCGGTCTGGCGGAAGTCTCTGAAATGCTATCGTCTGGTCCGACTTCATCGTCAACTTTATCTTTCTCTGCTGTATCAGCATCTTGACGAATCTTTAACATCCACTGTTCTGTGGCCTTGATATAGTCCTTAATGCTGGTTGATTTAAGATCAAACCAGTTGTGCTGATCAGCGTTTCCCTCTTCTTCAGACAGAAGTGCTAATACATCTTCATTGAGTACATTAAATTCTTCATGCAGCTTGGAGAAATCGTAATACATTATGTCTTCAGCTTTCTTAATATTAGCATTATCTTCCATGAGACGATCAATTATCTTCATTTTTCCAGTTATCTGAGCTAATTTAGCCTTCCTTGCACCTATGCTTCTATGTAACTTCTCTTCCATTGCCTTTGGGGGGAGCTTTATTTCCCTCTTTTGGCCAGCAATCCTTCTGGCTGGGGGAAGCTCCTGGCTCCGTAAGGCCTCGGCCATTTTACCCGCAGCTCTTATTTAGCTTCTCAATAGAATGAACAAAGCAAGTAACAGTCACTGTACCTTCGCTTTCTTATATTGTCGTCTGGCTCCGTGACCATTCATGTATACGTTCGTCGACGATTCCGTCCTTTCCTTAGGGAGCAAGTTTTTGACTAATGTAGTGGCGCTTCTTAGTTTCCAAACGGGCAGCCACTGAGCTGTGGGGCTGTTAACAACGAGTAGACGCGTGTCAAAATAAAACGTTCCCAAACGTAGCTTTGTCTTTTAAACTGTTTACTATAACACTTCACAAACGGAATTACAAAGCAAACACGTATAAACGAACACGGTCAAAAACTGTATTGCTCCAAACCTCACAACTTCTGCCTCCTTCAGCCACGTGGAGTTTAAACTGTAAAATGGCTGCATACCATGTGTGGCTTAGGGACTGTACCATTGTGGCAAGAATGAAGGGGGTGTCTCGGACTATACTACTGGAGCAAGAAAATAGGGGGTTTCTTAATACAATAAGCCAATCAGGTAAATTAACTGTATTATGCTATTTAACCAATATTTTAAAGTATTTTCTTAAGCTTTTATGGCTCTTACATAAGTACTGTAGAAAATATAGGGACAGAGTGATCTCCTGGAAGAATTTCGATCGCCTAGATGGGTCGGAGAGGAATTTCCCAGATTTTTTTCTCCCAAATTGGCCATTGGGTCTTTATCTGGTTTTTCGCCTCTCCCGGGAGATCACATGGGTTCGGGTGGATGCACAGTGATAGAAGATTTGAGGTTAGGATCAGATCAGCCATGATCTTATTGAATGGTGGAGCAGGCTCGAGGGGCCGATTGGCCTACTCCTGCTCCTATTTCTTATGTTCTTATGTCGGAGGGGCAGTACTGAGGGAGTGCTGCACTGTCGGAGGGGCAGCACTGAGGGAGCGCTGCACTGTCGGAGGGGCAGTACTGAGGGAGCGCTGCACTGTCGGAGGGGCAGTACTGAGGGAGCGCTGCACTGTCGGAGGGGCAGCACTGAGGGAGCGCTGCACTGTCGGAGGGGCAGCACTGAGGGAGCGCTGCACTGTCGGAGGGGCAGCACTGAGGGAGCACTGCACTGTCGGAGGGGCAGTACTGAGGGAGCGCTGCACTGTTGGAGGGGCAGTACTGAGGGAGCGCTGCACTGTCGGAGGGGCAGCACTGAGGGAGCACTGCACTGTCGGAGGGGCAGTACTGAGGGAGCGCTGCACTGTCGGAGGGGCAGTACTGAGGGAGCGCTGCACTGTCGGAGGTGCAGTACTGAGGGAGCGCTGCAGTCGGCGGGGCAGTACTGAGGGAGCGCTGCACTGTCGGAGGGGCAGTACTGAGGGAGCGCTGCACTGTCGGAGGGGCAGCACTGAGGGAGCGCTGCACTGTCGGAGGGGCAGTACTGAGGGAGTGCTGCACTGTCGGAGGGGCGGTACTGAGGGAGCGCCGCACTGTCGGAGGGGCAGTACTGAGGGAGCGCTGCACTGTCGGAGGGGCAGTACTGAGGGAGCGCTGCACTGTCGGAGGGGCAGCACTGAGGGAGCACTGCACTGTCGGAGGGGCAGTACTGAGGGAGCGCTGCACTGTCGGAGGGGCAGTACTGAGGGAGCGCTGCACTGTCGGAGGGACAGTACTGAGGGAGCGCTGCACTGTCGGAGGGGCAGCACTGAGGGAGCGCTGCACTGTCGGAGGGGCAGCACTGAGGGAGCGCTGCACTGTCGGAGGGGCAGCACTGAGGGAGCACTGCACTGTCGGAGGGGCAGTACTGAGGGAGCGCTGCACTGTTGGAGGGGCAGTACTGAGGGAGCGCTGCACTGTCGGAGGGGCAGCACTGAGGGAGCACTGCACTGTCGGAGGGGCAGTACTGAGGGAGCGCTGCACTGTCGGAGGGGCAGTACTGAGGGAGCGCTGCACTGTCGGAGGTGCAGTACTGAGGGAGCGCTGCAGTCGGCGGGGCAGTACTGAGGGAGCACTGCACTGTCGGAGGGGCAGTACTGAGGGAGCGCTGCACTGTCGGAGGGGCAGCACTGAGGGAGCGCTGCACTGTCGGAGGGGCAGTACTGAGGGAGTGCTGCACTGTCGGAGGGGCGGTACTGAGGGAGCGCCGCACTGTCGGAGGGGCAGTACTGAGGGAGCGCTGCACTGTCGGAGGGGCAGTACTGAGGGAGCGCTGCACTGTCGGAGGGGCAGCACTGAGGGAGCACTGCACTGTCGGAGGGGCAGTACTGAGGGAGCGCTGCACTGTCGGAGGGGCAGTACTGAGGGAGCGCTGCACTGTCGGAGGTGCAGTACTGAGGGAGCGCTGCAGTCGGCGGGGCAGTACTGAGGGAGCGCTGCACTGTCGGAGGGGCAGTACTGAGGGAGCGCTGCACTGTCGGAGGGGCAGCACTGAGGGAGCGCTGCACTGTCGGAGGGGCAGTACTGAGGGAGTGCTGCACTGTCGGAGGGGCGGTACTGAGGGAGCGCCGCACTGTCAGAGGGGCAGTACTGAGGGAGCGCCGCACTGTCGGAGGGGCAGCACTGAGGGAGCGCTGCACTATCGGAGGGACAGTACTGAGGGAGCGCCACACTGTCGGAGGGACAGTACTGAGGGAGCTCTGCACTGTCAGAAGGGCTGTACTGAGGGAGCGCCGCACTGTCAGAAGGGCTGTACTGAGGGAGCACCGCACTGTCGGAGGGGCAGTACTGAGGGAGCGCTGCACTATCGGAGGGACAGTACTGAGGGAGCGCCGCACTGTCGGAGGGACAGTACTGAGTGAGCTCTGCACTGTCAGAAGGGCTGTACTGAGGGAGCGCCGCACTGTCGGAGGAGCAGTACTGAGGGAGCGCTTCACTATCGGAGGGACAGTACTGAGGGAGCGCTGCACTGTTGGAGGGTCAGCGCTGAGGGAGTGCAGCACTATCGGAGGGGCCGTACTGAGGGAGCGCCGCACTGTCGGAGGGGCAGTACTGAGGGAGCGCCGCACTGTATTAGGGGCAGTACTGTGGGATGAGACGTTAAACCAAGGCCCCATCTGCCCTCTCAGGCGGATGTAAAAGATCTCACAACACTAGTTCTCTCTCGTGTCCTGGCTAATATTTATCCCTCAACCAACGTCACTAAAAAATAGATTATCCGGTCATTGCTATTTGTGGGATCTTGCTGTCGACAAATTGGCTGCCGCGTTCCTACATTGTAACAGTGACTGCACTTCATTGGCTGGAAAGAGGTTGTGAAAGGTGCTATAGAAATGCAGGTTCTAGCTTTCTTTCTGCTGTATTCTGGTCCCATCTGTTCCGGCCCCCAAATCCCTTTATTCCCCTTTCGTTCAACCATCTATCTAACCTGTTCTTAATGTTGGCATGGTCTCCAATACACTCACTAACTCCGATAGTGCATTCAGACACACCACTGTCTGTGTAAACAGTGTACCACCCCCCTTGCACAAGTACCAGCCCCAGCTTAGACCTCCCCCTTCATCATTATTGGGTCAGAATCCTGGAACTCCCTCCCTGACAGCACTGTGAGAGTACCATCACCACACGGACTGCAGCGGTTCAAGGCAGCGGCTCACCACCACCTTCTCAAGGGGCAATTAGGGGTGGGCAATAAATGCCGGCCTTGCCAGAGACGCCCACATCTGAGAGAATGCTAAAAAAAATCCACACCATACACATAGAGGATAGCGTAAACTGTAAACCCACAGAGCGCAATGCAACATTCCTGCATTACAACAAGGTACTTGGAAAGCACTTCATTGGCTGTAAAGCACTTTGGGACATACTGAGGTCGTGAAAGGCGCTACAGAAATGCAAGTCTTTCCTTCCTTCTTTCTTTCCTTCTTTCCTTCTTTTTCTTTCCCAACCAAATTGGTTGTGCTTGGTTTAATTGGTTGGCTTTTAACCTCCGCAGGCCACAGATGAACAGAATGAGATAGTGACGACTGAGCTCACAGAGATCTCAGCTCCCCACTCCACCCAGCTGGCAGGTACACAGGGAACAGACGGCCAGCCGGCAGGTACACAGGGCACAGCCGGCCAGCCGGCAGGTACACAGGGAACAGACAGCCAGCCGGCAGGTACACAGGGACCAGACATCGCATCAGTGGCACCAGGTCCCACAGAGACGCCATTGAGCAGCAACAATTCCAATGAGCCGGAGTCTCCAGGATCCAGCGAGATGCTATCTGAGCAGACCCATCACACGGGCAATGAGGAGCAGGCAGGAGACGGTGGGCAGTCCGAATCACCGGAGGCAGTGCAGCTTCTGGGAAATGCCATCACCGAGTTCGGCATGGACCTGTTCAAGGAGGTGTTAAAGGAAACCAACAAACCGAACGTTATCATCTCTCCCCTGAGCATCGCCCTGGGTCTTGCTCAACTCACCCTGGGTAACAGATTCATTCAAATTCATTCAGAACAGGGGTCGGCGAATGGGCACAAGAGGCAAAGAAACTTAGAGAAAGTATCCCATCGCCCCACCATTGGCGGCTGTGCCTTCAGCTGTTTGGGTCCTAAGCTCTGGAATTCCCTCCCTAAACCTCTCCGCCTCTCTCTCCTCCTTTAAAACGCTCCTTAAAACCAACCTCTTTGACCAGGCTTTTGGTCTCCAGTCCTAATATCTCCTTGTGTGGCTCAGTGTCAACATTTTGTCTGATTTCGTTCCTGTGAAGCACGTTGGGACGTTTTATTACATGAAAGGCACTGTAAAAATGCATGGCGGGTAAATGGAGTTAAGATACAACATCATGGAAGGCACGGCGCCAATGGTGGAGGGATGGGATGCACAAGAGGCCAGAATTGGAGGTGCGCAAATATCTCAGGGGGGTTATGGGGCTGGAGGAGATTACAGAGATGGGGAGGGGCAAGGCCATGGAGGGATTTGAAAATAAGGATGAGAATTTTAAAATCGAGGTGTTGCTGGACCAGGAGCCAATGTAGATCAGCGAGCACAGGGGGTGATGGGTGAACGGGACTCGGTGCGAGTTAGGACACGGGTCAGCGAGCACAGGGGGTGATGGGTGAACGGGACTTGGTGCGAGTTAGGACACGGGGCAGTGAGCACAGGGGATGACGGGTGAACGGGACTCGGTGCGAGTTAGGACACGGGTCAGCGAGCACAGGGGGTGATGGGTGAACGGGACTTGGTGCGAGTTAGGACACGGGTCAGCGAGCACAGGGGGTGATGGGTGAACAGGACTCGGTGCGAGTTAGGACACGGGGCAGTGAGCACAGGGGGTGATGGGTGAACGGGACTCGGTGTGAGTTAGGACACGGGGCAGCGAGCACAGGGGGTGATGGGTGAACAGGACTCGGTGCGAGTTAGGACACGGGGCAGCGAGCACAGGGGGTGATGGGTGAACAGGACTCGGTGCGAGTTAGGACACGGGTCAGCGAGCACAGGGGGTGATGGGTGAACGGGACTTGGTGCGAGTTAGGACACGGGTCAGCGAGCACAGGGGGTGATGGGTGAACGGGACTCGGTGCGAGTTAGGACACGGGGCAGTGAGCACAGGGGGTGATGGGTGAACGGGACTGGGTGCGAGTTAGGACACGGGGCAGTGAGCACAGGGGGTGATGGGTGAACGGGACTCGGTGTGAGTTAGGACACGGGGCAGTGAGCACAGGGGGTGATGGGTGAACGGGACTGGGTGCGAGTTAGGACACGGGGCAGTGAGCACAGGGGGTGATGGGTGAACGGGACTCGGTGCGAGTTAGGACACGGGTCAGCGAGCACAGGGGGTGATGGGTGAACAGGACTTGGTGCGAGTTAGGACACGGGGCAGTGAGCACAGGGGGTGATGGGTGAACAGGACTTGGTGCGAGTTAGGACACGGGTCAGCGAGCACAGGGGGTGATGGGTGAACGGGACTCGGTGCGAGTTAGGACACGGGGCAGTGAGCACAGGGGGTGATGGGTGAACGGGACTGGGTGCGAGTTAGGACACGGGGCAGTGAGCACAGTGGGTGATGGGTGAACAGGACTTGGTGCGAGTTAGGACACGGGGCAGTGAGCACTGGGGGTGATGGGTGAACAGGACTTGGTGTGAGTTAGGACACGGGGCAGCGAGCACAGGGGGTGATGGGTGAACGGGACTCGGTGCGAGTTAGGACACGGGGCAGTGAGCACTGGGGGTGATGGGTGAACAGGACTTGGTGTGAGTTAGGACACGGGGCAGTGAGCACTGGGGGTGATGGGTGAACAGGACTTGGTGCGAGTTAGGACACGGGTCAGTGAGCACAGGGGGTGATGGGTGAACGGGACTGGGTGTGAGTTAGGACACGGGCAGCAGAGTTTTGGATGAGCTCAAGTTTAAAGAGGGTGGAGAGTTTACTGATCAGCCATGATCGAATAGAATGGCGGAACTCAAGGGGCTGAATGGCCAACTCCTGTTCCTATGTTTAAAATTGGGCCCATTTTGGGTTACAGTCTGTGATCACATAAATGGAACAGGAAGCTGGGAGCAGGGGAATCCTGCTGCCGACCAGAGCCGTGTTTAATCCAGTACTGTTCCTGCACCACTTGTGTTCCAGGTTCTATGAACCAGACAGAGAAACAGCTTCAAAAATCCCTCCACTTCACCTCACTCAACTGCTCTCACTGCACGCTCCGCACCACCATCGACAGATTCACCAAGACCGTTCTAAGCATCGCCTCAACCATCTTTATTAAAAAAGGTGCGTGTCGTAAAATAAACCAACTCACAGGCTGGGGGGTGGGGAGCGGGCACAGTGTGGTTGGGGATACGTGCTTATTCGGTGACACTGGATGACAGGAGTTGGAGAGTGCAGGCAGTGGAAATTCTCCCTCTGTTAGTATCCTCTGATGTCCAGGTGTGTGTGTGTGATGTCCAGGTGTGTGTGATGTCCAGGTGTGTGTGATGTCCAGGTGTGTGTGTGCGATGTCCAGGTGTGTGTGATGTCCAGGTGTGTGCGATGTCCAGGTGTGTGTGATGTCCAGGTGTGTGTGATGTCCAGGTGTGTGTGTGCGATGTCCAGGTGTGTGTGATGTCCAGGTGTGTGTGATGTCCAGGTGTGTGTGATGTCCAGGTGTGTGTGTGCGATGTCCAGGTGTGTGTGTGTGATGTCCAGGTGCATGCGATGTCCAGGTGTGTGTGATGTCCAGGTGTGTGTGATGTCCAGGTGTGTGTGTGTGATGTCCAGGTGTGTGTGTGTGATATCCAGGTGTACATGTGTGTGTGTGTGAGATGTCCAGGTGCGTGTGTGTGATGTCAAGGTGTGTGTGTGTGATGTCCAGGTGTCTGTGTGTGATGTCCAGGTGTGTGTGTGTGATGTCCTTGTGTGTGTGTGTGTGTGGTGTCCAGGTGTGTGTGTGTGTGATGTCCAGGAGTGTGTGTGTGATGTCCAGGTGTGTGTGTGTGATGTCCAGGTGTGGGTGTGATGTCCAGGTGTGTGTGTGTGTGTGAGATCTCCAGGTGTGTGTGTGTGATGTCCAGGTGTGTGTGTGTGTGTGATGTCTAGGTGTGTGTGTGATGTCCAGGTGTGCGTGTGATGTCCAGGGGTGTGTGTGATGGCCAGGTGTGTGTGTGATGTCCAGGTGTGTGTGATGTCCAGGTGTGTGTGATGTCCAGGTGTGTGTGTGATGTCCAGGTGTGCATATGTGATGTCCAGGTGTGTGTGATGTCCAGGAATGTGTGTGTGATGTCCAGGTGTGTATGTGTGATGTCCAGGTGCATGTGTGTGATGTCCAGGTGTGTGTGTGTAATGTCCAGGTGTGTGTGATGTCTACGTGTGTGTGTGTGATGTCCAAGTGTGTGTGTGTGTGTGTGATGTCCAGGCGTGTGTGCGTGTGATGTCCAGGTGTGTGTGTGTGTGGTGTCCAGGTGTGTGTGTGTGTGATGTCCAGGTGTGTGTGTGTGATGTCCAGGTGTGTGTGTGTAATGTCCAGGTGTGTGTGTGTGATGTCCAGGTGCCTGTGTGTGATGTCCAGGTGTGTGTGTGTAATGTCCAGGTGTGTGTGATGTCTACGTGTGTGTGTGTGATGTCCAAGTGTGTGTGTGTGTGATGTCCAGGCGTGTGTGCGTGTGATGTCCAGGTGTGTGTGTGTGTGGTGTCCAGGTGTGTGTGTGTGTGTGTGTGTGTGATGTCCAGGTGTGTGTGTGTGATGTCCAGGTGTGTGCGAGTGTGTGTGATGTCCAGGTGTGTGTGTGTGATGTCCAAGTGTGTGTATATGATGTCCAGGTGTGTGTGTGTGTGATGTCAAGGTGTGTGTGTGTGTGTGTGATGTTCAGGTGTGTGTGTGTGTGTGATGTTCAGGTGTGTGTGCGTGATGTCCAGGTGCATATGTGTGATGTCCAGGTGTGTGTGTGTGATGTCCAGGTGTGTGTGTGTGATGTCCAGGTTTGTGTGTATGTGTGATGTCCAGGTGTGTGTGTGTGATGTCCGGGTGTGTCTGTGATGTCCAGGTGTGTGTGTGTGATGTCCAGGTGTGTGTGTGTGATGTCCAGGTGTGTGTCAGTGATGTCCAGGTGTGTGTGTGTGATGTCCAGGTGTGTGTGTGTGTGTGATGTCCAGGTGTGTGTGTGTGATGTCCAGGTGTGTGTGTGATATCCAGGTGTGTGTGTGTGATGTCCAGGTGTGTGTGTGTGATGTCCAGGTGTGTGTGTGTGATGTTCAGGTGTGTGTCAGTGATGTCCAGGTGAACGTGTATGTGATGTCCAGGTGAACGTGTGTGTGATGTCAAGGTGTGTGTGTGTGTGTGTGTGTGTGTGATGTCCAGGTGTGTGTGTGTGTGATGTCCAGGTGTGCGTGTGTGTGTGTGTGAGATGTCCAGGTGCGTGTGTGTGATGTCCAGGTGTGTGTGTGTGTGTGTGTGTGATGTCCAGGTGTGTGTGTGTGATGTCCAGGTGTGTGTGTGTGATGTCCAGGTGTGTGTGTGTTTGTGTGTGGTGTCCAGGTGTGTGTGTGTAATGTCCAGGTGTGTGTGTGTGATGTCCAGGTGTGGGTGTGATGTCCAGGTGTGTGTGTGTGTGAGATATCCAGGTGTGTGTGTGTGATGTCCAGGTGTGTGTGTGTGTGTGTGTGTGATGTCTAGGTGTGTGTGTGTGATGTCCAGGTGTGTGTGTGATGTCCAGGTGTCTGTGTGATGTCCAGGTGTGTGTGATGTCCAGGTGTGTGTGATGTCCAGGTGTGTGTGTGTGCGATGTCCAGGTGTGTGTGATGTCCAGGTGTGTGTATGTGATGTCCAGGTGTGTGTGATGTCCAGGTGTGAGTGTGTGATGCCCAGGTGTGTGTGTGTGTGATGTCCAGGTGTGTGTGTGTGATGTCCAGGTGTGTGTGTGTGATGTCCAGGTGAACGTGTGTGTGATGTCCAGGTGTGCATGTGTGTGTGTGATGTCCAGGTGTGTGTGTGTGATGTCCAGGTGCGTGTGTGTGATGTCCAGGTGTGTGTGATGTCCAGGTGTGTGTGTGTGTGATGTCCAGGTGTGTGTGATGTCCAGGCGTGTGTATGTGATGTCCAGGTGTGTGTGATGTCCAGGTGTGTGTGTGTGATGTCCAGGTGTGTGTGTGTGTGATGTCCAGGTGTGTGTGTGTGATGTCCAGGTGTGTGTGTGTCATGTCCAGGTGAACGTGTGTGTGATGTCCAGGTGTGTGTATGTGATGTCCAGGTGTGTGTGTGTGTGATGTCCAGGTGTGTGTGTGTGATGTCCAGGTGAGAGTGTGTGATGTCCAGGTGCGTGCGTGTGATGTCCAGGTGCATGTGAATGATGTCCAGGTGTGTGTGTGTGATGTCCAGGTGTGTGTGTGTGATGTCCAGGTGTGTGTGTGTGTGATGTCCAGGTGTGTGTGTGTGTGATGTCCAGGTGTGCGTGTGTGTGATGTCCAGGTGTGTGTGTGTGATGTCCAGGTGTGTGTGTGTGTGATGTCCAGGTGTGTGAGTGTGATGTCCAGGTGTGTGCATGTGTGTGATGTCCAGTTGTGTGTGTGTGATGTCCAGGTGTGTGTGTGTGTGATGTCCAGGTGTGTGAGTGTGATGTCCAGGTGTGTGCATGTGTGTGATGTCCAGGTGTGTGTGTGTGTGTGATGTCCAGGTGTGTGTGTGTGATATCCAGGTGTGTGTGTGTGATGTCCAGGTGCATGTGTGTGATGTCCAGGTGCATGTGTGTGATGTCCAGGTGTGTGTGTGTGATGTCCAGGTGTGTGTGTGTGTGTGATGTCCAGGTGTGTGTGTGTGTGATGTCCAGGTGTGTGTGTGTGTGATGTCCAGGTGTGTGTGTGTGTGATGTCCAGGTGTGTGTGTGTGTGATGTCCAGGTGTGTGTGTGTGTGATGTCCAGGTGTGTGTGTGATGTCCAGGTGTGTGTGTGTGATGTCCAGGTGTGTGTGTGTGTGTGTGTGTGTGATGTCCAGGTGTGTGTGTGTGATGTCCAAGTGTGTGTGTGTGATGTCCAGGTGTGCGTGTGTGTGATGTAATGGTGTGTGTGTGTGTGATGTTCAGGTGTGTGTGTGTGATGTCCAGGTGCATATGTGTGATGTCCAGGTGTGTGTGTGTGATGTTCAGGTGTGTGTGTGTGATGTCCAGGTGTGTGTGTGTGATGTCCAGGTGTGTGTGTGTGTGTGTGTGGTATCCAGGTGTGTGTGTGTGAAGTCCAGGTGTGGGTGTGATGTCCAGGTGTGTGTGTGTGTGAGATCTCCAGGTGTGTGGGTGTGATGTCCAGGTGTGTGTGTGTGTGATGTCTAGATGTGTGTGTGTGATATCCAGGTGTGTGTGTGATGTCCAGGTGTGTGTGTGTGATGTCCAGGTGCGTGTGTGTGCGATGTCCAGGTGTGTGTGATGTCCAGGTGTGTGTATGCGATGTCCAGGTGTGTGTGATGTCCAGGTGTGTGTGTGTGTGATGTCCAGGTATGTGTGTGTGACGTCCAGGTGTGTGTGTGTGACATCCAGGTGAATGTGTGTGTGATGTCCAGGTGTGTGTGGGTGTGTGTGTGATGTCCAGGTGCATGTGAATGATGTCCAGGTGAGTGTGTGTGATGTCCAGGTGTGTGTGTGTGATGTCCAGGTGTGTGTGTGTGTGATGTCCAGGTGTGCGTGTGTGTGATGTCCAGGTGTGCGTGTGTGTGATGTCCAGGTGTGTGCGTGATGTCCAGGTGTGTGTGTGTGTGATGCCCAGGTGTGTGTGTGTGATGTCCAGGTGTGTGTGTGTGATGTCCAGGTGTGTGTGTGTGATGTCCAGGTGTGTGCATGTGTGTGATGCCCAGGTGTGTGTATGTGTGTGATGTCCAGGTGTGTGTGTGTGATATCCAGGTGTGTGTGTGTGATGTCCAGGTGCATGTGTGTGATGTCCAGGTGCATGTGTGTGATGTCCAGGTGTGTGTGTGTGATGTCCAGGTGTGTGTGTGATGTCCAGGTGTGTGTGTGTGATGTCCAGGTGTGTGTGTGTGTGTGTGTGTGTGATGTCCAGGTGTGTGTGTGTGTGTGATGTCCAGGTGTGTGTGTGTGTGATGTCCAGTTGTGTGTGTGTGATGTCCAGGTGTGTGTGTGTGATGTCCAGGTGTGTGTGTGTGATGTCCAAGTGTGTGTGTGTGTTGTCCAGGTGTGTGTGTGTGATGTCCAGGTGTGTGTGTGTGATGTCCAGGTGTGTGCGTGTGTGTGATGTCCAGGTGTGTGTGTGTGTGTTGTCCAGGTGTGTGTCAGTGATGTCCAGGTGTGTGTGTGTGATGTCCAGGTGTGTGTGTGTGTGATGTCCAGGTGTGTGTGTCAGTGATGTCCAGGTGTGTGTGTGTGATGTCCAGGTGTGTGTGTATATGTCTGTGTGATGTCCAGGTGTGTATGTGTGATGTCCAGGTGTGTGTTTGTGTGTTATGTGATGTCCAGGTGTGTGTGTGTGATGTCCAGGTGTGTGTGTGTGATGTCCAGGTGTGTGTGTGTGATGTCCAGGTGTGTGTGTGTGTGTGTGATGTCCAGGTGTGTGTATGTGATGTCCAGGTGTGTGTGTGTGTGATGTCCAGGTGTGTGTGTGTGTGATGTCCAGGTGTGTGTGTGTGTGATGTTCAGGTGTGTGTGTGTGTGTGATGTCCAGGTGTGTGTGTGTGATGTCCAGGTGTGTGTGTGTGATGTCCAGGTGTGTGTGATGTCCAGGTGTGCGTGTGTGTGATGTCCAGGTGTGTGTGTGTGTGAGTGATGTCCAGGTGTGTGTGTGTGTGTGATGTCCAGGTGTGTGTGTGTGTGTGATGTTCAGGTGTGTGCGTGTGATGTCCAGCTGTGCGTGTGTGTGATGTCAAGGTGTGTGTATGTGTGTGATGTTCAGGTGTGTGAGTGTGATGTCCAGGTGCATATGTCCAGGTGTGTGTGATGTCCAGGTGTGTGTGATGTCCAGGTGTGTGTCTGTGTGTGATGTCCAGGTGTGTGTGTGTGATGTCCAGGTGCGTGTGTGTGATGTCCAGGTGTGTGTGTGTGATGTCCAGGTGTGTGTGTGTGATGTCCAGGTGTGTGTGTGTGTGTGTGTGATGTCCAGGTGTGTGTGTGTGTGTGTGATGTCCAGGTGTGTGTGTGTGTGTGATGTCCAGGTGTGTGTGTGTGTGTGATGTCCAGGTGTGTGTGTGTGATGTCCAGGTGTGTGTGTGTGATGTCCAGGTGTGTGTGTGTAATGTCCAGGTGTGTATGTGTGATGTCCAGGTGTGTGTGTGTGTGTTATGTGATGTCCAGGTGTGTGTGTCTGATGTCCAGGTGTGTGTGTGTGATGTCCAGGTGTGTGAGTGTGATGTCCAGGTGTGTGTGTGTGTGTGTGATGTCCAGGTGAGTGTGTGTGATGTCCAGGTGTGTGTGTGTGTAATGTCCAGGTGTGTGTGTGTGTGATGTCCAGGTGTGTGTGTGCGTGATGTCCAGGTGTGTGTGTGTGATGTCCAGGTGTGTGTGTGTGATGTCCAGGTGTGTGTGTGTGATGTCCAGGTGTGTGGGATGTCCAGGTGTGCGTGGGTGTGATGTCCAGGTGTGTGTGTGTGTGTGTGATGTCCAGGTGTGTGTGTGTGTGTGATGTCCAGGTGTGTGTGTGTGTGTGATGTCCAGGTGTGTGCGTGTGATGTCCAGCTGTGCGTGTGTGTGATGTCAAGGTGTGTGTGTGTGTGTGATGTTCAGGTGTGTGAGTGTGATGTCCAGGTGCATATGTGTGATGTCCAGGTGTGTGTGTGTGATGTCCAGGTGTGTGTGTGTGATGTCCAGGTGTGTGTGTGTGTTGTCCAGGTGTGTGTCAGTGATGTCCAGGTGTGTGTGTGTGATGTCCAGGTGTGTGTGTGTGATGTCCAGGTGTGTGTGACAGTGATGTCCAGGTGTGTGTGTGTGATGTCCAGGTGTGTGTGTATATGTCTGTGTGATGTCCAGGTGTGCATGTGTGATGTCCAGGTGTGTGTGTGTGTTATGTGATGTCCAGGTGTGTGTGTGTGATGTCCAGGTGTGTGTGTGTGATGTCCAGGTGTGTGTGTGTGATGTCCAGGTGTGTGTGTGTAATGTCCAGGTGTGTGTGATGTCCAGGTGTGCGTGTGTGTGATGTCCAGGTGTGTGTGTGTGTGTGTGATGTCCAGGTGTGTGTGTGTGTGTGATGTCCAGGTGTGTGTGTGTGTGTGATCTCCAGGTGTGTGTGTGTGATGTCCAGCTGTGCGTGTGTGTGATGTCAAGGTGTGTGTGTGTGTGTGTGATGTTCAGGTGTGTGTGTGTGATGTCCAGGTGCATATGTGTGATGTCCAGGTGTGTGTGTGTGATGTCCAGGTGTGTGTGTGTGATGTCCATTTGTGTGTGTGTGTGTTGTCCAGGTGTGTGTGTGATGTCCAGGTGTGTGTGTGTGATGTCCAGGTGTGTGTGTGTGATGTCCAGGTGTGTGTGTCAGTGATGTCCAGGTGTGTGTGTGTGATGTCCAGGTATGTGTGTATATGTCTGTGTGATGTCCAGGTGTGTATGTGTGATGTCCAGGTGTGTGTGTGTGTGTTATGTGATGTCCAGGTGTGTGTGTGTGATGTCCAGGTGTGTGTGTGTGATGTCCAGGTGTGTGTGTGTGATGTCCAGATGTGTGTGTGTGTGTGTGTGATGTCCAGGTGTGTGTATGTGATGTCCAGGTGTGTGTGTGTGTGATGTCCAGGTGTGCGTGTGTGTGTGTGTGAGATGTCCAGGTGCGTGTGTGTGATGTCCAGGTGTGTGTGTGTGTGTGTGTGTGATGTCCAGGTGTGTGTGTGTGATGTCCAGGTGTGTGTGTGTGATGTCCAGGTGTGTGTGTGTTTGTGTGTGGTGTCCAGGTGTGTGTGTGTAATGTCCAGGTGTGTGTGTGTGATGTCCAGGTGTTGGTGTGATGTCCAGGTGTGTGTGTGTGTGAGATATCCAGGTGTGTGTGTGTGTTGTCCAGGTGTGTGTGTGTGTGTGTGTGATGTCTAGGTGTGTGTGTGTGATGTCCAGGTGTGTGTGTGATGTCCAGATGTCTGTGTGATGTCCAGGTGTGTGTGTGATGTCCAGGTGTGTGTGATGTCCAGGTGTGTGTGTGTGCGGTGTCCAGGTGTGTGTGATGTCCAGGTGTGTGTATGTGATGTCCAGGTGTGTGTGATGTCCAGGTGTGAGTGTGTGATGCCCAGGTGTGTGTGTGTGTGATGTCCAGGTGTGTGTGTGTGATGTCCAGGTGTATGTGTGATGTCCAGGTGAACGTGTGTGTGATGTCCAGGTGTGCATGGGTGTGTGTGATGTCCAGGTGTGTGTGTGTGATGTCCAGGTGCGTGTGTGTGATGTCCAGGTGTGTGTGATGTCCAGGTGTGTGTGTGTGTGATGTCCAGGTGTGTGTGATGTCCAGGTGTGTGTATGTGATGTCCAGGTGTGTGTGATGTCCAGGTGTGTGTGTGTGATGTCCAGGTGTGTGTGTGTGTGATGTCGAGGTGCGTGTGTGTGATGTCCAGGTTTGTGTGTGTCATGTCCAGGTGAACGTGTGTGTGATGTCCAGGTGTGTGTGATGTCCAGGTGTGTGTGTGTGTGATGTCCAGGTGTGTGTGATGTCCAGGTGTGTGTATGTGATGTCCAGGTGTGTGTGATGTCCAGGTGTGTGTGTGTGATGTCCAGGTGTGTGTGTGTGTGATGTCCAGGTGTGTGTGTGTGATGTCCAGGTGTGTGTGTGTGTGATGTCCAGGTGTGTGTGATGTCCAGGTGTGAGTGTGTGATGTCCAGGTGTGTGTGTGTGTGATGTCCAGGTGTGTGTGTGTGATGTCCAGGTGTGTGTGTGTGTGATGTCCAGGTGTGTGAGTGTGATGTCCAGGTGTGTGCCTGTGTGTGATGTCCAGGTGTGTGTGTGTGTGTGATGTCCAGGTGTGTGTGTGTGATATCCAGGTGTGTGTGTGTGATGTCCAGGTGCATGTGTGTGATGTCCAGGTGCATGTGTGTGATGTCCAGGTGTGTGTGTGTGATGTCCAGGTGTGTGTGTGTGTGTGATGTCCAGGTGTGTGTGTGTGTGATGTCCAGGTGTGTGTGTGTGTGATGTCCAGGTGTGTGTGTGTGTGATGTCCAGGTGTGCGTGTGTGTGTGTGAGATGTCCAGGTGCGTGTGTGTGATGTCCAGGTGTGTGTGTGTGACGTCCAGGTGTGTGTGTGTGTGTGTGGTGTCCAGGTGTGTGTGTGTGATGTCCAGGTGTGTGTGTGTGATGTCCAGGTGTGGGTGTGATGTCCAGGTGTGTGTGTGTGTGAGATCTCCAGGTGTGTGTGTGTGATGTCCAGGTGTGTGTGTGTGATGTCCAGGTGTGTGTGTGTGACGTCCAGGTGTGTGTGTGTGTGTGTGGTGTCCAGGTGTGTGTGTGTGATGTCCAGGTGTGTGTGTGTGATGTCCAGGTGTGGGTGTGATGTCCAGGTGTGTGTGTGTGTGAGATCTCCAGGTGTGTGTGTGTGATGTCCAGGTGTGTGTGTGTGTGTGATGTCTAGGTGTGTGTGTGTGATGTCCAGGTGTGTGTGTGATGTCCAGGTGTCTGTGTGATGTCCAGGTGTGTGTGATGTCCAGGTGTGTGTGTGTGCGATGTCCAGGTGTGTGTGATGTTCAGGTGTGTGTATGTGATGTCCAGGTGTGTGTGATGTCCAGGTGTGTGTGTGTGATGTCCAGGTGTGTGTGTGTGTGTGATGTCCAGGTGTGTGTGTGTGTGATGTCCAGGTGTGTGTGTGTGGGATGTCCAGGTGTGTGTGTGTGTGTGTGATGTCCAGGTGTGTGTGTGTGTGATGTCCAGGTGTGTGTGTGTGTGATGTCCAGGTGTGTGTGTGATGTCCAGGTGTGTGTGTGTGATGTCCAGGTGTGTGTGTGTGTGTGTGTGTGTGTGATATCCAGGTGTGTGTGTGTGATGTCCAAGTGTGTGTGTGTGATGTCCAGGTGTGCGTGTGTGTGATGTAATGGTGTGTGTGTGTGTGATGTTCAGGTGTGTGTGTGTGATGTCCAGGTGCATATGTGTGATGTCCAGGTGTGTGTGTGTGATGTCCAGGTGTGTGTGTGTGATGTCCAGGTGTGTGTGTGTGATGTCCAGGTGTGTGTGTGTGTGTGTGGTGTCCAGGTGTGTGTGTGTGATGTCCAGGTGTGGGTGTGATGTCCAGGTGTGTGTGTATGTGAGATCTCCAGGTGTGTGTGTGTGATGTCCAGGTGTGTGTGTGTGTGTGATGTCTAGGTGTGTGTGTGTGATATCCAGGTGTGTGTGTGATGTCCAGGTGTGTGTGTGTGATGTCCAGGTGTGTGTGTGATGTCCAGGTGTGTGTGATGTCCAGGTGTGTGTGTGTGCGATGTCCAGGTGTGTGCGATGTCCAGGTGTGTTTATGCGATGTCCAGGTGTGTGTGATGTCCAGGTGTGTGTGTGTGATATCCAGGTGTGTGTGTGTGTGATGTCCAGGTATGTGTGTGTGATGTCCAGGTGTGTGTGATGTCCAGGTGTGTGTGATGTCCAGGTGTGTGTGTGTGCGATGTCCAGGTGTGTGTGATGTTCAGGTGTGTGTATGTGATGTCCAGGTGTGTGTGATGTCCAGGTGTGTGTGTGTGATGTCCAGGTGTGTGTGTGAGTGTGATGTCCAGGTGTGTGTGTGTGTGATGTCCAGGTGTGTGTGTGTGTGATGTCCAGGTGTGTGTGTGTGGGATGTCCAGGTGTGTGTGTGTGTGTGATGTCCAGGTGTGTGTGTGTGTGATGTCCAGGTGTGTGTGTGATGTCCAGGTGTGTGTGTGTGATGTCCAGGTGTGTGTGTGTGTGTGTGTGTGTGATGTCCAGGTGTGTGTGTGTGATGTCCAAGTGTGTGTGTGTGATGTCCAGGTGTGCGTGTGTGTGATGTAATGGTGTGTGTGTGTGTGATGTTCAGGTGTGTGTGTGTGATGTCCAGGTGCATATGTGTGATGTCCAGGTGTGTGTGTGTGATGTCCAGGTGTGTGTGTGTGATGTCCAGGTGTGTGTGTGTGATGTCCAGGTGTGTGTGTGTGTGTGTGGTGTCCAGGTGTGTGTGTGTGAAGTCCAGGCGTGGGTGTGATGTCCAGGTGTGTGTGTGTGTGAGATCTCCAGGTGTGTGTGTGTGATGTCCTGGTGTGTGTGTGTGTGTGATGTCTAGGTGTGTGTGTGTGATATCCAGGTGTGTGTGTGATGTCCAGGTGTGTGTGTGTGATGTCCAGGTGTGTGTGTGATGTCCAGGTGTGTGTGATGTCCAGGTGTGTGTGTGTGCGATGTCCAGGTGTGTGTGATGTCAAGGTGTGTGTATGCGATGTCCAGGTGTGTGTGATGTCCAGGTGTGTGTGTGTGATATCCAGGTGTGTGTGTGTGTGATGTCCAGGTATGTGTGTGTGACGTCCAGGTGTGTGTGTGTGACGTCCAGGTGAATGTGTGTGTGATGTCCAGGTGTGTGTGTGTATGTGTGTGATGTCCAGGAGTGTGTGTGTGATGTCCAGGTGCGTGTGTGTGATGTCCAGGTGCATGTGAATGATGTCCAGGTGTGTGTGTGTGATGTCCAGGTGTGTGTGTGTGATGTCCAGGTGTGTGTGTGTGTGTGATGTACAGGTGTGTGTGTGTGTGATGTCCAGGTGTGCGTGTGTGTGATGTCCAGGTGTGTGCGTGATGTCCAGGTTTGTGTGTGTGTGATGTCCAGGTGTGTGTGTGTGATGTCCAGGTGTGTGTGTGTGATGTCCAGGTGTGTGTGTGTGATGTCCAGGTGTGTGCATGTGTGCGATGTCCAGGTGTGTGTATGTGTGTGATGTCCAGGTGTGTGTGTGTGATATCCAGGTGTGTGTGTGTGATGTCCAGGTGCATGTGTGTGATGTCCAGGTGCATGTGTGTGATGTCCAGGTGTGTGTGTGTGATGTCCAGGTGTGTGTGTGATGTCCAGGTGTGTGTGAGTGATGTCCAGGTGTGTGTGTGTGTGTGTGTGTGTGATGTCCAGGTGTGTGTGTGTGTGATGTCCAGGTGTGTGTGTGTGTGATGTCCAGTTGTGTGTGTGTGATGTCCAGGTGTGTGTGTGTGATGTCCAGGTGTGTGTGTGTGTGTGTGTGATGTCCAGGTGTGTGTGTGTGATGTCCAAGTGTGTGTGTGTGATGTCCAGGTGTGTGTGTGTGATGTCCAGGTGTGTGTGTGTGATGTCCAGGTGTGTGTGTGTGTGTGATGTCCAGGTGTGTGTGTGTGTGTTGTCCAGGTGTGTGTCAGTGATGTCCAGGTGTGTGTGTGTGATGTCCAGGTGTGTGTGTGTGTGATGTCCAGGTGTGTGTGTCAGTGATGTCCAGGTGTGTGTGTGTGATGTCCAGGTGTGTGTGTATATGTCTGTGTGATGTCCAGGTGTGTATGTGTGATGTCCAGGTGTGTGTGTGTGTGTGTTATGTGATGTCCAGGTGTGTGTGTGTGATGTCCAGGCGTGTGTGTGTGATGTCCAGGTGTGTGTGTGTGATGTCCAGGTGTGTGTGTGTGTGTGTGGTGTCCAGGTGTGTGTATGTGATGTCTAGGTGTGTGTGTGTGTGATGTCCAGGTGTGTGGGTGTGTTATGTCCAGGTGTGTGTGTGTGTGTGATGTTCAGGTGTGTGTGTGTGTGTGATGTCCAGGTGTGTGTGTGTGATGTCCAGGTGTGTGTGTGTGATGTCCAGGTGTGTGTGATGTCCAGGTGTGTGTGATGTCCAGGTGTGCGTGTGTGTGATGTCCAGGTGTGTGTGTGTGTGTGTGTGTGTGATGTCCAGGTGTGTGTCTGTGTGTGATGTCCAGGTGTGTGTGTGATGTCCAGGTGCGTGTGTGTGATATCCAGGTGTGTGTGTGTGATGTCCAGGTGTGTGTGTGTGATGTCCAGGTGTGTGTGTGTGTGTGTGTGATGTCCAGGTGTGTGTGTGTGTGTGTGATGTCCAGGTGTGTGTGTGTGTGTGATGTCCAGGTGTGTGTGTGAGTGTGATGTCCAGGTGTGTGTGTGTGATGTCCAGGTGTGTGTGTGTGATGTCCAGGTGTGTGTGTGTAATGTCCAGGTGTGTATGTGTGATGTCCAGGTGTGTGTGTGTGTGTTATGTGATGTCCAGTTGTGTGTGTCTGATGTCCAGGTGTGTGTGTGTGATGTCCAGGTGTGTGTGTGTGATGTCCAGGTGTGTGTGTGTGTGTGTGATGTCCAGGTGTGTGTATGTGATGTCCAGGTGTGTGTGTGTGTAATGTCCAGGTGTGTGTGTGTGTGATGTCCAGGTGTGTGTGTGTGTGATGTCCAGGTGTGTGTGTGTGATGTCCAGGTGTGTGTGTGTGATGTCCAGGTGTGTGTGTGTGATGTCCAGGTGTGTGTGATGTCCAGGTGTTCGTGTGTGTGATGTCCAGGTGTGTGTGTGTGTGTGAGATGTCCAGGTGTGTGTGTGTGTGTGATGTCCAGGTGTGTGTGTGTGTGTGATGTCCAGGTGTGTGCGTGTGATGTCCAGCTGTGCGTGTGTGTGATGTCAAGGTGTGTGTGTGTGTGTGATGTTCAGGTGTGTGTGTGTGATGTCCAGGTGCATATGTGTGATGTCCAGATGTGTGTGTGTGTGATGTCCAGGTGTGTGTGTGTGATGTCCAGTTGTGTGTGTGTGTTGTCCAGGTATGTGTCAGTGATGTCCAGGTGTGTGTGTGTGATGTCCAGGTGTGTGTGTGTGATGTCCAGGTGTGTGTGTCAGTGATGTCCAGGTGTGTGTGTGTGATGTCCAGGTGTGTGTGTATATGTCTGTGTGATGTCCAGGTGTGTATGTGTGATGTCCAGGTGTGTGTGTGTGTTATGTGATGTCCAGGTGTGTGTGTGTGATGTCCAGGTGTGTGTGTGTGATGTCCAGGTGTGTGTGTGTGATGTCCAGGTGTGTGTGATGTCCAGGTGTGCGTGTGTGTGATGTCCAGGTGTGTGTGTGTGTGTGTGTGATGTCCAGGTGTGTGTGTGTGTGTGTGCTGTCCAGGTGTGTGTGTGTGTGTGATGTCCAGGTGTGTGTGTGTGATGTCCAGCTGTGCGTGTGTGTGATGTCAAGGTGTGTGTGTGTGTGATGTTCAGGTGTGTGTGTGTGATGTCCAGGTGCATATGTGTGATGTCCAGGTGTGTGTGTGTGATGTCCAGGTGTGTGTATGTGATGTCCATTTGTGTGTGTGTGTGTTGTCCAGGTGTGTGTCAGTGATGTCCAGGTGTGTGTGTGTGATGTCCAGGTGTGTGTGTGTGATGTCCAGGTGTGTGTGTATATGTCTGTGTGATGTCCAGGTGTGTATGTGTGATGTCCAGGTGTGTGTGTGTGTGTTATGTGATGTCCAGGTGTGTGTGTGTGATGTCGAGGTGTGTGTGTGTGATGTCCAGGTGTGTGTGTGTGATGTCCAGATGTGTGTGTGTGTGTGTGTGATGTCCAGGTGTGTGTATGCGATGTCCAGGTGTGTGTGTGTGTGATGTCCAGGTGTGTGTGTGTGTGTGATGTCCAGGTGTGTGTGTGTGTGATGTCCAGGTGTGTGTGTGTGATGTCCAGGTGTGTGTGTGTGATGTCCAGGTGTGTGTGTGTGATGTCCAGGTGTGCGTGTTTGGGATGTCCAGGTGTGTATGTGTGTGTGTGATGTCCATGTGTGTGTGTGTGTTTGTGTGTGATGTCCAGGTGTGTGTGTGTGTGTGATGTCCAGGTGTGTGTGTGTGATGTCCAGGTGTGTGTGTGTGATGTCCAGGTGTGTGTGTGTGATGTCCAGGTGTGTGTGTGTGATCTCCAGGTGTGTGGGTGTGTGTGTGTGATATCCAGGTGTGTGTGTGTGTATGTGATGTCCAGTTGTGTATGTGTGTGTGTGATGTCCAGTTGTGTGTGAGAGTGTGATGTCCAGGTGTATGTGTGTGTGATGTCCAGGTGTGTGTGTGTGATGTCCAGGTGTGAGTGTGTGATGTTCAGATGTGTGTGTGTGTGTGTGTGTGATGTCCAGGTGTGTGTGTGTGATGTCCAGGTGTATGTGTGTGTCATGTCCAGGTGTGTGTGTGATGTCCAGCTGTGTGTGTGTGATGTCCAGGTGTGTGTCTGTGATGTCCAGGTGAGTGTGAGATGTCCAGGTGTGTGTGTGTGATGTCCAGGTGTGTGTGTGTGTGTGATGTCTAGGTGTGTGTGTGTGATGTCCAGGTGTGTGTGTGATGTCCAGGTGTGTGTGATGTCCAGGTGTGTGTGATGTCCAGGTGTGTGTGTGTGCGATGTCCAGGTGTATGTGATGTCCAGGTGTGTGTGTGTGATGTCCAGGTGTGTGTGTGTGATGTCCAGGTGAACGTGTGTGTGATGTCCAGGTGAACGTGTGTGTGATGTCCAGGTGTGTGTGTGTGATGTCCAGGTGCATGTGTGTGATGTCCAGATGTGTGTGTGTGATGTCCAGGTGTGTATGTGTGATGTCCAGGTTTGAGTGTGTGTGATGTCCAGGCGTGCGTGTGTGATGTCCAGGTGTGTGTGTGTGTGATGTCCAGGTGTGTGTGTGTGATGTCCAGGTGTGTGTGTGTGATGTCTAGGTGTGTGTGTGTGATGTCCAGGTGCATGTGTGTGATGTCCAGGTGCATGTGTGTGATGTCCAGGTGTCTGTGTGTGTGTGTGTGTGATGTCCAGGTGTATGTGTGTGATGTCCAAGTGTGTGTGTGTGATGTCCAGGTGTGCGTGTGTGTGATGTCAAGGTGTGTGTGTGTGTGTGATGTTCAGGTGTGTGTGTGTGATGTCCAGGTGCATATGTGTGATATCCAGGTGTGTGTGTGTGATGTCCAGGTGTGTGTGTGTGATATCCAGGTGTGTGTGTGTGTGTGTGTGTGTGATGTCCAGGTGTGTGTGTGTGATGTCCTGGTGTGTCTGTCATGTCCAGGTGTGTGTGTGTGATGTCTAGTTGTGTGTGTGTGATGTCCAGGTGTGTGTCAGTGATGTCCAGGTGTGTGTGTGTGATGTCCAGGTGTGTGTGTATGTGTGTGTGTGATGTCCAGGTGTGTATGTGTGATGTCCAGGTGTGTATCTGTGATGTGATGTCCAGGTGTGTCAGTGTGATGTCCAGGTGTGTGTGTGTGCGATGTGATGTCCAGGTGTGTGTGTGTGATGTCCAGGTGTGTGTGTGTGATGTACAGGTGTGTGTGTGTGATGTCCAGGTGTGTGTGTGTGGTGTCCAGGTGTGTGTGTGTGTGTGATGTCCAGGTGTGTGTATGTGATGTCCAGGTGTGTGTTTGTGACGTCCAGGTGTGTGTGTGTGTGATGTGATGTCCAGGTGTGTGTGTGATGTCCAGGAGTGTGTGTGTGATGTCCAGGTGTGTGTGTGATGTCCAGGTGTGTGTGTGTGATGTCCAGGTGTGTGTATGTGATGTTCAGGTGTGTGTGTGTGATGTCCAGGTGTGCGTGTGTGTGATGTCCAGGTGTGCATGTGTGTGATGTCCAGGTGTGTGTGTGTGATGTCCAGGTGTGTGTGTGTGTGATGTCCATGTGTGTGTGTGTGATGTCCAGGTGTGCGTGTGTGTGATGTCCAGGTGTGTGTGTGTGATGTCCAGGTTTGTGTATGTGTGATGTCCAGGTGTGTGTGTGTGATGTCCAGGTGTGTGTGTGTGATGTCCAGGTGTGTGTCTGTGATGTCCAGGTGTGTGCGTGTGTGTGATGTCCAGGTGTGTGTGTGTGTGTGTGATGTCCAGGTGTGTGTGTGTGATGTCCAGGTGTGTGTGTGTGATGTCCAGGTGTGTGTGTGTGATGTCCAGGTGCGTGTGTGTGATGTCCAGGTGCATGTGTGTGATGTGCAGGTGCATGTGTGTGATGTCCAGGTGCATGTGTGTGATGTCCAGGTGTGTGTGTGTAATGTCCAGGTGTGTGTGATGTCCAGGTGTGTGTGTGTGTGATGTCCAAGTGTGTGTGTGTGATGTCCAGGTGTGTTTATGTGTGATGTCCAGATGTGTGTGTGTGTGATGCCCAGGTGTGTGTGTGTGTGTGATGCCCAGGTGTGTGTGTGTGTGCTGTCCAGGTGCATGTGTTTGATGTCCAGGTGTGTGTGTGTAATGTCCAGGTGTGTGTGATGTCCAGATGTGTGTGTGTGTGATGCCCAGGTGTGTGTGTGTGAGATGTCCAGATGTGCGTGTGTGATGTCCCGGTGTGTGTGTGTGATGTCCAGGTGTGTGTATGTGTGTGTGATGTCCAGGTGTGTGTGTGTGATGTCCAGGTGTGTGTGTGTGATGTCCAGGTGTGTATATGTGTGTGTGATTTCCAGGTGTGTGTGTGTGATGTCCAGGTGTGTCTGTGATGTCCAGGTGTGTGTGTGTGATGTCCAGGTGTGCGTCTGTGATGTCCAGGTGTGTGTCAGTGATGTCCAGGTGTGTGTATGTGATGTCCAGGTGTGTGTGTATGTGTTTATGTGATGTCCAGGTGTGTATGTGTGATGTCCAGGTGTGTGTGTGTGATGTGATGTCCAGGTGTGTCAGTGTGATGTCCAGGTGTGTGTGTGTGATGTTCAGGTGTGTGTGTGTGATGTCCAGGTGTGTGTGTGTGTGTGATGTCCAGGTGTGTGTGTGTGTGTGATGTCCAGGAGTGTGTGTGTGTGATGTCCAGGTGTGTGTGTGTGATGTCCAGGTGTGTGTGTGTGTGATGTCCAGGCGTGTGATGACCAGGTGTGTGTGTGTGATGTCCAGGTGTGTGTGTGTGTGTGTGATGTCCAGGTGTGTGTGTGTGATGTCCAAGTGTGTGTGTGTGATGTCCAGGTGTGCGTGTGTGTGATGTCAAGGTGTGTGTGTGTGTGTGATGTTCAGGTGTGTGTGTGTGTGTGATGTTCAGGTGTGTGTGTGTGATGTCCAGGTGCATATGTGTGATGTCCAGGTGTGTGTGTGTGATGTCCAGGTGTGTGTATGTGATGTCCAGGTGTGTGTGTGTGTGATGTCCAGGTGTGTGTGTGTGTGATGTCCAGGTGTGTGTGTGTGTGTGATGTCCAGGTGTGTGTGTGTGATGTCCAGGTGTGTGTGTGTGATGCCCAGGTGTGTGTGATGTCCAGGTGTGTTTGTGTGATGTCCAAGTGTGTGTGTGTGATGTCCAGATGTGTGTGTGTGATGTCCAGGTGTGTATGTGTGATGTCCAGGTGTGTGTGTGTGTGATGTCCAGGTGTGTGTGTGTGATGTCCAGGTGCATGTGTGTGATGTCCAGATGTGTGTGTGTGATGTCCAGGTGTGTATGTGTGATGTCCAGGTGTGTGTGTGTGTGATGTCCAGGTGTGTGTGTGATGTCCAGGTGTGTGTGTGTGATGTCCAGGTGTGTGTATGTGATGTCCAGGTGTGTGTGTGTGATGTCCAGGTGTGCGTGTGTGTGATGTCCAGGTGTGCATGTGTGTGATGTCCAGGTGTGTGTGTGTGATGTCCAGGTGTGTGTGTGTGTGATGTCCATGTGTGTGTGTGTGATGTCCAGGTGTGCGTGTGTGTGATGTCCAGGTGTGTGTGTGTGATGTCCAGGTTTGTGTATGTGTGATGTCCAGGTGTGTGTGTGTGATGTCCAGGTGTGTGTGTGTGATGTCCAGGTGTGTGTGTGTGATGTCCAGGTGTGTGCGTGTGTGTGATGTCCAGGTGTGTGTGTGTGTGTGTGATGTCCAGGTGTGTGTGTGTGATGTCCAGGTGTGTGTGTGTGATGTCCAGGTGTGTGTGTGTGATGTCCAGGTGCGTGTGTGTGATGTCCAGGTGCATGTGTGTGATGTGCAGGTGCATGTGTGTGATGTCCAGGTGCATGTGTGTGATGTCCAGGTGTGTGTGTGTAATGTCCAGGTGTGTGTGATGTCCAGGTGTGTGTGTGTGTGTGATGTCCAAGTGTGTGTGTGTGATGTCCAGGTGTGTTTATGTGTGATGTCCAGATGTGTGTGTGTGTGATGACCAGGTGTGTGTGTGTGTGATGCCCAGGTGTGTGTGTGCTGTCCAGGTGCATGTGTTTGATGTCCAGGTGTGTGTGTGTAATGTCCAGGTGTGTGTGATGTCCAGATGTGTGTGTGTGTGATGCCCAGGTGTGTGTGTGTGAGATGTCCAGATGTGTGTGTGTGATGTCCCGGTGTGTGTGTGTGATGTCCAGGTGTGTGTATGTGTGTGTGATGTCCAGGTGTGTGTGTGTGATGTCCAGGTGTGTATATGTGTGTGTGATGTCCAGGTGTGTGTGTGTGATGTCCAGGTGTGTCTGTGATGTCCAGGTGTGTGTGTGTGATGTCCAGGTGTGCGTGTGTGATGTCCAGGTGTGTGTCAGTGATGTCCAGGTGTGTGTATGTGATGTCCAGGTGTGTGTGTATGTGTTTATGTGATGTCCAGGTGTGTATGTGTGATGTCCAGGTGTGTGTGTGTGATGTGATGTCCAGGTGTGTCAGTGTGATGTCCAGGTGTGTGTGTGTGATGTTCAGGTGTGTGTGTGTGATGTCCAGGTGTGTGTGTGTGTGTGATGTCCAGGTGTGTGTGTGTGTGTGATGTCCAGGAGTGTGTGTGTGTGATGTCCAGGTGTGTGTGTGTGATGTCCAGGTGTGTGTGTGTGTGATGTCCAGGCGTGTGATGACCAGGTGTGTGTGTGTGATGTCCAGGTGTGTGTGTGTGTGTGTGATGTCCAGGTGTGTGTGTGTGATGTCCAAGTGTGTGTGTGTGATGTCCAGGTGTGCGTGTGTGTGATGTCAAGGTGTGTGTGTGTGTGTGATGTTCAGGTGTGTGTGTGTGTGTGATGTTCAGGTGTGTGTGTGTGATGTCCAGGTGCATATGTGTGATGTCCAGGTGTGTGTGTGTGATGTCCAGGTGTGTGTATGTGATGTCCAGGTGTGTGTGTGTGTGATGTCCAGGTGTGTGTGTGTGTGATGTCCAGGTGTGTGTGTGTGTGTGATGTCCAGGTGTGTGTGTGTGATGTCCAGGTGTGTGTGTGTGATGTCCAGGTGTGTGTGTGTGATGCCCAGGTGTGTGTGATGTCCAGGTGTGTTTGTGTGATGTCCAAGTGTGTGTGTGTGATGTCAAGGTGTGTGTGTGTGATGTCCAGGTGAACGTGTGTGTGATGTCCAGGTGAACGTGTGTGTGATGTCCAGGTGTGTGTGTGTGATGTCCAGGTGCATGTGTGTGATGTCCAGATGTGTGTGTGTGATGTCCAGGTGTGTATGTGTGATGTCCAGGTGTGTGTGTGTGTGATGTCCAGGCATGCGTGTGTGATGTCCAGGTGTGTGTGTGTGTGATGTCCAGGTGTGTGTGTGTGATGTCCAGGTGTGTGTGTGTGATGTCCAGGTGCATGTGTGTGATGTCCAGGTGTGTGTGTGTGTGTGTGTGTGATGTCCAGGTGTATGTGTGTGATGTCCAAGTGTGTGTGTGTGATGTCCAGGTGTGCGTGTGTGTGATGTCAATGTGTGTGTGTGTGTGTGATGTTCAGGTGTGTGTGTGTGATGTCCAGGTGCATATGTGTGATGTCCAGGTGTGTGTGTGTGATGTCCAGGTGTGTGTGCGTGATACCCAGGTGTGTGTGTGTGTGTGTGTGATGTCCAGGTGTGTGTGTGTGATGTCCTGGTGTGTCTGTCATGTCCAGGTGTGTGTGTGTGATGTCTAGTTGTGAGTGTGTGATGTCCAGGTGTGTGTCAGTGATGTCCAGGTGTGTGTGTGTGATGTCCAGGTGTGTGTGTATGTGTGTGTGTGATGTCCAGGTGTGTATGTGTGATGTCCAGGTGTGTATCTGTGATGTGATGTCCAGGTGTGTGTGTGTGTGATGTGATGTCCAGGTGTGTGTGTGTGATGTCCAGGTGTGTGTGTGTGATGTACAGGTGTGTGTGTGTGATGTCCAGGTGTGTGTGTGTGGTGTCCAGGTGTGTGTGTGTGTGTGATGTCCAGGTGTGTGTATGTGATGTCCAGGTGTGTGTTTGTGATGTCCAGGTGTGTGTGTGTGTGATGTGATGTCCAGGTGTGTGTGTGATGTCCAGGAGTGTGTGTGTGATGTCCAGGTGTGTGTGTGATGTCCAGGTGTGTGTGTGTGATGTCCAGGTGTGTGCATGTGATGTCCAGGTGTGTGTGTGTGATGTCCAGGTGTGCGTGTGTGTGATGTCCAGGTGTGCATGTGTGTGATGTCCAGGTGTGTGTGTGTGATGTCCAGGTGTGTGTGTGTGTGATGTCCATGTGTGTGTGTGTGATGTCCAGGTGTGCGTGTGTGTGATGTCCAGGTGTGTGTGTGTGATGTCCAGTTTGTGTATGTGTGATGTCCAGGTGTGTGTGTGTGATGTCCAGGTGTGTGTGTGTGATGTCCAGGTGTGTGTGTGTGATGTCCAGGTGTGTGCGTGTGTGTGATGTCCAGGTGTGTGTGTGTGTGTGTGATGTCCAGGTGTGTGTGTGTGATGTCCAGGTGTGTGTGTGTGATGTCCAGGTGTGTGTGTGTGATGTCCAGGTGCATGTGTGTGATGTCCAGGTGCATGTGTGTGATGTGCAGGTGCATGTGTGTGATGTCCAGGTGCATGTGTGTGATGTCCAGGTGTGTGTGTGTAATGTCCAGGTGTGTGTGATGTCCAGGTGTGTGTGTGTGTGATGTCCAAGTGTGTGTGTGTGATGTCCAGGTGTGTTTATGTGTGATGTCCAGATGTGTGTGTGTGTGATGCCCAGGTGTGTGTGTGTGTGATGCCCAGGTGTGTGTGTGTGTGCTGTCCAGGTGCATGTGTTTGATGTCCAGGTGTGTGTGTGTAATGTCCAGGTGTGTGTGATGTCCAGATGTGTGTGTGTGTGATGCCCAGGTGTGTGTGTGTGAGATGTCCAGATGTGTGTGTGTGATGTCCCGGTGTGTGTGTGTGATGTTCAGGTGTGTGTATGTGTGTGTGATGTCCAGGTGTGTGTGTGTGATGTCCAGGTGTGTATATGTGTGTGTGATGTCCAGGTGTGTGTGTGTGATGTCCAGGTGTGACTGTGATGTCCAGGTGTGTGTGTGTGATGTCCAGGTGTGCGTGTGTGATGTCCAGGTGTGTGTCAGTGATGTCCAGGTGTGTGTGTGTTATGTCCAGGTGTGTGTGTATCTGTTTATGTGATGTCCAGGTGTGTATGTGTGATGTCCAGGTGTGTGTGTGTGATGTGATGTCCAGGTGTGTCAGTGTGATGTCCAGGTGTGTGTGTGTGATGTTCAGGTGTGTGTGTGTGATGTCCAGGTGTGTGTGTGTGTGTGATGTCCAGGTGTGTGTGTGTGTGTGATATCCAGGAGTGTGTGTGTGTGATGTGTAGGTGTGTGTGTGTGATGTCCAGGCGTGTGTGTGTGTGATGTCCAGGCGTGTGATGACCAGGTGTGTGTGTGTGATGTCCAGGTGTGTGTGTGTGTGTGTGATGTCCAGATGTGTGTGTGTGATGTCCAAGTGTGTGTGTGTGATGTCCAGGTGTGCGTGTGTGTGATGTCAAGGTGTGTGTGTGTGTGTGATGTTCAGGTGTGTGTGTGTGTGTGATGTTCAGGTGTGTGTGTGTGATTTCCAGGTGCATATGTGTGATGTCCAGGTGTGTGTGTGTGATGTCCAGGTGTGTGTATGTGATGTCCAGGTGTGTGTGTGTGTGATGTCCAGGTGTGTGTGTGTGTGTGATGTCCAGGTGTGAGTGTGTGATGTCCAGGTGTGTGTGTGTGATGTCCAGGTGTGTGTGTGTGATGCCCAGGTGTGTGTGATGTCCAGGTGTGCATGTGTGTGATGTCCAGGTGTGTGTGTGTGTGTGATGTCCAGGTGTGTGTGTGTGTGTGATGCCCAGATGTGTGTGTGTGATGTCCAGGGGTGTGTGTGTGATGTCCAGGTGTGTGTGTGTGATGTCCAGGTGTGTGTGTGTGTGTGTGTGATGTCCAGGTGTGTGTGTGTGTGTGATGTCCAGGTGTGTGTGTGTGTGATGTCCAGGTGTGTGTGTGTGATGTCCAGGTGTGTGTGTGTGTGTAAGTGTGTGATGTCCAGATGTGTGTGTGTGTGTGTGTGTGATGTCCAGGTGTGTGCATGTGTGTGATGTCCAGGTGTGTGTGTGTGTGTGATGTCCAGGTGTGTGTGTGTGTGATGTCCAGGTGTGTGTGTGTGATGTCCAGATGTGTGTGTGTGTGTGTGTGATGTCCAGGTGTGTGCATGTGTGTCATGTCCAGGTGTGTGTGTGTGTGCTGTCCAGGTGTGTGTGTGTGATATCCAGGTGTGTGTGTGTGATGTCCAGGTGCATGTGTGTGATGTCCAGGTGCATGTGTGTGATGTCCAGGTGTGTGTGTGTGATGTCCAGGTGTGTGTGTGTGTGTGATGTCCAGGTGTGTGTGTGTGTGATGTCCAGGTGTGTGTGTGTGATGTCCAGGTGTGTGTGTGTGATGTCCAGGTGTGTGTGTGTGTGATGTCCAGGTGTGTGTGTGTGATGTCCAGGCGTGTGTGTGTGTGGTGTCCAGGCGTGTGATGACCAGGTGTGTGTGTGTGATGTCCAGGTGTGTGTGTGTGTGTGTGATGTCCAGGTGTGTGTGTGTGATGTCCAAGTGTGTGTGTGTGATGTCCAGGTGTGCGTGTGTGTGATGTCAAGGTGTGTGTGTGTGTGTGATGTTCAGGTGTGTGTGTGTGTGTGATGTTCAGGTGTGTGTGTGTGATGTCCAGGTGTGTGTGTGTGTGGTGTCCAGGCGTGTGATGACCAGGTGTGTGTGTGTGATGTCCAGGTGTGTGTGTCAGTGATGTCCAGGTGTGTGTGTGTGATGTCCAGGTGTGTGTGTATATGTCTGTGTGATGTCCAGGTGTGTATGTGTGATGTCCAGGTGTGTGTGTGTGTGTTATGTGATGTCCAGGTGTGTGTGTGTGATGTCCAGGTGTGTGTGTGTGATGTCCAGGTGTGTGTGTGTGATGTCCAGGTGTGTGTGTGTGTGTGTGATGTCCAGGTGTGTGTATGTGATGTCCAGGTGTGTGTGTGTGTGATGTCCAGGTGTGTGTGTGTGTGATGTCCAGGTGTGTGTGTGTGTGTGTGATGTTCAGGTGTGTGTGTGTGTGTGATGTCCAGGTGTGTGTGTGTGATGTCCAGGCGTGTGTGTGTGTGGTGTCCAGGCGTGTGATGACCAGGTGTGTGTGTGTGATGTCCAGGTGTGTGTGTGTGTGTGTGATGTCCAGGTGTGTGTGTGTGATGTCCAAGTGTGTGTGTGTGATGTCCAGGTGTGCGTGTGTGTGATGTCAAGGTGTGTGTGTGTGTGTGATGTTCAGGTGTGTGTGTGTGTGTGATGTTCAGGTGTGTGTGTGTGATGTCCAGGTGTGTGTGTGTGTGGTGTCCAGGCGTGTGATGACCAGGTGTGTGTGTGTGATGTCCAGGTGTGTGTGTCAGTGATGTCCAGGTGTGTGTGTGTGATGTCCAGGTGTGTGTGTATATGTCTGTGTGATGTCCAGGTGTGTATGTGTGATGTCCAGGTGTGTGTGTGTGTGTTATGTGATGTCCAGGTGTGTGTGTGTGATGTCCAGGTGTGTGTGTGTGATGTCCAGGTGTGTGTGTGTGATGTCCAGGTGTGTGTGTGTGTGTGTGATGTCCAGGTGTGTGTATGTGATGTCCAGGTGTGTGTGTGTGTGATGTCCAGGTGTGTGTGTGTGTGATGTCCAGGTGTGTGTGTGTGTGTGTGATGTTCAGGTGTGTGTGTGTGTGTGATGTCCAGGTGTGTGTGTGTGATGTCCAGGTGTGCATGTGTGATGTCCAGGTGTGAGTGATGTGCAGGTGTGTGTGATGTCCAGGTGTGCGTGTGTGTGATGTCCAGGTGTGTGTGTGTGTGTGTGTGTGATGTCCAGGTGTGTGTCTGTGTGTGATGTCCAGGTGTGTGTATGTGTGTGATGTCCAGGTGCGTGTGTGTGATGTCCAGGTGTGTGTGTGTGATGTCCAGGTGTGTGTGTGTGATGTCCATGTGTGTGTGTGTGTGTGATGTCTAGGTGTGTGTGTGATGTCCAGGTGTGTGTGTGTGTGTGATGTCCAGGTGTGTGTGTGTGTGTGATGTCCAGGTGTGTGTGTGTGATGTCCAGGTGTGTGTGTGTGATGTCCAGGTGTGTGTGTGTAATGTCCAGCTGTGTATGTGTGATGTCCAGGTGTGTGTGTGTGTGTTATGTGATGTCCAGGTGTGTGTGTCTGATGTCCAGGTGCGTGTGTGTGATGTCCAGGTGTGTGTGTGTGATGTCCAGGTGTGTGTGTGTGTGTGTGATGTCCAGGTGTGTGTATGTGATGTCCAGGTGTGTGTGTGTGTAATGTCCAGGTGTGTGTGCGTGTGATGTCCAGGTGTGATGTCCAGGTGTGTGTGTGTGATGTCCAGGTGTGTGTGTGTGATGTCCAGGTGTGTGTGTGTGATGTCCAGGTGTGTGTGATGTCCAGGTGTGCGTGTGTGTGATGTCCAGGTGTGTGTGTGTGTGTGAGATGTCCAGGTGTGTGTGTGTGTGTGATGTCCAGGTGTGTGTGTATATGTCTGTGTGATGTCCAGGTGTGTATGTGTGATGTCCAGGTGTGTGTGTGTGTAATGTGATGTCCAGGTGTGTGTGTGTGATGTCCAGGTGTGTGTGTGTGATGTCCAGGTGTGTGTGTGTGATGTCCAGGTGTGTGTGATGTCCAGGTGTGCGTGTGTGTGATGTCCAGGTGTCTGTGTGTGTGTGTGATGTCCAGGTGTGTGTGTGTGTGTGATGTCCAGGTGTGTGTGTGTGGGTGATGTCCAGGTGTGTGTGTGTGATGTCCAGCTGTGCGTGTGTGTGATGTCAAGGTGTGTGTGTGTGTGTGATGTTCAGGTTAGTGTGTGTGATGTCCAGGTGCATATGTGTGATGTCCAGGTGTGTGTGTGTGATGTCCAGGTGTGTGTGTGTGATGTCCATTTGTGTGTGTGTGTGTTGTCCAGGTGTGTGTCAGTGATGTCCAGGTGTCTGTGTGTGATGTCCAGGTGTGTGTGTGTGATGTCCAGGTGTGTGTGTCAGTGATGTCCAGGTGTGTGTGTGTGATGTCCAGGTGTGTGTGTATATGTCTGTGTGATGTCCAGGTGTGTATGTGTGATGTCCAGGTGTGTGTGTGTGTGTTATGTGATGTCCAGGTGTGTGTGTGTGATGTCCAGGTGTGTGTGTGTGATGTCCAGTTGTGTGTGTGTGATGTCCAGATGTGTGTGTGTGTGTGTGTGTGATGTCCAGGTGTGTGTATGTGATGTCCAGGTGTGTGTGTGTGTGATGTCCAGGTGTGTGTGTGTGTGTGTGTGATGTCCAGGTGTGTGTGTGTGTGATGTCCAGGTGTGTGTGTGTGATGTCCAGGTGTGTGTGTGTGATGTCCAGGTGTGTGTGTGTGATGTCCAGGTGTGCGTGTGTGGGATGTCCAGGTGTGTGTGTGTGTGTGTGATGTCCATGTGTGTGTGTGTGTTTGTGTGTGATGTCCAGGTGTGTGTGTGTGTGTGATGTCCAGGTGTGTGTGTGTGATGTCCAGGTGTGTGTGTGTGATGTCCAGGTGTGTGTGTGTGATGTCCAGGTGTGTGGGTGTGTGTGTGATGTCCAGGTGTGTATGTGTGTGTGTGATGTCCAGGTGTGTGTGTGTATGTGTGATGTCCAGGTGTATGTGTGTGTGATGTCCAGGTGTGTGTGTGATGTCCAGATGTGTGTGTGTGTGTGTGTGATGTCCAGGTGTGTGTATGTGATGTCCAGGTGTGTGTGTGTGTGATGTCCAGGTGTGTGTGTGTGTGTGTGTGATGTCCAGGTGTGTGTGTGTGTGATGTCCAGGTGTGTGTGTGTGATGTCCAGGTGTGTGTGTGTGATGTCCAGGTGTGTGTGTGTGATGTCCAGGTGTGCGTGTGTGGGATGTCCAGGTGTGTGTGTGTGTGTGTGATGTCCATGTGTGTGTGTGTGTTTGTGTGTGATGTCCAGGTGTGTGTGTGTGTGTGATGTCCAGGTGTGTGTGTGTGATGTCCAGGTGTGTGTGTGTGATGTCCAGGTCTGTGTGTGTGATGTCCAGGTGTGTGGGTGTGTGTGTGTGATATCCAGGTGTGTGTGTGTGTGTGTGATGTCCAGGTGTGTATGTGTGTGTGTGATGTCCAGGTGTGTGTGTGTGTGTGTGATGTCCAGGTGTATGTGTGTGTGATGTCCAGGTGTGTGTGTGTCATGTCCAGGTGTGTGTGTGTGTGAGTGTGTGATGTCCAGATGTGTGTGTGTATGTGTGTGTGATGTCCAGGTGTGTGTGTGTGATGTCCAGGTGTATGTGTGTGTCATGTCCAGGTGTGTGTGTGATGTCCAGCTGTGTGTGTGTGATGTCCAGGTGTGTGTCTGTGATGTCCAGGTGAGTGTGAGATATCCAGGTGTGTGTGTGTGATGTCCAGGTGTGTGTGTGTGTGTGCTGTCTAGGTGTGTGTGTGTGATGTCCAGGTGTGTGTGTGATGTCCAGGTGTGTGTGATGTCCAGGTGTGTGTGATGTCCAGGTGTGTGTGTGTGCGATGCCCAGGTGTGTGTGATGTCCAGGTGTGTGTATGTGATGTCCAGGTGTGTGTGATGTCCAGGTGTGTGTGTGTGTGATGTCCAGGTGTGCTTGTGTGATGTCCAAGTGTGTGTGTGTGATGTCCAGGTGTGTGTGTGTGATGTCCAGGTGAACGTGTGTGTGATGTCCAGGTGAACGTGTGTGTGATGTCCAGGTGTGTGTTTGTGATGTCCAGGTGCATGTGTGTGATGTCCAGATGTGTGTGTGTGATGTCCAGGTGTGTATGTGTGATGTCCAGGTGTGTGTGTGTGTGATGTCCAGGCGTGCGTGTGTGATGTCCAGGTGTGTGTGTGTGTGATGTCCAGGTGTGTGTGTGTGATGTCCAGGTGTGTGTGTGATGTCTAGGTGTGTGTGTGTGATGTCCAGGTGCATGTGTGTGATGTCCAGGTGCATGTGTGTGATGTCCAGGTGTCTGTGTGTGTGTGTGTGTGATGTCCAGGTGTATGTGTGTGATGTCCAAGTGTGTGTGTGTGATGTCCAGGTGTGCGTGTGTGTGATGTCAAGGTGTGTGTGTGTGTGTGATGTTCAGGTGTGTGTGTGTGATGTCCAGGTGCATATGTGTGATGTCCAGGTGTGTGTGTGTGATGTCCAGGTGTGTGTGTGTGATATCCAGGTGTGTGTGTGTGTGTGTGTGATGTCCAGGTGTGTGTGTGTGATGTCCTGGTGTGTCTGTCATGTCCAGGTGTGTGTGTGTGATGTCTAGTTGTGTGTGTGTGATGTCCAGGTGTGTGTCAGTGATGTCCAGGTGTGTGTGTGTGATGTCCAGGTGTGTGTGTATGTGTGTGTGTGATGTCCAGGTGTGTATGTGTGATGTCCAGGTGTGTATCTGTGATGTGATGTCCAGGTGTGTCAGTGTGATGTCCAGGTGTGTGCGTGTGATGTCCAGGTGTATGTGTGTGTCATGTCCAGGTGTGTGTGTGATGTCCAGCTGTGTGTGTGTGATGTCCAGGTGTGTGTCTGTGATGTCCAGGTGAGTGTGAGATGTCCAGGTGTGTGTGTGTGATGTCCAGGTGTGTGTGTGTGATGTCCAGGTGTGTGTGATGTCCAGGTGTGTGTGTGTGCGATGTCCAGGTGTGTGTGCTGTACAGGTGTGTGGATGTGATGTCCAGGTGTGTGTGATGTCCAGGTGTGTGTGTGTGTGATGTCCAGGTGTGTTTGTGTGATGTCCAAGTGTGTGTGTGTGATGTCCAGGTGTGTGTGTGTGATGTCCAGGTGAACGTGTGTGTGATGTCCAGGTGAACGTGTGTGTGATGTCCAGGTGTGTGTGTGTGATGTCCAGGTGCATGTGTGTGATGTCCAGATGTGTGTGTGTGATGTCCAGGTGTGTATGTGTGATGTCCAGGTGTGTGTGTGTGTGATGTCCAGGCGTGCGTGTGTGATGTCCAGGTGTGTGTGTGTGTGATGTCCAGGTCTGTGTGTGTGATGTCCAGGTGTGTGTGTGTGATGTCTAGGTTTGTGAGTGTGATGTCCAGGTGCATGTGTGTGATGTCCAGGTGCATGTGTGTGATGTCCAGGTGTCTGTGCGTGTGTGTGTGTGATGTCCAGGTGTATGTGTGTGATGTCCAAGTGTGTGTGTGTGATGTCCAGGTGTGCATGTGTGTGATGTCAAGGTGTGTGTGTGTGTGTGATGTTCAGGTGTGTGTGTGTGATGTCCAGGTGCATATGTGTGATGTCCAGGTGTGTGTGTGTGATGTCCAGGTGTGTGTGTGTGATATCCAGGTGTGTGTGTGTGTGTGTGTGATGTCCAGGTGTGTGTGTGTGATGTCCAGGTGTGCGTGTGTGTGATGTCCAGGTGTGTGTGTGTGATGTCCAGGTTTGTGTATGTGTGATGTCCAGGTGTGTGTGTGTGATGTCCAGGTGTGTGTGTGTGATGTCCAGGTGTGTGTGTGTGATGTCCAGGTGTGTGCATGTGTGTGATGTCCAGGTGTGTGTGTGTGTGTGTGATGTCCAGGTGTGTGTGTGTGTGATGTCCAGGTGTGTGTGTGTGATGTCCAGGTGTGTGTGTGTGATGTCCAGGTGCGTGTGTGTGATGTCCAGGTGCATGTGTGTGATGTGCAGGTGCATGTGTGTGATGTCCAGGTGCATGTGTGTGATGTCCAGGTGTGTGTGTGTAATGTCCAGGTGTGTGTGATGTCCAGGTGTGTGTGTGTGTGATGTCCAGGTGTGTGTGTGTGATGTCCAGGTGTGTTTATGTGTGATGTCCAGATGTGTGTGTGTGTGATGCCCAGGTGTGTGTGTGTGTGATGCCCAGGTGTGTGTGTGTGTGCTGTCCAGGTGCATGTGTTTGATGTCCAGGTGTGTGTGTGTAATGTCCAGGTGTGTGTGATGTCCAGATGTGTGTGTGTGTGATGCCCAGGTGTGTGTGTGTGAGATGTCCAGATGTGTGTGTGTGATGTCCCGGTGTGTGTGTGTGATGTCCAGGTGTCTGTATGTGTGTGTGATGTCCAGGTGTGTGTGTGTGATGTCCAGGTGTGTATATGTGTGTGTGATGTCCAGGTGTGTGTGTCTGATGTCCAGGTGTGTCTGTGATGTCCAGGTGTGTGTGTGTGATGTCCAGGTGTGTGTGTGTGATGTCCAGGTGTGTGTCAGTGATGTCCAGGTGTGTGTGTGTGATGTCCAGGTGTGTGTGTATGTGTGTATGTGATGTCCAGGTGTGTATGTGTGATGTCCAGGTGTGTGTGTGTGATGTGATGTCCAGGTGTGTCAGTGTGATGTCCAGGTGTGTGTGTGTGATGTTCAGGTGTGTGTGTGTGATGTCCAGGTGTGTGTGTGTGTGTGATGTCCAGGTGTGTGTGTGTGTGTGATGTCCAGGAGTGTGTGTGTGTGATGTCCAGGTGTGTGTGTGTGATGTCCAGGCGTGTGTGTGTGTGATGTCCAGGCGTGTGATGACCAGGTGTGTGTGTGTGATGTCCAGGTGTGTGTGTGTGTGTGTGATGTCCAGGTGTGTGTGTGTGATGTCCAAGTGTGTGTGTGTGATGTCCAGGTGTGCGTGTGTGTGATGTCAAGGTGTGTGTGTGTGTGTGATGTTCAGGTGTGTGTGTGTGTGTGATGTCCAGGTGTGTGTGTGTGATGTCCAGGTGCATATGTGTGATGTCCAGGTGTGTGTGTGTGATGTCCAGGTGTGTGTGTGTGATGTTCAGGTGTGTGTGTGTGTGTGATGTCCAGGTGTGTGTGTGTGTTTTGTCCAGGTGTTTGTCAGTGATGTCCAGGTGTGTGTGTGTGATGTCCAGGTGTGTGTGTGTGATGTCCAGGTGTGTGTGTCAGTGATGTCCAGGTGTGTGTGTGTGATGTCCAGGTGTGTGTGTATATGTCTGTGTGATGCCCAGGTGTGTATGTGTGATGTCCAGGTGTGTCTGTGTGTGTTATGTGATGTCCAGGTGTGTGTGTGATGTCATGGTGTGTCTGTGTGATGTCCAGGTGTGTGTGTGTGATGTCCAGGTGTGTGTTTGTGTGTGTGATGTCCAGGTGTGTGTATGTGATGTCCAGGTGTGTGTGTGTGTGATGTCCAGGTGTGTGTGTGTGTGATGTCCAGGTGTGTGTGTGTGTGTGATGTCCAGGTGTGTGTGTGTGATGTCCAGGTGTGTGTGTGTGATGTCCAGGTGTGTGTGTGTGATGTCCAGGTGTGTGTGATGTCCAGGTGTGCATATGTGTGATGTCCAGGTGTGTGTGTGTGTGTGATGTCCAGGTGTGTGTGTGTGTGTGATGCCCAGGTGTGTGTGTGTGATGTCCAGGTGTGTGTGTGTGATGTCCAGGTGTGTGTGTGTGATGTCCAGGTGTGTGTGTGTGTGTGTGTGATGTCCAGGTGTGTGTGTGTGTGATGTCCAGGTGTGTGTGTGTGTGTGTGATGTCCAGGTGTGTGTGAGTGTGTGATGTCCAGGTGTGTGTGAGTGTGTGATGTCCAGTTGTGTGTGTGTGTGATGTCCAGGTGTGTGTGTGTGATGTCCAGGTGTGTGTGTGTGTGTAAGTGTGTGATGTCCAGATGTGTGTGTGTGTGTGTGTGTGATGTCCAGGTGTGTGCATGTGTGTGATGTCCAGGTGTGTGTGTGTGTGTGTGATGTCCAGGTGTGTGTGTGTGTGATATCCAGGTGTGTGTGTGTGTGTGATGTCCAGGTGTGTGTGAGTGTGTGATGTCCAGGTGTGTGTGTGTGTGATGTCCAGGTGTGTGTGTGTGATGTCCAGGTGTGTGTGTGTGTGTAAGTGTGTGATGTCCAGATGTGTTTGTGTGTGTGTGTGATGTCCAGGTGTGTGCATGTGTGTGATGTCCCGGTGTGTGTGTGTGTGTGATGTCCAGGTGTGTGTGTGTGTGATGTCCAGGTTTGTGTGTGTGATGTCCAGGTGTGTGTGTATGTGAGTGTGTGATGTCCAGATGTGTGTGTGTGTGTGTGTGATGTCCAGGTGTGTGCATGTGTGTGATGTCCAGGTGTGTGTGTGTGTGTGTGTGATGTCCAGGTGTGTGTGTGTGATATCCAGGTGTGTGTGTGTGATGTCCAGGTGCATGTGTGTGATGTCCAGGTGCATGTGTGTGATGTCCAGGTGTGTGTGTGTGATGTCAAGGTGTGTGTGTGTGTGTGATGTCCAGGTGTGTGTGTGTGTGATGTCCAGGTGTGTGTGTGTGATGTCCAGGTGTGTGTGTGTGATGTCCAGGTGTGTGTGTGTGTGATGTCCAGGTGTGTGTGTGTGATGTCCAGGCGTGTGTGTGTGTGGTGTCCAGGCGTGTGATGACCAGGTGTGTGTGTGTGATGTCCAGGTGTGTGTGTGTGTGTGTGATGTCCAGGTGTGTGTGTGTGATGTCCAAGTGTGTGTGTGTGATGTCCAGGTGTGCGTGTGTGTGATGTCAAGGTGTGTGTGTGTGTGTGATGTTCAGGTGTGTGTGTGTGTGTGATGTCCAGGTGTGTGTGTGTGATGTCCAGGTGTGTGTGTCAGTGATGTCCAGGTGTGTGTGTGTGATGTCCAGGTGTGTGTGTATATGTCTGTGTGATGTCCAGGTGTGTATGTGTGATGTCCAGGTGTGTGTGTGTGTGTTATGTGATGTCCAGGTGTGTGTGTGTGATGTCCAGGTGTGTGTGTGTGATGTCCAGGTGTGTGTGTGTGATGTCCAGATGTGTGTGTGTGTGTGTGTGATGTCCAGGTGTGTGTGTGTGATGTCCAGGTGTGTGTGTGTGTGATGTCCAGGTGTGTGTGTGTGATGTCCAGGTGTGTGTGTGTGATGTCCAGGTGTGTGTGTGTGATGTCCAGGTGTGCGTGTGTGGGATGTCCAGGTGTGTGTGTGTGTGTGTGATGTCCATGTGTGTGTGTGTGTTTGTGTGTGATGTCCAGGTGTGTGTGTGTGTGTGATGTCCAGGTGTGTGTGTGTGATGTCCAGGTGTGTGTGTGTGATGTCCAGGTGTGTGTGTGTGATGTCCAGGTGTGTGTGTGTGAAGTCCAGGTGTGTGGGTGTGTGTGTGTGATATCCAGGTGTGTGTGTGTGTGTGTGATGTCCAGGTGTGTGTGTGTGATGTCCAGGTGTGTGTGTGTGTGAGTGTGTGATGTCCAGATGTGTGTGTGTGGGTGTGTGTGATGTCCAGGTGTGTGTGTGTGATGTCCAGGTGTGTGTGTGTGATGTCCAGATGTGTGCGTGTGATGTCCAGGTGTGTGTGTGTATGATGTCCATGTGTGTGTGTGATGTCCAGGTGTGTGTGTGTATGTGATGTCCAGGTGTGTGTATGTGATGTCCAGGTGTGTGTGTGTGTGATGTCCAGGTGTGTGTGTGTGATGTCCAGGTGTGTGTGTGTGATGTCCAGGTGTGTGCGTGTGTGTGATGTCCAGGTGTGTGTGTGTGTGTGTGATGTCCAGGTGTGTGTGTGTGATGTCCAGGTGTGTGTGTGTGATGTCCAGGTGTGTGTGTGTGATGTCCAGGTGCATGTGTGTGATGTCCAGGTGCATGTGTGTGATGTCCAGGTGCATATGTCTGATGTCCAGGTGCATGTGTTTGATGTACCGGTGTGCGTGTGTAATGTCCAGGTGTGTGTGATGTCCAGGTGTGTGTGTGTGTGATGTCCAGGTGTGTGTGTGTGTGTGTGTGATGTCCAGGTGTGTGTATGTGTGATGTCCAGATGTGTGTGTGTGTGTGATGCCAAGGTGTGTGTGTGTGTGATGTCCAGGTGCATGTCTTTGATGTCCAGGTGTGTGTGTGTAATGTCCAGGTGTGTGTGATATCCAGGTGCGTGTGTGTGTGTGTGTGATGTCCAGGTGTGTGTATGTGTGATGTCCAGATGTGTGTGCGTGTGATGCCCAGGTGTGTGTGTGTGTGATGTCCAGGTGTGTGTGTGTGATGTCCCGGTGTGTGTGTGTGATATCCAGGTGTGTGTATGTGTGTGTGATGTCCATGTGTGTGTGTGTGATGTCCAGGTGTGTGTATGTGTGTGTGATGTCCAGGTGTGTGTGTGTGATGTCCAGGTGTGTCTGTGATGTCCAGGTGTGTGTGTGTGATGTCCAGGTGTGTGTGTGTGATGACCAGGTGTGTGTCAGTGATGTCCAGTTGTGTGTGTGTGATGTCCAGGTGTGTGTGTATGTGTGTATGTGATGTCCAGGTGTGTATGTGTGATGTCCAGGTGTGTGTGTGTGATGTGATGTCCAGGTGTGTCAGTGTGATGTCCAGGTGTGTGTGTGTGATGTCCAGGTGTGTGTGTGTGTGTGATGTCCAGGTGTGTGTGTGTGTGTGATGTCCAGGTGTGTGTGTGTGTGATGTCCAGGTGTGTGTGTGTGTGATGTCCAGGTGTGTGTGTGTGATGTCCAGGTGTGTGTGTGTGTGATGTCCAGGTGTGTGTGTGTGATGTCCAGGCGTGTGTGTGTGTGATGTCCAGGCGTGTGATGACCAGGTGTGTGTGTGTGATGTCCAGGTGTGTGAGTGTGTGTGTGTGTGATGTCCAGGTGTGTGTGTGTGATGTCCAAGTGTGTGTGTGTGATGTCCAGGTGTGCGTGTGTGTGATGTCAAGGTGTGTGTGTGTGTGTGTGATGTTCAGGTGTGTGTGTGTGTGTGATGTTCAGGTGTGTGTGTGTGATGTCCAGGTGCATTTGTGTGATGTCCAGGTGTGTGTGTGTGATGTCCAGGTGTGTGTGTGTGATGTCCAGGTGTGTGTGTGTGTGATGTCCAGGTGTGCGTGTGTGTGTTGTCCAGGTGTGTGTCAGTGATGTCCAGGTGTGTGTGTGTGATGTCCAGGCGTGTGTGTGTGATGTCCAGGTGTGTGTGTCAGTGATGTCCAGGTGTGTGTGTGTGATGTCCAGGTTTGTGTGTATATGTCTGTGTGATGTCCAGGTGTGTATGTGTGATGTCCAGGTGTGTGTGTGTGTGTGTTATGTGATGTCCAGGTGTGTGTGTGATGTCCAGGTGTGTGTGTGTGATGTCCAGGTGTGTGTGTGTGATGTCCCGGTGTGTGTGTGTGTGTGTGTGTGTGTGATGTCCAGGTGTGTGTATGTGATGTCCAGGTGTGTGTGTGTGTGATGTCCAGGTGTGTGTGTGTGTGATGTCCAGGTGTGTGTGTGTGTGTGTGTGATGTCCAGGTTTGTGTATGTGATGTCCAGGTGTGTGTGTGTGTGATGTCCAGGTGTGTGTGTGTGTGATATCCAGGTGTGTGTGTTTGTGATGTCCAGGTGTGTGTGTGTGATGTCCAGGTGTGTGTGTGTGATGTCCAGGTGTGTGTGTGTGATGTCCAAGTGTGTGTGTGTGATGTCCAGGTGTGCGTGTGTGTGATGTCAAGGTGTGTGTGTGTGTGTGTGATGTTCAGGTGTGTGTGTGTGTGTGATGTTCAGGTGTATGTGTGTGATGTCCAGGTGCATTTGTGTGATGTCCAGGTGTGTGTGTGTGATGTCCAGGTGTGTGTGTGTGATGTCCAGGTGTGTGTGTGTGTGATGTCCAGGTGTGCGTGTGTGTGTTGTCCAGGTGTGTGTCAGTGATGTCCAGGTGTGTGTGTGTGATGTCCAGGCGTGTGTGTGTGATGTCCAGGTTTGTGTGTATATGTCTGTGTGATGTCCAGGTGTGTATGTGTGATGTCCAGGTGTGTGTGTGTGTGTGTTATGTGATGTCCAGGTGTGTGTGTGATGTCCAGGTGTGTGTGTGTGATGTCCAGGTGTGTGTGTGTGATGTCCCGGTGTGTGTGTGTGTGTGTGTGTGTGTGTGATGTCCAGGTGTGTGTATGTGATGTCCAGGTGTGTGTGTGTGTGATGTCCAGGTGTGTGTGTGTGTGATGTCCAGGTGTGTGTGTGTGTGTGTTATGTGATGTCCAGGTGTGTCTGTGATGTCCAGGTGTGTGTGTGTGATGTCCAGGTGTATGTGTGTGATGTCCCGGTGTGTGTGTGTGTGTGTGTGATGTCCAGGTTTGTGTATGTGATGTCCAGGTGTGTGTGTGTGTGATGTCCAGGTGTGTGTGTGTGTGATGTCCAGGTGTGTGTGTTTGTGATGTCCAGGTGTGTGTGTGTGATGTCCAGGTGTGTGTGTGTGATGTCCAGGTGTGTGTGTGTGATGTCCAGGTGTGTGTAATGTCCAGGTGTGCGTGTGTGTGATGTCCAGGTGTGTGTGTGTGTGTGTAATGTCCAGGTGTGTGTGATGTCCAGGTGTGTGTATGTGATGTCCAGGTGTGTGTGTGTGATGTCCATGTGTGTGTGTGTGATGTCCAGGTGTGTGTGTGTGATGTCCAGGTGTGTGTGTGTGATGTCCAGGTGTGTGTGTGTGTGTTTGATGTCCAGGTGTGTGTGTGTGTGTGTGTGATGTCCAGGTGTGTGTGTGTATGTGTGTGATGTCCAGGTGTGTGCGTGTGTGTGTGTGTGATGTCCAGTTGTGTGTGTGTGTGATGTCCAGGTGTGTGTGTGTGTGAGTCTGTGATGTGCAGATGTGTGTGTGTGTGTGTGTGATGTCCGGGTGTGTGTGTGTGATGTCCAGGTGTGTGTGTGTGATGTCCAGGTGTGTGTGTGTGTCATGTCCAGGTGTGTATGTGATGTCCAGGTGTGTGTGTGTGTGATGTCCAGGTGTGTGTCTGTGATGTCCAGGTGTGTGTGTGATGCCCAGGTGTGTGTGTGTGATATCCAGGTGTGTGTCAGTTATGTCCAGGTATGTGTGTGTGATGTCCAGGTGTGTGTGCATGTGTGTGTGTGATGTCCAGGTGTGTATATGTGATGTCCAGGTGTGTGTGTGAGATCTCCAGGTGTGTGTGTGTGATGTCCAGGTGTGTGTGTGTGTGTGATGCCTAGGTGTGTGTGTGTGCTGTCCAGGTGTGTGTGTGATGTCCAGGTGTGTGTGATGTCCAGGTGTGTGTGATGTCCAGGTGTGTGTGTGTGCGATGTCCAGGTGTGTGTGATGTCCAGGTGTGTGTATGTGATGTCCAGGTGTGTGTGATGTCCAGGTGTGTGTGTGTGTGATGTCCAGGTGTGTGTGTGTGATGTCCAGGTGCACGTGTGTGATGTCCAGGTGTGTGTGTGTGATGTCCAGGTGTGTGTGTGTGTGATGTCCAGGTGTGTGTGTGTGATGTCCAGGTGTGTGTGTGTGTGATGTCCAGGTGTGTGTGTGTGATGTCCAGGTGTATGTGTGTGATGTCCAGGTGTGTGTGTGTGATGTCCAGCTGTGTGCGTGTGTGTGATGTACAGGTGTGTGTGTGTGATGTCCAGGTGTGTGTGTGTGATGTCCAGGTGCATGTGTGTGATGTCCAGGTGTGTGTGTATAATATCCAGGTGTGTGTGATGTCCAGGTGTGTGTGTGTGTGATGTCCAGGTGTGTGTGTGTGTGGTGTCCAGGTGTGTGTGTGATATAACCAGGTGTGTGTGTGTGATGTCCAGGTGTGTGTGTGTGATATCCAAGTGTGTGTGTGTGATGTCCAGGTGTGTGTGTGTGTGATGTCAAGGTGTGTGTGTGTGTGTGATGTTCAGGTGTGTGTGTGTGATGTCCAGGTGCATATGTGTGATATCCAGGTGTGTGTGTATAATATCCAGGTGTGTGTGATGTCCAGGTGTGTGTGTGTGTGATGTCCAGGTGTGTGTGTGTGTGGTGTCCAGGTGTGTGTGTGATATAACCAGGTGTGTGTGTGTGATGTCCAGGTGTGTGTGTGTGTGATGTCCAGGTGTGTGTGTGTGATGTCCAGGTGTGTGTGTGTGTGATGTCCACGTGTGTGTGTGTGATGTCCAGGTGTATGTGTGTGATGTCCAGGTGTGTGTGTGTGATGTCCAGCTGTGTGCGTGTGTGTGATGTACAGGTGTGTGTGTGTGATGTCCAGGTGTGTGTGTGTGATGTCCAGGTGCATGTGTGTGATGTCCAGGTGTGTGTGTATAATATCCAGGTGTGTGTGATGTCCAGGTGTGTGTGTGTGTGATGTCCAGGTGTGTGTGTGTGTGGTGTCCAGGTGTGTGTGTGATATAACCAGGTGTGTGTGTGTGATGTCCAGGTGTGTGTGTGTGTGATATCCAAGTGTGTGTGTGTGATGTCCAGGTGTGTGTGTGTGTGATGTCAAGGTGTGTGTGTGTGTGTGATGTTCAGGTGTGTGTGTGTGATGTCCAGGTGCATATGTGTGATATCCAGGTGTGTGTGTGTGATGTCCAGGTGTGTGTGTATGATGTCCAGGTGTGTGTGTGTGTGTGTGATGTCCAGGTGTGTGTGTGTGATGTCCAGGTGTGTCTGTGATGTCCAGGTGTGTGTGTGTGATGTCCAGGTGTGTGTGTGTGATGTACAGGTGTGTGTCAGTGATGTCCAGGTGCATGTGTGTGATGTCCAGGTGTGTGTGTATGTGTGTATGTGATGTCCAGGTGTTTTTGTGTGATGTCCAGGTATGTGTGTGTGATGTGATGTCCAGGTGTGTCAGTGTGATGTCCAGGTGTGTGTGTGTGACGTCCAGGTGTGTGTGTGTGATGTCCAGGTGTGTGTGTGTGTGATGTCCAGGTGTGTGTGTGTGTGATGTCCAGGTGTGTGCGTGTGTGTGTGTGTGTGTGTGTGTGTGTGTGTGTGATGTCCAGGTGTGTGTGTGTGATGTCCAGGTGTGTGTGTGTGATGTCCAGGTGTGTGTGTGTGTGTGCTGTCCAGGTGTGTGTGTGTGTGATGTCCAGGTGTGTGTGTGTGATGTCCAGGTGCATGTGTGTGATGTCCAGGTGTGTGTGTGTGATGTCCAGGTGTGTGTGTGTGATGTCCAGGTGTGTGTGTGTGTGTGTGTGATGTCCAGGTGTGTGTGTGTGATGTCCAGGTGTGTCTGTGATGTCCAGGTGTGTGTGTGTGATGTCCAGGTGTGTTTGTGATGTCCAGGTGTGTGTGTGTGATGTCCAGGTGTTTGTGTGTGATGTCCAGGTGTGTGTGTGTGTGATGTCCAGGTGTGTGTGTATGTGTGTGTGTGATGTCCAGGTGTGTATGTGTGATGTCCAGGTGTGTGTGTGTGATGTGATGTCCAGGTGTGTGATGTCCAGGTGTGTGTGTGTGATGTCCAGCTGTGTGTGTGTGTGATGTCCAGGTGTTTGTGTGTGATGTCCAGGTGTGTGTGTGTGTGATGTCCAGGTGTGTGTGTATGTGATGTTCAGATGTGTGTGTGTGATGTCCAGGTGTGTGTGTCTGTGATGTCCAGGTGTGTGTGCGGTGTCCAGGTGTGTGTGTGTGATGTCCAGGTGTGTGTGTGTGATGTCCAGGTGTGTGTCTGTGTGATGTCCAGGTGTGTGTGTGTGATGTCCAGGTGTGTGTCTGTGATGTCCAGGTGTGTGTGTGTGATTTCCAGGTGTGTGTGTGTGTGATGTCCATGTGTGTGTGTGAGTGTGATGTCCAGGTGTGTGTATGTGATGTCCAGGTGTGTGTGTGTGTGTGATGTCCAGATGTGTGTGTGTGATGTCCAGGTGTGTGTGTGTGTCATGTCCAGGTGTGTGTGTGTGTGTGATTTCCAGGTGTGTGTGTGTGTGTGATGTCCAGGTGTGTGCGCGTGATGTCCAGGTGTGTGTGTGTGTGTGATGTCCAGGTGTGTGTGTGTGATGTCCAGGTGTGTGTGTGTGATGTCCAGGTGTGTGTGTGTGATGTCCAGGTGTGTGTGTGTGTGTGTGATGTCCAGGTGTGTGTGTGTGATGTCCAGGTGTGTGTGTGTGATGTCCAGGTGTGTGTGTGTGATGTCCAGGTGTGTGTGTGTGATGTCCAGATGTGTGCGTGTGATGTCCAGGTGTGTGTGTGTATGATGTCCATGTGTGTGTGTGATGTCCAGGTGTGTGTGTGTATGTGATGTCCAGGTGTGTGTGTGTGTGATGTCCAGGTGTGTGTGTGTGATGTCCAGGTGTGTGTGTGTGATGTCCAGGTGTGTGTGTGTGATGTCCAGGTGTGTGTGATGTCCAGTTGTGTGTGTGTGATGTCCAGGTGTGTGTGTGTGCGATGTCCAGGTGTGTGTGTCTGTGATGTCCAGGTGTGTGTGTGATGTCCAGGGGTGTGTGTGTGTGTGATGTCCAGGTGTGTGTGATGTCCAGGTGTGTGTGTGATGTCCAGGTGTGTGTGTGTGATTTCCAGGTGTGGGTATGTGATGTCCAGGTGTGTCTGCGATGTCCAGGTGTGTGTGTCTGATGTCCAGGTGTGTGTGTGTTTGATGTCCAGGTGTGTGTGATGTCCAGGTATGTGTGTGACGTCCAGGTGTGTGTGTGTGATGTCCAGGTGTGTGTGTGTGACGTCCAGGTGTGTGTGTGTGATGTCCAGGTGTGTGTGTGTGATGTCCAGGTGTGTGTGTGATGTCCAGGTGTGTGTTTGATGCCAGTGTGTTTATTCTCGCAGGATTTCACATTAAGCCTATGTTCATAGAGGATTCGGAGCGGTTTTACAAATCCCGGCCGCAGCTTCTGAAAGGAGTAAATGCTGAGGACACGAAAATGATCAACGCATGGGTGGAGCGGATGACAGCCGGGAAAATTAAAAAGTTTTTGAACGAGGTTCCCGGTAACCTCGTCCTCCTTCTGCTCAATGCAATCCATTTTAAAGGTGTGTGTGGCTGCCCTTTGCTCTCTGCTGGTGTCTCACTGTCTCCTTCCCATAAGGTATTGATGAACTCCCATCGATTCACTCCTCAAACATCTAGTCGCCAATGATCTGAGCTGCCCTTCTGGGGTACAGGTTCCACAGACACTGACTCTCACTGGGGTGTGGGTTCCACAGACACTGACTCTCACTGGGGTGTGGGTTCCACAGACACTGACTCTCACTGGGGTACGGGTTCCACAGACACTGACTCTCACTGGGGTGTGGGTTCCACACACACTGACTCTCACTGGGGTACGGGTTCCACAGACACTGACTCTCACTGGGGTGTGGGTTCCACAGACACTGACTCGCACTGGGGTACGGGTTCCACACACACTGACTCTCACTGGGGTACGGGTTCCACACACACTGACTCTCACTGGGGTACGGGTTCCACAGACACTGACTCTCATTGGGGTACGGGTTCCACAGACGCTGACTCTCACTGGGGTAGGGGTTCCACACACACTGACTCTCACTGGGGTACGAGTTCCACACACACTGACTCTCATTGGGGTACGGGTTCCCCACACACTGACTCTCACTGGGGTGTGGGTTCCACAGACACTGACTCTCACTGGGGTACGGGTTCCACAGACACTGACTCTCACTGGGGTACGGGTTCCACACACACAGACTCTCACTGGGGTACGGGTTCCACACACACTGACTCTTACTGGGGTACAGTTCCACAGACACTGACTCTCACTGGGGTACGGGTTCCACAGACACTGACTCTCACTGGGGTACGGGTTCCACACACACTGACTCTCACTGGGGTACGGGTCCCACAGACACTGACTCTCACTGGGGTACGGGTTCCATAGACACTGACTCTCACTGGGGTACGGGTTCCACAGACACTGACTCTCACTGGGGTACGGGTTCCACACACACTGACTCTTACTGGGGTACAGTTCCACAGACACTGACTCTCACTGGGGTACGGGTTCCACAGACACGGACTCTCACTGGGGTACGGGTTCCACACACACTGACTCTCACTGGGGTACGGGTCCCACAGACACTGACTCTCACTGGGGTACGGGTTCCACAGACACTGACTCTCACTGGGGTACGGGTTCCACAGACACTGACTCTCACTGGGATACGGGTTCCACACACACTGACTCTCACTGGGGTACGGGTTCCACACACACTGACTCTCACTGGGGTGTGGGTTCCACAGACACTGACTCTCACTGGGGTACAGTTCCACAGACACTGACTCTCATTGGGGTACGGGTTCCACAGACACTGACTCTCACTGGGGTATGGGTTCCACAGACACTGACTCTCACTGGGGTATGGGTTCCACAGACACTGACTCTCACTGGGATACGGGTTCCACACACAATACAATAATACAATACAATACAAATCGCTTTATTGGCATGATAAGGTACATCTTATGTTGCCAAAGCATCAAAATACATTTATGGTTGAACACATAAACGCGGTTCCATTCATACAGTGTATAAACAGGTATATCCCTGAGTTTATAAATATATTTTCGCCTTGTTTATATATACTCTTGTCTTAGTTTACTGGTTGTCCCTCTGTTCATGGCAAGCTGTAACATAGTGTGCCGCCAGTGTTACACAGCTTCTCTCCTCCCCCAGTAGGAATGGGAGTTTTTGGTTGTCAGTCAGATTTCTGAATTCAGGGCATATTTGTGAGAATTTTTGATAGAAATTCTCTCTGACGCCCTGATATTTTCCACAGGCTGTGAGGAAGTGCATCTCTGTCTCAACTACTCCCTGACTGCAGTGAGAGCATATCCTGTCTTCTCTTGGCAGCCTGGTCTGCCTGTGTCTGCCTTTTTCGATCGCTAGGCTATGTTCGCTAAGTCTGTACCTTGTCAAGGTTCTTCTCAGTTTGTTATCCTTTACCATGGTCAGGTAATCAGCTATGTTGTATTGTCTGTTTAGGGCCAAGTAGCAATTGAGTTTGCTTTGGGTTTTTGTTGTTTCTGCCCAATATGACAGATATTTTTCCTTTTGCTTAGCGACGATTGTGTTGGGTCGAATTCTTTGTGTTACCCTGTCACTGTCCTGGGACTGGTTATTGTTAGTATTGTTATTAGTTACTTTATTGAGTCCCAGGACTAGTTGACTGAGGGTATTCTTCTTTATGGTCAGCTCTTGGCATTTCAGGGCGTCGTAGTGATAGCATTGGGGATTGCTCATTTGTAGGTGATTCCAAAATTTGGTGGCTCTTTTTTGGATAGTGATTATTAATGGGTATTGGCCTAGTTCCGCCCTGCATGCGTTGTTTACTGTTTTCCTTTGAGTCCGGAGGATACTTTTACAGAATTCCGCATGTAGGATCTCAATTGGGTGTTTGTCCCATTTTGCAAAATCTTGTTGTGTTAGTGGTCCCCAGACCTCACTGCCATAGAGTGCAATTGGTTCAATTACTGATTTGAAAATTTTGAGCCAAATGCTAATTGGGATTTCTATTTGGATTGATTTTTTGATGGCATAGAAAGCCCTTCTTGCTTTCTCTTTCAGTTCATTCACAGCCAGTTTGAAGTTTCCCGTAGGACTGATTTTTAAGCCCAAGTATGTGTAGTGAGTGGTTTGTTCAATTTTGGTTGTTCCTACTGTGAAATTTATTGTGGGTCCATGTTGTTTGGATCTTTGCTGGAACACAAGGACTTTGGTTTTTTGGGGATTTATTGTCAGGGCCCAAGTCTGGCAGTGCGACTCCAGCAGGTCCAGGTTCTGCTGTAGACCCTCCTTAGTTGGTGACAGCAGAACCAGGTCGTCGGCATAGAGGAGGAATTTAACCTTGGATTCATATAGGGTGAGGCCGGGTGCTGTAGATTGTTCAAGTAGTTTTGCCAATCCATTAATGTAAATATTAAAGAGTGTCGGTGAGATTGGCGAGCCCTGACTCTCACTGGGGTACGGGTTCCACAGATACTGACTCTCACTGGGGTACGGGTTCCACACGCACTGACTCTCACTGGGGAAGGGGTTCCACACACACTGACTCTCACTGGCGTACGGGTTCCACAGGCACTGACTCTCACTGGGGTATGGGTTCCACAGACACTGACTCTCACTGGGGTAGGGTACACACACTGACTCTCACTGGGGTACAGGTTCCACAGACACTGACTCTCACTGGGGTACGGGTTCCACAGACACGGACTCTCACTGGGGTACGGGTTCCACAGACACTGACTCTCACTGGGGTACGGGTTCCACAGACACTGACTCTCACTGGGGTAGGGGTTCCACACACACTGACTCTCACTGGGGTACGGGTTCCACACGCACTGACTCTCACTGGGGAAGGGGTTGCACACACACTGACTCTCACTCGGGTACGGGTTCCACAGGCACTGACTCTCACTGGGGTATGGGTTCCACAGACACTGACTCTCACTGGGGTAGGGGTTCCACACACACTGACTCTCACTGGGGTACGGGTTCCACAGACACTGACTCTCACTGGGGTACGGGTTCCACAGACACGGACTCTCACTGGGGTACGGGTTCCACAGACACTGACTCTCACTGGGGTACGGGTTCCACAGACACTGACTCTCACTGGGGTAGGGGTTCCACACACACTGACTCTCACTGGGGTACGGGTTCCACAGACACTGACTCTCACTGGGGTACGGGTTCCACACACACTGACTCTCACTGGGGTGCGGGTTCCACAGACACTGACTCTCACTGGGGTACAGTTCCACAGACACTGACTCTCATTGGGGTACGGGTTCCACAGACACTGACTCTCACTGGGGTATGGGTTCCACAGACACTGACTCTCACTGGGGTATGGGTTCCACAGACACTGACTCTCACTGGGATACGGGTTCCACACACACTGACTCTCACTGGGGTAGGGGTTCCACACACACTGACTCTCACTGGGGTACGGGTTCCACAGACACTGACTCTCACTGGGGTACGGGTTCCACAGACACGGACTCTCACTGGGGTATGGGTTCTACAGACACTGACTCTCACTGGGGTACGGGTTCCACAGACACTGACTCTCACTGGGGTAGGGGTTCCACACACACTGACTCTCACTGGGGTACGGGTTCCACAGACACTGACTCTCACTGGGGTACGGGTTCCACAGACACTGACTCTCACTGGGGTACGGGTTCCACAGACACTGACTCTCACTGGGGTACGCGTTCCACAGACACTGACTCTCACTGGGGTAGGGGCTCCACACACACTGACTCTCACTGGGGTACGGGTTCCACAGACACTGACTCTCACTGGGGTAAGGGTTCCACAGACACTGACTCTCACTGGGGTACGGGTTCCACACACACTGACTCTCACTGGGGTACGGGTTCCACAGACACTGACTCTCACTGGGGTACGGGTTCCACAGACACTGACTCTCACTGGGGTACGGGTTCCACAGACACTGACTCTCACTGGGGTACGGGTTCCACAGACACTGACTCTCACTGGGGTACGGGTTCCACAGACACTGACTCAGTGGGGTAGGGGTTCCACACACACTGACTCTCACTGGGGTATGGGTTCCACACACACTGACTCTCACTGGGGTACGGGTTCCACACACGCTGACTCTCACTGGGGTATGGGTTCCACACACACTGACTATCACTGGGGTACGGGTTCCACACACACTGACTCTCACAGGGGTACAGGTTCCACAGACACTGACTCTCACTGGGGTACGGGTTCCACAGACACTGACTCTCACTGGGGTACGGGTTCCACAGACACTGACTCTCACTGGGGTACGGGTTCCACAGACACTGACTCTCACTGGCGTACGGGTTCCACAGGCACTGACTCTCACTGGGGTACGGGTTCCACAGACACTGACTCTCACTGGGGTACGGGTTCCACAGACACTGACTCTCACTGGGGTATCGGTCCCACTCACACTGACTCAAACCTCCGTGCTTCATCTGTGAACCCCGACTGTCGGTGTTGGCATCACAGCCCGGCCTGTGCCTGTGCCAGTCCCGCTCTTCTCCCTACCCCAAACGTGCTTTGTTCAGATGTTATGACTGTTTTCTGTTCTATTGTCTCTCACTGCACACATCCTACTGCTTGAGGTCCTGTTTTGTGTGGGGGGTTGTGTTGGAGCCCTCCTTCCTGCAGACCCAGAGGCCAGGATCCAGAATCGTAAAATGATACGGCCCAGGAGGAGGCCATTCGGCCCATTGTGCCTGTGCCGGCTCTTTGAAAGAGCTCTCCAATTAGTCCCACTCCCCCTGCTCTTTCCCCATAGTCCTGCAAATTTCTCCTTTTTAATTATTTATCCAACTCCCTTTTGAAAGTTATTATTGAATCTGCTTCCACCGCCCTTTCAGGCAGTGTATTCCTGGTCACAATCCCAGTTTCTCCAGATAGCGAAAAGAAACAGAAGCTGAAGGTTGGGAGTGCTGAGTGATTTTGTATTTCATTCCAACCGCACAGGGATCTGGAAAATTCAGTTTGACCCCCGTGCGACCTCGGATGACAAATTTCATATGGAGGACGGAAGCTCTGTCCTTGTGCCGATGATGCAGCATCCCAAGTACCCGCTCAGCGGCTTCCACGATGATGATCTCCAGATTGAGGTAAGGAGCCGTTTCCCACAACTCCCAGGTCTCCTCTCCTCTCCCGTTCATCAACAACAACAACTTGCCTTTATATAGCGCCTTTAACGTAGTAAAACATCCCAAGGCGCTGCACAGGAGCGATTAGCGAACAATATTTGACACCAAGCCACATAAAGAGATATTAGGACAGGTGACCAAAAGCTTGGTCAAAGAGGCAGGTTTTAAGGAGCGTCTTAAAGGAGGAGAGAGAGGCGGAGAGGTTTAGGGAGGGAATTCCAGAGCTCGGGGCCCAGGGAGCTGAAGGCACGGCCGCCAATGGTGGAGCGATGGGAATCGGGGATGCTCAAGAGGCCAGAATTGGAGGAGCGCAGAGATCTCGGAAGCTTGTGGGGGTGGAGGAAGTTACAGAGTTAGGGAGGGGCGAGGCCATGGAGGGATTTGAAAACAAGGATGAGAACTTTAAAATCAAGGCATTCACCCTTTATTACACAGGATTGGCCTACTCCTGCTCCTATTTCTTATGTTCTTATGTTCTTAAATGTATCTATACTATTCGCTTCAACCACTCCCTGTGGTAGCGAGTTCCACATTCTCACCACTCTCTGGGTAAAGAAGTTTCTCCTGAATTCCCTATTGGATTTCTTGGTGACTATCTTATATTGATGGCCTCTAGTTTTGCTCTTCCCCACAAGTGGAAACATTCTCTCTGTATCCACTATCAAAACCTTTCATAATTTTAAAGACCTCTATTAGATCACCCCTCAGCCTTTTTACAAGTGAAAAGAGACCCAGCCTGTTCATCCTTTCCTGATGTGTATACCCTCGCATTTCTGGTATCATCCTTGTAAATCTTCTCTGCACCCTCTCCAGTGCCTCTATATCCTTTTTATAATATGGCGACCAGAACTGTACGCAGTACTCCAAGTGTGGTCTAACCAAGGTTCGATACAGGTTTAGCATAACTTCCCTACTTTTCAATTCTATCCCTCTAGAAATAAACCCTAGTGTTTGGTTTGCTTTTTTTATGGCCTTGTTAACCTGTGTCGCTACTTTTAGTGAGTTGTGTATTTGTACTCCGAGATCCCTTTGTTCCTCTACCCCACCCAGACTCGCACCCTCCAAGTGATTCCAGGATACTTAACTTTTAGAAGAGATGGGCAAAATGGAAGAGGAGGAGGGGAGGCCCTTATAATAAAGGATGGGATAAAGACAGTAGAGAAAAAGGATTTTGGCTCCAAAAATCAAGAAGTAGAATCAGTTTGGGTGGAGCTAAGAAACAGCAAGGGGCAGAAAACATTGGTGGGAGTTGTTTATAGGCCCCCAAACAGTAGTTGTAATGTAGGGCAGAGTATAAATCAGGAAATTAGAGGCGCATGTAACAAGGGTAATACAGTAATCATGGGGGATTTTAATCTACATATAGACTGGGCAAATCAAATTTGCAGTAATAGTGTGGAGGACAAATTCATGGAATGTATACAAGATAGTTTTCTAGATCAGTATGTTAAGGAACCAAGTAGGGAACAGGCTATTTTAGATCTAGTATTGTGCAATGAGAAAGGGTTAATGAATAACCTTGTGGTAAAGGGGCCTTTAGGGAAGAGTGACCATAATATGATAGAATTTTATATTGAGTTTGAAAATGATTTAATTAAATCCGAAACTAGGGTCTTAAATCTAAACAAAGTAAACTACGTGGTTATGAGGGGTGAGTTGGCTAAGGTAGATTGGGAAACTACATTAAAAGGTATGATGGTAGACAAGCAATGGCTAGCATTAAAAAAATTAATACATAATTTACAACAAATATACATTCCTTTAAGGCACAAAAACCCCACAGGAAAAGTGTGGCTAACAAGAGAAGTTAAAGATAGTATTAGATCAAAGGAAGAGGCTTAAAATGTTGCCAAAAAGAATAGTAAGCCTGAGGATTGAGAGGATTTTAGAATTCAGCAAAGGAGGACCAAGAAATTGATAAAGAAAGGGAAAATAGAATATGAATATGAGAGTAAACTAGCGAGAGACATAAAAAAACAGACTGTAAAAGCTTCTATAGGTATGTAAAAAGGAAAAGATTAACTAAAGTAAATGTGGGTCCCTTACTGGCTGAGACAGGAGAAATTATAATGGGGAATAAGGAAATAGCAGAGAAATTAAACAAATACTTCACGGAAGAAGACACAAAAAACTTCTTGGAAATAGTGGAGAACCAAGGGTCTGGCGAGAATGAGGAACTGAAAGAAATTAGTATTAGTAAAAAAATAGTACTGGAGAAATTAATGGGACTGAAAGCCAATAAATCCCCTTTGAAAGAGGTGGCTTTAGAGATAGTGGATGCATTGGTTGTCATTTTCCAAAATTCCATAGATTCTAGAACGGTTCCCGTGGATTGGAAGGTAGCAAATGTAACCCCACTATTTAAGAAAGGAGGGAGAGAGAAAACGGCGAACTACAGACCAGTTAGCCTGACATCAGCAGTAGGGAAAATGTTAGAATCTATTATTAAGGACGTGGTAACAGGGCACTTAGAAAATAATAATGGGATTGGGCAGAGTCAACACGTATTTATGAAAGGGAAATCGTGTTTGACAAATCTGTTAGAGTTTTTTGAGGTTGTAACTAGCAGACTAGATAAGGGGGAACCAGTGGATGTGGTGTATTTGGTTTTTCAGAAGGTATTTGATAAGGTGCCACACAAGGGGTAATATACTAGCATGGATTGAGGATTAGTTAATGGACAGAAAACAGGGAGTAGGAATAAATGGGTCATTTTCAGATTGGCAGGCTGTAACTAGTGGGGTAGAGCAAGGCCTCAGCTATTCACAATCTTCATTAATGATTTGGATGAGGGGACCAAATGCAATATATCCAAGTTTGTTGATGATACAAAGCTGGGTGGGAATGTAAGTTGTGAGGAGGATGCAAGGAGACTTCAAGGGGATATAGACAAGCTAAGTGAGTGGGCAAGAACATGGCAAATGGAATATAATGCGAAGGAATGTGAAGTTATCCACTTTGGTAGGAAAAGTAGAAAAGCAGGGTATTTTTTAAATGGTGAGAGATTGGGAAATGTTGGTGTTCAGAGGGACCTGGGTGTCCTTGTACACGAATCACTGAAAGTTAACATGCAGGCACAGCAAGCAATTAGGAAAGCAAATGGTTTGTTGGCCTGTATTACAAGAGGATGTGAGTATAAGAGTAAAGGCGTCTTACTGCAATTATATAGGGCCCTGGTGAGACCACACCTGGGGTATTGTGTACAGTTTTGGTCTCCTTACCTAAGGAAGGATATACTTGCCATAGAGGGAGTGCAACGAAGGTTCACCAGACTGGTTCCTGGGATAGGGGGGATTGTCCTATGAGGACAGATTGAGTAGACTAGGCCAATATTGTTGGAGGTGCTATAGTTCAGATGATACATTAAACTAAGAGCCTGGGCTTGATTTTAATTGCCGAGGTGGGTTGGAGTTCCGTTGCGTGGTGGGCGGGTTCAGGATCAGCTGCTGATGTCCGATTTTGATTCAATGAGCTTGTTAATTTCATGGAGGTGCGCTGCCCGGTCCAATGAGTGGGATCGGGTCGGCTGGCCGCCTCTGATGATGTCACTATAGCAGCTGCTTTTAAGCGCCACCCTTTACAGTCTTAAGAGGGCGCTAAGTGGGGCGCAAACCAACTAGCGCCCGGGCGCGGCGACATCTGCGCCTCTCGCGAAATTGACCGGACATTTTGCGGCGGCGCTAAACAATACCGCCCGATCTCGTGCGCACGCAGATCTTGACGTCATTCGAGAGTGCAACGCCCTTGGGGCGCCCCGGACCGGAAATTCAATGGCGCCCCCCTCCTTTCCGCCTGGCGCAACCAACGACAGGTTGATTGGAACGCTTCCCAGTCGCTGTGGGGCTGGGGGGCGCTATTTAAAGGGGGCCTCTTCCTGGCTTTTGTGTGGTAGCCATTTTTGCACCACTCATTCTGAGAGAGAGAGATTTGGAGAGAGACAAAGAGAGAAAGAGAGAGACTTCTGCATTGAGTCAACGCTGTCTGAGGTAGTTTTGGCCTCTGACCATAACTTTGCAGGTACTTTGCTTTTTGACCGTCATAACTTGGATTGCCCAGATACTATGGGGGCTGCAATGGATGGGAACGTCGTCCTTCTCCATCACATTCAGAGGGCACAGAGATGCAGAGAGAGAGTGGCAATCATGGCCAGACAGAGGAGGGCCAACAGGCGTCGGTACAGGAGACCTTACCCTCCCAGGGTTTTTCGCCAACAGTTCTCATACATTAACGTGTCTGAGGAGCAGTGTTTGCGAAGGCTGCAATTCAGCAGGGAGGTGGTCACTGAGCTCTGCCACCTGCTTCAGCCAGATCTGCAGCCTCAACTGAGGAGCAGGACATCTCTGTCGGTGGCAGTGAAGATAACAGTGGCTCTCAACTTTTATGCCACCGGCTCCTTTCAATCCGCTACTGGGGACATCGCCAATATCTCCCAGTTCGCGGTGCATTGCTGCATCCGTCAGGTCACAAATGCCCTCTTTAAAAGGAGACGAGAGTACATCTCTTTCCCCATGGCCCCGGACAAGCAGCAAGAATGCGCAATGGGCTTTGCGATGATAGCGGGCTTCCCCATGGTGCAGGGCGCCATTGACTGCACCCATGTGGCTTTGCGGGCGCCACAAGAGAATGCCAAGGTATTCCGCAATCGAAAGGGCTTCCATTCCTTAAACGTCCAGTTGGTCTGTGACCACAGACAGCTGATACTCGCTGTCAATGCCCACTTTCCAGGCAGCAGCCACGATGCCTTCATCCTGCGCCAGACTTCTGTGGCAGACTTTTTCGAGGCACCGCTTCACCCAGGAGGTTGGCTTCTCGGGGACAAGGGATATCCTGTGTGCACCTGGCTGATGACCCCGCTCCGTTCGCCCAGCACCCCTGCTGAGCTATGATACAACGAGAGCCATCAAGCTACCAGGAACATCATTGAGCACACAATTGGCGTGCTCAAGCAACGGTTCCGCTGTCTGGACCATTCTGGAGGAGCCCTGCAGTACTCGCCTGAGCGAGTCTCCCACTTCGTTGTTGTGTGCTGCATGCTGCATAATCTGGTAATCCTCAGGACCCAGCCAATGCCAGCAGACAGTGGAGCACCAGCGGAGGAGGATGAGGAGGAGGATGAGGAGGATGGTCATCAGCAGCACCAAGGCGGGAGGGAGGCACAAAGTGGAAGGGCTGTCTGTCAAAGGCTCATAGCAAGTTGCTTCTAGGCCCCCTCTGAGGGAATGGCTTCTGCCATTCAAACAACCTGAATAAAACCATCCCGCAACCCCTAAGCCGGTCAAGGCAACAATGAGTGCAAAGACCAAACATGCACATTTTGAATACAGACACTTCTTTATTTCCCAAACTGTGTCTCATTTCCGCATGACAAAGTAATAGAAAGAAACACCAAAAAAACCAGTCATTCACATAACTGGCTCTCACAACCTGGAGACAATGTCCAAAACAGTAACAAAAATTTGACCACGACCCTCAGCCTTCAATAAAACAATGAAATACATTTTGCCACACCTCCTACTTTTTGCCCTTCGAGGGTGATCTGCCTCCCTTGCGAAATTGCCCCCTTCCCACCCTGCAGCTCCTCCGTAATGGGACCCCAGTGGCTGCAGCAAGGCTGAGGGAAGGCTGCTGATTGTCAGAAACTGAGACTGCAGATGCCCTTGAGGGACGGCCTGGACCAGCTCTGGGCCTGGAGGGCCCGGCTGCTGACTGCACCAACTCTGCATGGGCGGCAGCAGTCTGTCCTACAGGTGGTGGCAGCTGCAGTGGAGAAGTGACAGTGGTGGCAGCAGGAATGCTGCCATCTTGAGCGAGGACAGCAACTCCCTGCTCGACCGACACACTGACACTCCGATGGGGCAGCACCTCAGCATGCGGAGCAATCTGCTGGAGCACAGATTGCTGGCCTGCTGCGGCACGGTGAGAGCCCCGGGGAAATCTGCCCGATCCAGCGAGGGTGGCAGCAGTCAGTGCTCGTGTGACCTCAATCTGTGTCTGCATGAGACCAGCCACTGACTGCATTCCAGCACTTGGCATTTGCGTGGCAGCCGCCTGTGCTCCAGCGAAGTGCTCCACACTCCTTGCCAGTGATTCAATGGATTCGGGCATCCTTGCCACTGCAGCCATGAGCTCAGTGTGCCTTTGCTCCGCCTGGGCGCTCATTTCAGCGAGGACTCGCTCCTCGTCTGCGTTCAGTGCAGCAGGACTCGAGGCCACACTCTCCATCCGGGGAGAAGGCCCCCGAGCTTCCCTAACCCCCTCGCATTGCTGCAGCCCGCTGGGTCCTGGAGCTTCACCCTCATCAGACCATTCCCCCCCACTCCCCTCCAGGGAAGGTGTGTCCCCAGTATGGGCATGGGCTGCCTCGGCAGAGGGTGGCACTGATGGTCCGGCTTCCTCTTCCTCCTCGCCTTCAGCTTCACTCCCAGTGGCAGCTTGAGGGCCCGCCTCCTCACCTGGTGAATCAGCATCTGAAAGCAGGGAGGTACAAGAGTGGCTTTAACATGAGGACAGGGTGGCAGCAAGGGAGGCATGAGTGCAGCGATGTAGTGATTTGGATTGAAAGTGTCAAAGGCTGCTGTTGTATGGAACAAGTGGAAGGAGAGAGGACAAAAAGGTGATGACCTTACCATTGCTGGCCAGAACGGGGTCGGCATCTCCAGTGGCGACGGGACCAAGCATCCGGCCTGCCATAATCCGCTGGACTCGCTGCTCTAGATTGCTGAGGGCTTGAAGATGAGGCCGCCCTCCACCGGTCCATTGCTGCTGCCTCCTGTTATGGGCCAGCTTGGCCTGCAAGAAAAAGGATGGCGTCTGAGCAAATATGCAGCCATGATCTTGCCTGAAATGCCTCCCATGGTTGAATAGCCCTTACTTTATGCAGCCATGATCTTGCCTGAAATGCCTCCCATGGTTGAATAGCCCTTACTGTATGCAGCCATGATCTTGCCTGAAATGCCTCCCATGGTTGAATAGCCCGTACTGTATGCAAAGTGTGGAATGTGCGTGTGTGTTTCATGAAAGGGCCATAGGTGTTGGATGAGTGCTGGGCATTGGGGCTTTCAAGACCCTCTGGCCATAAAGTGAGGTGGAGATGGAGGGATGAAGAGGTTTTGAAAAAAGGCACTCACACTGATGACCCGAGTGAGGTCGTTGAACTTTTTCCTGCATTGCACAGGGGTCCTAGGCACCATGCTGCTTGAGGTCACTCTGTGAGCCACCTCCCTCCACGCTTTCCTGTATTCGCTTGGCAAAGGCCTCCTGCCACTCTCTGGGTACAGTAGAGATCTTCTGCGCTCCACCACGCCAACCAGAGCCTCCAAGGCACGCTCGCTGAAGCGCTGTGCTCGCTCCCTGGCCCTCTCCATGGTCCTTGGCTGGAAGATTTCGCCACAGGTCCGCCCAGGCCGAGACTCAAGGCTCCAGTGAGCAGGGCGTGGCTGCAGAGCAAGATCGACCCTTCCCTTTAAGAACTGACCGGCGCCAGTGTGTCTGCGTTCAATCGCTAATTGACAGCACCTGCGCTGCGCCCGCCCTCTGAGGTAGCGCCTCGCTCCTCGGGCTTAGCGCCTTAAGAGAGTTATGTAGCGCCTGATTTAGCGCTCCAATCACCTCCAGGGGCGAGAGAGGCGAATTTTACAGTCAGTGGCGATAATTTGCGCCGGGCGCTAAACTTTGCGCCCGGCTGATATTCGCGCCTCAAAATGGGCGATACCGAATTTCTCCCCCTATGACTTCTTCCGGAGGCAAGGCAGCTCCTTGTTTTAATGATGAGTCCCTCCATGTTCTTGTGGATGCTGTCGGACGCAGGGAGATTGTCTTCCCTCCTGATGGCCAGAGGAAGCCTCCTCAGCAGACCAAGGCATCCTGGCTGCGCATTGCTCAGGAGGTCAGCGCAAGGTCCATTTATGCACGGTCATGGATCCAGTGCCAGAAAAGGTTTAATGATCTTGAGAAGTTCAAAAGTGAATATCCCATCACACTTGCCTTCACTCTGCTTCCCTTCTCTTCTCATCACCAGCACTCTGTGTTGTAAGCCTCCTCCTTCACATCCCACCTTACTCTTACTTACCTTGCACCCTTTCCTATCCATCTCTGTCTCTGCACTGAATCACTTCAGCATCCTGCCTATGCACCCCTTAGACTCACTCTCACTGTCATGCAGTGACAACAACTAACAACGCACAGGGAGCTAGCTTCCTCTTGGCCCCTTACTCCATCTTTGTCTCCCTCAAAGCTTCTATGGTAGGGATTAATCACACTCGCTCCATCACTGTGGCTGAAACATCGCTTGTGTCCCTCCTTGCAGGAAAAGATAGCCCACAATAAGAGGGAGAGAGCAATGACTGGAGGAGGAACACCTACCCTAGCAACATTGACCAGTGCGGAGGAGGCTGCAAACGAGATTGTTGGAGGTAGCGAGGACCTGGAAGTGGGCGATGGAGAGACCGGCACACTAGAGGAAGCTGGTAACATAATAGAGTTTCATCCCTCTCAGAAAGCAATGGAATATGATGTTCATAGAGAATCGCATTGTATCATCTGCTCAAAAGGATGTGTCGACTACATCAATATCAGATGTCTAAATCATGCCTTTACTCTCCCACAGGACCATCGAGCACCCCCCTCCCCATGATCCAGGACGAAGAACCAGACATCTCCTCAGAGAAACCTGAAGCCTGAGGGACCAGCGTCACCAGGATTCAGTGCACCCAGCACCAGCGCAGCAACGCACACCTCGGTGGGCCATCGCGAGTTAGAGCAGTGTTGCCACCTGGTCTATCACAGCGCACAAGTGAGCACCAGCAGATGGTGGAGACAGCAACAGCAGTGGAGAGTCCAGGGCGGAGGTCGCAGGACTCTCCTAACTCTGCTGAGCTGCATGCAGACGCTGTGCCTCTAGGGCCATCCAGAAAAAGAGCGGTTCGGGAAATACAGGAACAAATGCAGGAGTCTCTGGAAGAGTTTACCTCCAGGGTTAATGCAAGTGTGGATAGAATGGAGGAGTCCATCTCTAACATCAGCACTGCCATAGTGGAGGCAATGGCGCATGAACGCACCTCCATGGATAGGATGGCAACCTCCGTGGAAAGGCTGGCTACCTCAGCGGAAAGGATGGCTACGGCCATGGAGGGAATAAGTCACCAGAGTCAGGAAAACATCTCTGGAGGAGCAATGGGCAGCCATTGAGCAGTGAGACCAGAGCTTCATGGACGTCTTTATGAGGAGGGCTGCCAGTGCAGATACGGGTCCTCATGGCCCCCCTGATGTGCAGCAAGGTGCTCTCCTGCCACTTGCCAGCACTGAGGTGCGGCTGACCCATGAGAGGAATGTTGTTGGCAGGACAGAAGGAAGTGTGGGCTCCTCTCAAAGCGCTCACGTGACCATGCCACTGCGGAGCCCTTGGTTAGAGACCCACTTTGCGGAGACAACTGAGATGGCCGTTTCAGCCCCTTCACAGCCGCAGGAAGAGCAGACCGTTGAAGAGCCCTCCCAGGCTCCCAAACCCAGAGGATGCCCGCCAAAGGCGTCTAAGCAGGTGCAGCATCCTAGTCAGCAAGGTGCCTCTACATCTGCTGAAGCCACAGGGGAAGCACCATGTAGAAGCATACATAAGAGAAAGATTAAGCACAAATAGTCACAAGGAGAATTACTTGGGTGATTTATCTTTTTTTTCTGACTCTTGCTGGTTTATTATCCTTTTGTGATGTGTAAAAGATAAATTATGTCAAACAGTTGATTGTGTGGCCTATGTATTATGGGAAATGGCAAAAGCGCATTGAGGGCTCAGAGCGACTTTTGTAATGCTGATGGTAAAAGTGATAGTAAATCACAGAATCACAGAATCACAGAAACCCCACAGTGCAGATAGAGGCCATTTTGGCCCATCGAGCCTGCACCGACACATATCCCACCCTATCCCCGTAACCCCTACACCAACACATATCCCACCCTATCCCCGTAACCCCACGTATTTAATCCCCCTAACACTAAGGGTCAATTTATCATAGCCAATCAACCTAACCCGCACATCTTTGGACTGTGGGAGGAAACCGGAGCACCCGGAGGAAACCCACGCAAACACGGGGAGAATGTGCAAACTCCACACAGACAGTCACCCGAGGCGGGATTCGAACCCGGGTCCCTGGCGCTGTGAGGCAACAGTGCTAACCACTATGCCACCGTGCTGCCCCTAAATAACAGGGTATAGCAGAGATGATGTATGACGTTGGACAAGTGGCGCCTGCAATTACAGAGACATATGGTAGCCACCTATGGTTGAAGAGTAAGCTTATGCTAATGTGGCATGGCAGTGTGCATACCTTGCTTGACGGGCAGCAGTGAACTGGAGGGATGCTGCATTGGTCACAACAGGGCATGCAAGGCGCCCCTCGCCCTCCTCCTCCTCCTCTTCCCAGGAATATCTGCACTGAGCTACACGGCTGGTACTCCTCCGATTATGAGGACCAGGATGAGGGGGCATAAATTTTTCCTGTCGCCTTGCTATAAATTTCATTTGAGGCAACAATCTTGCAAGCGCACAGTCGAAGTGGCCTGAAATTATTCCATTCATGCGACACTGCAGATGGGTGTCAGCTTGAACAGTCACAAGGTCAGTAGATGTGCAAAATGTTATCCCAAACCTTCAACAGCAAAGTTGTTGAATGTCAGCCATGTTTCAGGGGTGCTTTTAAAGCGCTCCACCAATGCATATAAATCATGTCCTCCAGCAACTCGTCTCCTTGAACCTGGTCTGTTTCTGACAAGTCGGGAAACAGGAGCCAGAAGCACGAAAATGGGAAACCACAATGAAAATAGGATTAGCAAGGCAGTTAACTGCCTTAACTACCTGTTCCACCGGTTCCAGACGGGTCAGTTTGGGAGCGGCTAAACCGACATTCAGGAAAATCGGGTGAGGGCAGGTTGGATGTCTGAAGCCATTTTTTCCGGGGGCAGGGTGGGAGTGGGGTGGGGGGGGGGTGGCGGGAGTGTGGGGGCAGGGGGAGGGGCGTGTGTGTGTGGAGGCGGGGTGTGTGGGGGTGGGGCAGGAGTGTGGGGGGGAGGGGCGGTGTGTGTGGGGGCGGGGCAGGGGCGTATGTGTGGGGGCGGGGCAGGGGGAGGGGCGTGTGTGTGGGAGCGGGGCAGGGGCGGGTGTGTGTGGGGGCGGGGTGAAAGTGTGTGGGGGAGGGGCATGTGTGGGGGCGGGCTGGGGGGAGGGGCGTGTGGGGGGGCGGGACAGGGGGAGGGGTGGGTGTGTGTGGGGGAGGGGAGGGGCGTGTGTGGGGGCGGGGGGAGGGGCGTGTTTGTGGGGGCGGGGCAGGGGCGGGTGTGTGTGGGGGTGGGGCGGGGGGAGGGGCGGGTGTGTGTGGGGGCGGGACGGGGGGAGGGGCGGGTGTGTGTGAGGGCAGGACAGGGGGAGGGGCGGGTGTGGGGGCGGGGTGGAGGGAGGGGCATGTGTGTGGGGTGCGGGGCAGGGGGAGGGGCGGGTGTGTGTGGGGGTGGGACAGGGGGGAGGGGCGGGTGTGTGTGGGGGCGGGACAGGGGGGAGGGGCGGGAGTGTGTGGGGAGGGGCGTGTGAGTGTGGGGGCGGGAGTGTGTGGGGGGGCGTGTGTGGGGGCGAGGCAGGGGGGAGGGGCATGTGTGTGGGGGCAGGGCAGGGGGGTGGGGTGGGGGGGGTGGGGGTGGGACAGGGGGGAGGGGCGGGTGTGTGGGGGTGAGACGGGGGAGGGGCGTGTGTGTGTGGGGGCGGGGTGTGTGGGGGTGGGGTAGGGGCGTGTGGGGGGGCGGGGCATATGTGTGGGGGCGGGGCAGGAGTAGGGGCGTGGGGGGGCAGGGCGTATGTGTGGGGGCGGGGCAGGGGGAGGGGCGTGTGTGTGTGGGCGGGGCGAAAGAGTGTGGGGGCGGGACAGGGGGATGGGCGGGGGGGTAAGGACAGGGGGAGGGGCGGGTGTGTGTGGGGGAGGGGAGGGGCGTGTGTGTGGGGGGCGGGGCAGGGGGGGGCGTGTGTGTGGTGGGCGGGGCAGGGGGAGGGGCGGGTGTGTGTGGGGTTGGGACGGGGGGAGGGGCGGGTGTGTGTGAGGGCGGGACAGGGGGAGGGGCGGGTGTGGGGGGCGGAGCGGGGGAGGGACGGGTGTGGGGGGCGGGGTGTGGGGAGAGGCGGGTGTGTGTGGGGCCGGGACAGAGGGAGGGGCGGGTGTGGGGGGCGGAGCGGGGGGAGTGGCGTGTTTGTGGGGGGCGGGGCAGGGGAGGGGCGGGTGTGTGTGTGGGCGGGACAGGGGGAGGGGCGGGTGTGGGGGCGGGGTGGGGGGCATGTGTGTGGGTGTGCGGGTCAGGGGGGAGGGGCGGGTGTGTGTGGGGTCGGGACAGGGGGGAGGGGCGGGTGTGTGTGAGGGCGGGACAGGGGGAGCGGCGGGTGTGGGGGGCGGGGGGAGGGGCGTGTGTGTGGGGGGCGGGGCATGGGGAGGGGCGGGTGTGTGTGGGGGTGGGACAGGGGGGAGGGGCGGGTGCGTGTGGGACAGAGGGGAGGGGCAGGAGTGTGTGGGGAGGGGTGTGTGTGTGGGGGGGCGGGAGTGTGTGGGGGGGCGTGTGTGGGGGCGAGGCAGGGGGGAGGGGCATGTGTGTGCGGGCGGGGCAGGAGGGTGGGGTGGGTGTGTGTGGGGGTGGGACGGGGAGGGGCGGGTGTGTGTAGGGGCGGGACAGGGGGAGGGGCGGGTGCGTGGGGGGCGGGGTGGGGGGAGGGGCGTGTGTGTGGGGGCGGGGCAGGGGGAGGGGCGGGAGCGTGGGGGCGGGGGATGTGTGTGTGGGGGTCGGGGCAGGGGGAGCGTCGGGTGTGTGTGGGGGTGGGGCAGGAGTGTGTGAGGGTGGGGCGTGTGTGTGTGGGGGCGGGAGTGTGTGGGGGCGGGGCAGGGGGGGTGGGGCGGGTGTGTGTGGGGGCGGGGCGAGTAGAGGCCGGAGGTCATGTGATGAAACCTCCGG
>NC_141008.1:46322305-46349650 GCF_052327205.1 Somniosus microcephalus
GTGGGGTATTGAGCCGATGAGGACTCCACGTGTTCATGTCATGTTCCCCCGATGGAAGTAAACCAGCGGCGAGAGGAATGGGGCACAGAGAAGGGCAATGGCTACAGTGAGAGAGCAACGATAATTTGTAGGCACATCACCACAGCTTGCAGACCAGCCTGCTTCTGGGCAAAGGCGGAGGGTTCACATTCGATAAAGGGGAAGATTGTTTTTACAAATTGCACAAGATGTTAATCTGTTGAGCCTCTACCAAAGTTGCCTGTACTTCCTGTGTTGCCGGCGAGAGTGACGACGCACTGACCTTACCCGCAGGCCTGGTGCTGAAAAGCTCAGAAGGGGCCATAACTGTGTGGGATGTAGGGGATGCCAACCCTCCAGGATTGGCCTGGAGTCTCCGGGGATTGAAGATTAATCTCCAGGACACAACCCGGGAGAAAAATCAAAGGGCCATTAAAACATTTGGGCCTGGAAATTCGGTGGGCTGCGCCACCAGTTAGCGCCTAAAGAGGGCACTCAGTGGCTTTAGCGCCACTGGCCACGCCTCCCGTGATATTTAGCGGGGCGCTAATGGCGGCGTTAGCCTGTAGCGCTGCGCCGCCACCGATGACATCATCGGTGTGCGCAGCGCCCCGCTACCGCCCCGATCGCGATGTTTGGCAGCGCCCACCTCTGTAATGCCATTCGCAAATCGCACCCGGTTCACGGGGCCTACCTGTGGCAGTAGTGGCGCAAATTAAGGTGGAGGTGCGGGGCGGCCATTTTTTTCGGTGGCCGCCTGCCAGCACCTCCGTCCCCGGCCTCCTGATCCCCCCCACCCCGGGCAGTGCCGGCTGTGTCCTGAGTGCCCGGCACTTCTCCGCGTTGCCGGGCTCTTTTTCCGGCACTCGCGATCGGTCATCGTGCTGGTGCAGGCCCCTCCCCCTTAAGAAGGGGAGGAAGGCCTGCAGTACCGCAGTGCGCCGTGCCGCAGCGTGTGGCACTGCGGCACGTTGCGCTGCGATATTCAGTTTCAGCGCCCCAAGAGGGACGCAGGGCGCCTCAAGCAGCGCCCCGCGTCCCTCTTGGGGCGCTCAAGCTGAATTTCCAGCGGGCGCAACGGCTCCGATCGCAGCGGTAATTCCGGTGCCCAGGCGAGCTTGGCGCCCCGTTTGGGCCTCCACCGAATTTCTAGGCCTTGGTGTTTTTATTAATTTTCTTTAGTTTATTAGTTAGAGAAATATTAGAAATGGGGACGGCGGTTTGACAGGTTGATGCGCTATCAATTACTCATAAAAGACTGAGAGTTAAGAGAGTAACTAAAGGCTTTTATTAACAAAAGAATGAAGGTCTGCCTCGAGTGGTCGACCGGTCCAGAATACAAAGGGCTGTGGAGCAGTCACCTTTATACTAGGACTTGTGGGAGGAGTCAGCCGAGGCATGTCCAGGCATGTACACAGTGGAATACAAACAGTGGTTTACCACATTCACCCCTTGTTTAAAATTGAGTCCGGCGGGGTGAAGTGTATTAAAAGTTAGTGTATTGGTGTCTCTCCGGAGGTCTTGTCTGCCGCTGTGATCGGCGTGGCGACGGCAGGGGTAGTGGAGCTTCCGGCGTCGAGTCCTGCGTGGGCTGTGGCACAGGCGTGTCGTCCTCGTAGATGTCGAGCGGGTCGCGGGGCCCAGGCCTGCCGTCTGCTGGGGCTGGATATCGGATCGTGGGGGGGGGTGGTAGTGAGTAGTGGGTTACTGCGGCCCCCGAGGGTGCAAGGTCTCTTATGGAGACTGTGTCCTCCCGCCCGTCCGGGTATGCAATGTAAGCATACTGGGGGTTGGCGTGGAGGAGGTCGACCCTCTCGACCAGGGGGTCCATTTTATGGGTCCTCACGTGCCTTCTCAGCAGGACCGGCCCTGGGGACGTCAGCCATGGCGGTAGCGATGTCCCCGATGTGGACTTCCTTGGGAAGACAAACATTTTCTCATGAGGGGTGGCGTTAGTGGCAGTGCAGAGCAGTGACCGAATAGAGTGGAGCACATCGGGGAGCACATCCTGCCAGCGGGAGGTTGGAAGGCCCCTAGACTTTAAGGCTAGCAGGGCGGCCTTCCAAACTGTCGCATTTTCTCTTTCCACCTGTCCGTTCCCCCGGGGGTTGTAACTGGTGGTCCTGCTTGTGGCAATACCCCTAGTTAGCAGGTACTGACGGAGTTCGTCGCTCATAAACGATGAGCCCCGGTCGCTATGGATATAGCTGGGGAAACCGAACAGGGTGAAGAGGTCGTTCAGACATTTAATGACCATGGCACTGGTCATGTCCGGGCAGGGGATGGCGAACGGGAAACGGGAGTACTCATCAATAATATTGAGGAAGTACACATTGCGGTCGGAGGAGGGGAGAGGCCCTTTAAAATCAACGCTCAGGCGCTCGAAGGGGCGAGTGGCTTTTATCAGGTGGGCCCTGTCTGGTCTATAAAAGTGCGGTTTGCACTCAGCGCAGACTTGGCAGTTCCTGGTCATGGTCCTGACCTCCTCAATAGAGTAAGGCAGGTTGCGGGCCTTGATGAAGTGGAAGAACCTGGTGACCCCCGGGTGGCAGAGGTCATTGTGGAGGGCCCGCAGTCTATCGATCTGCGCGCTGGCGCAGGTGCCACGCGATAGCGCATCCGGGGGTTCATTGAGCTTCCCGGGCCGGTACAAGATCTCGTAATTGTAGGTGGAAAGTTCGATTCTCCACCTCAAGATCTTGTCATTTTTGATTTTGCCCCTCTGCTTGTTGTTAAACATGAAAGCAACTGAACGTTGGTCAGTGAGCAGGGTAAATCGTTTTCCGGCCAGGTAGTGCCTCCAATGACGCACAGCCTCCACAATCGCCTGGGCCTCCTTCTCAACAGCGGAGTGTCTGGTCTCCGGGCCTTGGAGGGTTCGTGAAAAGAAGGCCACGGGTCTCCCCGCCTGATTGAGGGTAGCGGCCAGGGCAAAGTTGGACGCGTCGCTTTCCACCTGGAAGGGGATGGATTCGTCCACTGCGTGCATGGTGGCTTTGGCAATGTCTTCCTTGATACGGTGGAAGGCTAAGCGGGCCTCTGCCGTCAAGGGAAAAGAGGTGGACTTGATCAGCGGATGGGCCTTGTCCGCATAGTAGGGGACCCACTGGGCATAATAGGAGAAAAACCCTAGGCACCTCTTCAGGGCCTTGAGGCAGTGGGGCAGTGGGAGTTCCATAAGGGGACGCATCCGGTCGGGGTCGGGGCCGATGACTCCGTGTTCCACAACACAGCCAAGGATGGCGAGGCGGTTTGTGCGGAATATGCACTTCTCCTTGTTATATGTCAGGTTCAGGAGTTGGGCGGTGCGGAGGAATTTTTCGAGGTTTGCGTCATGGTCCTGCAAGTCACGGCCGCAGATGGTCACATTGTCCAGATATGGGAAAGTGGCCTGCAACGCATTTTGATCTACCATCCGGTCCATCTCCCTTTGGAAGACGGAGACCCCGTTGGTGACGCCAAAGGGAACCCTAAGGAAGTGGTAGAGGCGGCTGTTTGCCTCAAAGGCAGTATACTGGCGGTCCTCAGGGCGGATAGGGAGCTGGTGGTACGCTGATTTCAGGTCAATGGTCGAGAAGACGCGGTACTGCGCGATCTGGTTGACCATATCAGCTATGCGGGGGAGTGGGTAGGCGTCCAGCAGGGTGTAGCGATTTATTGTCTGGCTGTAGTCGATGACCAGGCGCTGCTTCTTGCCGGTCTTAACGACCACAACCTGGGCTCGCCAGGGGCTGGTGCTGCCCTCAATAATCCCTTCCTTCAGGAGCCGCTCCACTTCGGTTTTAATGAAAACCCTGTCCCCGGCACTGTATCGCCTGCTCTTTGTGGCGATGGGCTTACAGTCGGGGGTGAGGTTAGCAAACAGTGGGGGAGGGTGACTCTGAGTGTGGCGAGGTTGCACCTGGTGCGCGGTGGGCAATTTGGGAGCTGCTGGCTGCGGACTGTGAGTGGGGGTAGGGGTCCACCGTACGCCATCGTAACACTTTTAAGGTGGCACTGAAAATCTAACCCCAGCAGGACGGCAGCGCAGAGGTCGGGCAGGACCAGAAGTTTAAAATGATCGTACACGGTCCCGTCTACTACGAGTGTCACTACGCAGTAGCCGCCGATGTCCGCCGACTGGGACTCAGAGGCCATAGAAATCCGCTGGTGCGCAGGCAGGACTGGGAGAGAGCAACGCCGCACCGTGTCGGGGTGGATGAAGCTCTCCGTGCTCCCAGAGTCAAAAAGGCAGATTTTATCGTGGCCATTTACCTTAATGTCCATTGTGGAACTGGCCAGCTGGTGCGGTCTCGCTTGGTCCAGTGTAACGGATGCTAGCGTAGGGGTCGGTGTGTCGCTGCGGGTATCAGATGAGGCGGTGTTGGGAGCCTGCTGCGTTCCGGCTGTCGTCCAAGATGGCGGCGTCCATGATCCCCATGTGGCTGGAGGCGTCCAAAATGGCTGCTGTACCGGTGGTTCGCACATGGCCGGGGAGGCCCAAGATGGCGGCCCGCATGGCCCACATGCGGCGCTGCTGGGGTTCGGGGTGGCTTTGGCCCTGCAGACGTTAGCGTAGTGTCCCTTCTTCCCGCAGCCCGAGCAGATCGTGTTTTTTGCCGGGCAGCGCGCTCTGGGGTGTTTTGCCTGGCCACAGAAGTAGCATTTCTGGCCTTGGGGCACTGCTGTCTGGCCTTGGGACACTGCTGCGGTAGTTGGGCCATTGCTGGGGTGTGGCTGGGGTGGCACGGCGCTATGAGGCGGTCCTACCGTGTCCCAGGCTGTCATTCCCCGCGGCGTCCACGGTGCAGAGGAGTAGGCATCCATGCCCCGGTAGGCTGCATCCAATGATAGTGCGAGTTCAGAGGCCTTGTTGAGGTCGAGGTCACTCTGCTCCAACAGTCGCTGTCGGGTGTAATTGGATCTGTGGCCCGCTACAAAAGCGTCCCGGATAAGTTCCTCTGTGTACACGGCGGCCTTTACATCCTTACAACCACAGACAGTGCCTGAAGGTATTCCACGGTCGATTCCCCAGGTTGTTGTTTACGACTCCCCAGAAGGTGCCTGGCGTACACTTCGTTCACTGGGCGCGTGTACTGGTCCTTGAGGAGCTTGATAGCGTCCGCGTACGAGGTCGCGTCTTGGATGACCGAGTACACTCGGTGGTTCACTTTGGAGGTCAGGACATCCAGTTTGTCCTCGTCCGATTTGATTGCTGCGGAGGCGGTCAGGAATTTTTCAAAACACTTAAGCCAGTGAGTAAACTTGGTGGATGAGTCCGCCTCCCGATGATCTAAGTCCAGGCATGCTGGTGTGAGGATCTTCTCCATTATAAAAATTTTGTTAATAAAATTGATGCGCTATCAATTACTCATAAAAGACTGAGAGTTAAGAGAGTAACTAAAGGCTTTTATTAACAAAAGAATGAAGGTCTGCCTCGAGTGGTCGACCGGTCCAGAATACAAAGGGCTGGGGAGCAGTCACCTTTATACTAGGACTTGTGGGAGGAGTCAGCCGAGGCATGTCCAGGCATGTACACAGTGGAATACAAACAGTGGTTTACCACACAGGTCAGAGGTCATGTGATGAGAACCTGCAGGAATACGCTCGGCCAGAGTGGGCAACCCTCGTGGGAGGGTGGGAGCTTACAGCCAGGCCGATCCCCTTGGGTCACTCGGCCCAGACCTCGCTTCGCACTGAAAGGGTGGAGCAGTTTATGTTGCATGACTTGGACCCACTGGGGGATTTAGCAGAACTCGGCCACAGAACGGCAGAGACCAGCTCACAACCCAACAACCCAGAAATTACAGGCCTATGATCTTCACATCTATCATTGGAAACTGTTGCAATGTATAAACATAGCAATTCACGAGATTTAAATCAGAGAGCAAGGGATGAGAATGAGACAACGCCCAGGAAATATACTGCAATTCTGGGAGGTTGGAACAGAGATTAGTGAGCACAGGATTGCTGGATCGCTACAGTCCAGCTTTCCATTGGCCTTCTGTCCGATTTCAACAACAACAACTTGCCTTTATATCGCACCTTTAACGTAGTAAAACGTCCCAAGATGCTTCACAGGAGCGATTATCAAACAAAATTTGACACCGAGCCACATAAGGAGATATTAGGGCAGGTGACCAAAATCTTGGTCAAAGAGGTAAGTTTTAAGGAGCATCTTAAAGGAGGAGAGAGAGAGGCGGAGAGATTTAGGGAGGGAATTCCAGACCATAGGGCCCAGGCAGCAGAAGGCACGGCTGCCAATGGTGGCCAGGTAGATGTGTCGCCCTCTCAGCTTTCCGCACTGTCAGAAGTGCCGTCATTCGGATGAGACGTTAAACCGAGGCCGCGTCCGCTCTCTCAGGTGGACGTAAAAGATCCCATGGGACTATTTTGAAGAGGAGCAGGGGAGTTCTCCCCGGTGTCCTGGGGCCAATATTTATCCCTCAACCAACATCACTAAAACAGATTATCTGGTCATTATCACATTGCTGTTTGTGGGATCTTGCTGTGCGCAAAATGGCTGCCGCGTTTCCTACATTACAACAGTGACTACACTTCAAAAGTACTTCATTGGCTGTAAAGCGCTTTGAGACGTCCTGAGGTCATGAAAGGTGTTGTAGAAATGCAAGTATTCCTTTTCATAGAGTCATAGGGGGAAAATGTGGGTTGCTTTGCACCTCCCGTTAGCACCCTAAGAGGGCGCTAATGGGGCGCAAAGCAACTAGCGCCCAGGCACGGCGCCGCCAACACCTCCCGTGATCTTCGGTAGCGCCCCCTGACTTACCGCCGGACGTCATGTCCGACAGGGTCAGGGGGGCCTACCTGCGGCCGGGGCGGCGCTAATTAAAGGCGAGGTGCTGGGTGGTTATTTTTGTTGCTAGCTGCCTGCCAGCACCTGCCCCCTCTGCCGTCCCCGGCCTCCTGACCCACCACCCCCCCCCCCCCCCCCGCGAAGTGCCGGCTGCGCTCCGTGAGCCGGGCACTTCTCTTGAGTGCCGGGCTCTTTTGCCAGCACTCCGATCCCTGGTGGCCCAGCTGGGCCCTGGGTCACGCTGCGCTGGGCCCCTCCCCTTTAACTGCAGGGGAGGAAGGCCTGCAGTACCGCGGCACGTAGCGCCGTGATACTCCCTCGCAGCCCCCCAAGAGGGAGGCGGTGTGCTTCCAGTAGCGTCCCACTTTCCTCTTGGGGCGCTACCAATGAATTTCGGCTGCGGGGGCGCTAATTTTTTCAGGGCGCTACAAGTAGCAAAGTTAACACCCCAAAAGGGGCGCGACTCAATTTTTCCCCATAGAGTCATAATGGCACAGAAGGAGGCCATTCGGCCCATCGAGTCCGTGCCAGCTCTCTGTAGAGCAATCCAGTCAGTCCCATTCCCCAGCTCTATCCCCGTAGCCCTGCAAGTTTATTTCCCTCAAATGCCTATCCAGTCTCCCCTTGAAAACATTGAGTGTGTCCGCTTCCACCACTTCCGTCGGCAGCAAATTCCAGGTCCTCACCACTCGCTGAATAAAAAAGTTTTTCCTCGCAACTCTCCTGTATCTCTTGCCCAAAACCTTAAATCTGTGTCCCTAGTCCTTGTACCATCAACTAGTGGGAACAGCCTTTCCCCGTCTAGCCTATCCAAACCCGTCATAATCTTGTACACCTCTTTCAAATCACCCCTCAACCTCCTTTGCTCTAATGGAAACAAATCTAGCTTCTCCAACCTGTCCTTGTAGCTAAGATCCCCCATCCCCAGAACCATTCTGGTAAATCTCCTCTGCATCCTCTCAAGGGCCTTCACATCCTTCCTAAAGCGTGGTGACCAGAACTGGACGCAATACTCCAGTTGTGGCCTAACCAGCACTTTATAAAGGTTCAACATAACTTCTCTACTTTTGTACTCAATACCTCTATTTATGAATGTAAGAAGTCACACAACACCAGGTTATAGTCCAACAGCTTTATTTGAAATCACAAGCTTTCGGAGCGCTGCTCCTTCGTCAGGTGAAGTGGAGAAATGCATAAAGACACAGCTTATATAGTCAGAGAATCATGTCAGATGTTTACAGGTAATGTTTCCAACTGTGTGTTGTGTGACTTCTTACATTTGTCCACCCCAGTCCAACTCTGGCATCTCCACACCATGTCTATTTATGAAGCCCAAGATCCCATATGCTTTGTTAACCACTCTCTCAATATGTCCTGCCACCTTCAGGGGCCTATGCACATTAACTCCAAGGTCCCACTGTCCCTGCACACACTTTAAAACTGTGCCATTAAATGTATATTGCCTTTCCCTGTTCCTTCTGCCTAAAGGCATCACCTCACACTTCTCTGTATTAAATTCCATCTGCCACTTGTCTGCCCATTCTGCTAGCCTTTCTATGTCCTGTTGCAGTCGATTGGTATCATCATCACTGTTTGCCACACCCCCAAGTTTGGTGTCATCGGCAAATTTAGAAATTCTACTCCGTATTCCAATATCCAAGTCATTTATATATATCAAAAAAAGCAGTGGCCCCAGCACTGACCCTTGGGGAACACCACTGTTTACCATCCTCCAGTCTGAAAAACAGACATTTACCACAACGCGCTGTTTTCTGTCCTTAAGCCAATTCCTTATCCAAGCTGCCACTGACCCACCTATTCCATGAGCCTCAATATTGTTAACCAGCCTTCTATGTGGCACTTTATCAAACGGCTTCCGAAAATCCATGTAGACAACATCCATTGCATTCCCTTCATCAATCCTCCCTGTTACTTCATCAAAAAATTCCCTTTAATCTCCGCAGCGCATTGTTAGTGGAACAGTTTCCACCCAACCCCCAAATAAGGTCGGTGGCATCAGAGCGGGCATGGCCAGGGGGCGTGGCCAAGTGTGTATCTAAGGGCGTGGCCTGGGCTAGGGGGCGTGGCCAGGGGGTTACCCGGAAAGGGGGTGTGGACAGGAGCGGGGCGAGAGGAAGGGGCGTGGCCAGGGTTGGCGTCTCCCCTCCTCCGGCTCTGGTTTGCCAATGGTGAGCTGGAACTCTGAGCGATGGCGGGACTGTGAGTGCGGGGGCTGGGGCTCGGGGGGCTGGGGGCTCGGGGGGCTGGGGCTCCAGGGGGCTCGGACTCCGGGGGGCTCGGGCTCTGGAGGGCTCGAGCTCCAGGGGGCTGGAGGCTCGGGCTCAGGGGTCTCCGGGGGGGCTGGGGGCTCGCTGGGGCTGGGGGTTTGCTGGGGTTCCGGGGGGGCTGGGGTCTCCGGGGGGCTGGGGCTCTGGGGGGCTCGGGCTCTGGGGAGCTCGAGCTCCAGGGGGCTGGGGGCTCAGGCTCTGGGGTCTCCGGGGGGGCTGGGGGATGGGGGTGCTGGGGGCTCGGCGGGGGGGCTGGGGCTCCGGGGGGCTTGGAGTTCTGACATGAATCAGTCATTCATGAAAGAAAGACTTATGAAATAATACTGAACGGCCTGCGGGTGGCGCTGTCCAGGGAGAGTATAGATACTTGGGCACGGGCCCAGCATGCGCAGGACATTCTTAACAGGAACTAGTGAAGGACACAACTAGACCTCCATGTTGTAAAACAGTTGATTAAAGCTTTGTTTAACGCTTAGACCAAGTGCCTAGTAGTTTTCTTACGTCAGGCTCCACACTCACTTAATTTAAACAATGTCAACTCTCCTTGACCCTGCCGCCATCGGCAGGGTGAGTGTCGGAGGTCACCAGGGGTCAGATCCCAGGAGTCACATTGGGCACAGAGATCCACAAATTCTCCCACCTATTTTCTATGGGTTAAATTTATCTATTAAAAAATCAGAAAGGCAAATGTTTGCTATGTGTTAAGGATGTGTCCCCAGCAGGAATGTGCTGTGATTCCCCTCGCCCAGCGGTTTGCTGCTTTCTTGTGTTAAGCAGTTTCCCAGTGCCTGCGTGGACAGGAAGCTGTTGTATTTTTCACTGGGATCCCCCGAGGACCTGCCCCATTCCTGCTCTCAGCCACGTTGCTGTGTGCAGACCAGACAAACCCCAGGCAGTCTCAGCTCTGGCTCAGAAACACCCGGAGTCTCCCCCGTGTCAGGACAAATATTGACTCAGGAAAGCCGGGGGATAAAAGCTGCTGGCTCACAGCTGCAAACCGCTCACTTTGCAAAAGTCAGTCTCTGCTGAGGCAGGTAAGGAGCCGATCACTGTTACTGTTAAAATACTAACACCAGATCAGAGAGCTGGAAAGGAAGCCTTGTTCTTGTACAGCAGAGAGCTGAGAAACAGTTCAGGGCTCTTCACTAGACACGATTCAATGTCGTTATGTGGCTGATAGGCTGTTGAGTCAGAAAGTGCCGTCGATTCCTGAGTAGGATTTGTGAATCAATTGAGCGAAATGTCAAAAGGACAAAGTTTGTGCTCGATGTATAACTCATTTAAAATCAAGCTGGAGATGAGAATCTGTAGCACAGATTGTAACAGAATGTGGTTACTGTCGATGCAGATTGTAATTGGGAACAAGTCACAACACCAACTTGTATTTATATAGCATCTTTAACGTAGGAAAATGTCCCAAGGCGCTTCACAGGAGCGATTATCAAACAAAATGTGACACTGAGCCACATAAGGAGGTGAGGATTGTAACTGGGAACAGTTACAGTTACATTCAGTGCAGTCTGAACAGGCTCAGGCAATAGTTCAGGGTTCTGAAGATGTTGTGATCGGGAGTCGTTCTGCCAGTCATTCTCAGTCTGGTGTTCCATGGCTCCGAGCCTCTGTATTCTGCTCAACTTCAGCGGAGTTACAAGGGGCTCACAACTTGAGTTGGCAAACGACTGTCTGAACAAGAGGCAGTAGAACGGTCATTGCCTTGGGATCGAGATCATTATAAACTCCAGAGGATAAGAGCCACAAAGCAAAACCATGTGACTCGTTCAATCAAAGCATCGCCTGGAACAAAAAACATTCATCGTAAACAAACATATTGAGACTCGGATTCAGGTCCCCCCGTCCCAGCAACGTTCAGTTGCTGAGAGATTGAGTCTAGTACACTGAGCAGGTTACATGGAAACACATTATAGTGGGTGTAGTACTTAATGGGAAGGGGATTGGTCCATTGGGATTCGGTACAATGGGAGTGAAGGGGAAGGGGATTGGTCCATTGGGATTCGGTACAATGGGAGTGAAGGGGAAGGGGATTGGTCCATTGGGATTCTGTACAATGGGAGTGAATGGGATTGGTCCATTGGGATTCTGTACAATGGGAGTGAAGGGGATTGGTCCATTGGGATTCTGTACAATGGGAGTGAATGGGATTGGTCCATTGGGATTCGGTACAATGGGAGTGAATGGGAAGGGGATTGGTCCATTGGGATTCTGTACAATGGGAGTGAAGGGGATTGGTCCATTGGGATTCGGTACAATGGGAGTGAAGGGGAAGGGGATTGGTCCATTGCGATTCGGTACAATGGGAGTGAATGGGATTGGTCCATTAGGATTCGGTACAATGGGAGTGAATGGGAAGGGGATTGGTCCATTGGGATTCGGTACAATGGGAGTGAAGGGGAAGGGGATTGGTTCATTGGGATTCTGTACAATGGGAAGTAACTGGAAGGGGAAGGGGATTGGTTCATTGGGATTCTGTACAATGGGAAGTAACTGGAAGGGGATTAGGATTCCAGCTTGGATCTGATGTGTGTGTATAACTGAAGTTGTCTGGGGCACTTCTCATTGTGATTAAAGTTGTTTCTGTGTCCACAAATAATGTGCAGCCACTATCAGGTCTGCCGGTAATTCTCTACAACAGTACCAGCTCGCTGCCACAGGAAGTCGCTGAAGCAGAAAGCACTGATGCATTTAAGGGGAGGCTTGATGCCTACATGAGGGAGAAGGGAATCGAGGGATACGGGGTGGGTCATTAGAATGGGAGGAGGCTCGTGTGGAGCATAAACACCGGCACAGGCCAGTTGGGCCGAATGGCCTGTGTCTGTGCTGTAGATTCGCTGTAATTTGTAAATTCCATTTGTCTGATTTGGTGTGACAGAGACTGTCGGGGCCAGGGAGGGGGGTCGGGCCGGGGAGGGGGGGTTGGGGTCGGGGCCAGGGAGGGGGGGTTGGGGCCAGGGAAGGGGGGGTCGGGGAGGGGGGGTTGGGGTCGGGGCCAGGGAAGGGGGGTCGGGGCCGGGGAGGGGTCGGTGCCAGGGAAGGAGGGTCGGGGCCAGGGAGGGAGGGGGGTCGGGGCCAGGGAGGGGGGTCGGGCCGGGGAGGGGGGTCTGGGCCAGGGGGGGGGGGGGTCGGGGCCGGGGAGGGGGGGGGTCGGGGAGGGGGGGATCGGGGCCGGGGAGGGGGGTGGGGGTCGGGGCCGGGGAGGGAGGGGGGGTCGGGGCCGGGGAGGGGGGTGGGGTCGGGGGCGGGGAGGGAGGGGGTTCGGGGGCGGGGTCGGGGCCGGGGAGGGGGGGGCCGGGTCGGGGAGGAGGGGGGGACGGGTCGGGGCCGGGGAGCGGGGGGGGTCGGGGCCGGGGAGGGAGGTGGTCGGGGCCGGGGAGGGGGGGGGGTCGGGGCCAGGTCCCTAGCCCAGCAGTGAGAGTGTCACTAACTGAGTCAAGCTGACACGACACTGAGTGATGTCGTTTTTGAAGTTAACCCCACCATCTCTGTGAATCTAAGAGGCCCCTACGGCAGAATTTGCCAACTGTGTTCATGGAATGTTTTAATCCTGTGAAACACTGAGATAATTGTCAGCCTACTGAAATATTTTTTAAAGGTGAAGTGACACTCGGCTTCTCGAAAACACAAACATCAGAAACCTTCAGGTGTCTAAGGGTTAAATGTCATTTTCATAACTGGGATTTGGTTTGCAGTTGGTGTAAGATTGCCAGAGAGAAGCATTGCATTCTCCGTAAAACTGCCGTTTGATCATTAACCCAATTGACCAGTTCAAAGTGCAGCCTCTGACTAATGATCCAGGACATTGAACTGTCGGTGAGACCCCAATATCAGAGGGAGAGAACCTCACAATGATACAAGCCAGGATCTCTCAGATAAAACTCATCGCGAGCAGTGTTCAGTTCAGGGCCCCGCCCCTCAGGAAGGACATACTGGCCTTGGAGGGGGAGCAGCGCAGATTCACCAGATCGATATCGGGGATAAAAGGGTTAAATTATGAGGCCAGGTTGCAGACTGGGCTTGTATTCCCTGGAGTGTGAAGCAGGTGACTAGTGTCTGATGAACTCGATGTTAACGAGGAGTCAGTGCTCTAAAGAGGAACTAATTACCAACTGAGTGCGATGGGGACCAGAGTTAGACTACATGTGGCTTTTGGTAACAGTGCACCATAATCTCTCCCCACCGCTCTGCCACACCCCCTCCCAGGGGCACCTTTAACTAGTTGATACATCTAATCTCCGCACTTTCCTTATCTCTGCTGCCAGGGGTCAGTGAGTCAGCATCAGTTAAACATGCCTCGTTGTGTTTTTATCTCCGTTTCAGTAAATATGACCTGCGAGCTGGAGGTTGTGCAAGGTTTGGAATTCTCTGAAAGCCCCGTGTTGAATCAGGGGGCTGTTTATCTCCAGTCTCCGGGGCCCGGGACTGAACCTGTGACACCACCAAAGGCAGTGAAAGGTCGGCATGTTGGTGGGACCCCTAACCTGCGACAGATTTCATTCCAGTATATGCGATTAATTTCACGGAGTATGGAGAAATGCAAGAGCCACAGTAATTCTTTGCTCGGCTCCTGCAGTTAGTACGAGATCATTTGAGGCGGAACAGGTTGTTGAAATATCTAAGGATGAAGTTGAAAGCGATTTAGAATTCTCAGTAGACTAAACAACATTCACAACTGATATTTATCGAGCGCCTTTAAACTAGAAAAACATTCTGAGGTGCTTCACAATTGTGCAATGAGAAAAGATGGGTCCTGGGCCAAAGAAGGAGTTTTTTAAATTCATTCTCGGGATGTGGGCGTCGCTGGCAAGGCTGGCAAGGCCGGCAATTATTGCCCATCCCTAATTGCCCTTGAGAAGGTGGTGGTGAGCCACCTTGAGCCGCTGCAGTCCATGTGGTGAAGGTGCTCCCACAGTGCTGTTAGGGATGGAGTTTCAGGATTTTGACCCAGCGACGATGAAGGATCTGAGATATATTTCCAAGTCAGGATATTGTGTGACTTGGAAGGGAACTTGGAGGTGGTGGTGTTCCCATGCACCTGCTGCCCTTGTCCATCTAGGTGGAAGAGGTCGTGGGTTTGGGAGGTGCTGCCGAAGAAATATCAGGAGCGGTGACCAAAAACTCGGTCAATGAGGTTGGTTTTAAGGAGGGTCTTGAGGGAAGAGAGGGAGCGGAGAGGGTTATGGGGTTCCCAACCTTCCTGGATTGCCCTGTAATTAAAGATTAATCTCCTGGGCACTCCTGTGAGCAACTCAGCAAGTCCGTAATTTAATGTCTCATCTGAAAGACGCCACCTCCGACAATGCAGCGTTCCCTCAGTACTCACCCTCGACAGTGCAGCGCTCCCTCAGTACTCATCCTCCGACAATGCAGTGCTCCCTCAGTACTGCCCCTCCAACAGTGTCGCGCTCCCTCAGTATTGCCCCTCTGACAGTGCAGCGCTCCCTCAGTACTGACCCTCTGACAGTGCAGCATTCCCTCAGTACTGCTCCTCCGACAGTACAGCGCTCCTTCAGTACTGTCCCTCCGACAGTGTGGCGCTCCCTCAGTACTGCCCCTCCGACAGTGCAGCGCTCCCTCAGTAGAGCTCCTCCGACAGTGCAGCCCTCCCTCAGTACTGCCCCTCTGACAGTGCGGCGCTCCCTCAGTACTGCCCCTCCGACAGTGCAGCCCTCCCTCAGTACTGCCCCCCCGACAGTGCAGCCCTCCCTCAGTACTGCCCCTCCGACAGTGCAGCATTCCCTCAGTACTGCTCCTCCGACAGTGCAGCACTCCCTCAGTACTGCCCCTCCGACAGTGCAGCACTCCCTCAGTACTGCCCCTCCGACAGTGCGGCACTCCCTCAGTACTGTGCCTCTGACAGTGTGGCGCTCCCTCAGTACTGCCCCTCCGACAGTGCGGCGCTCCCTCAGTACTGCACTGGAAGTGTCAGCCTGGATTATGTGCTCAAGTCTCTGGAGTGGGATTTGAACCCACGACATTCTGATTCAGAGGCGAAAGTTGTACCCAGTAACACTGGGCAACGAGGCCAGGCACAGAGCAAAGTATCGATAATGATGATTCTTTGTGTGGAAGGAGGTTTGCCAATCTCAACATAATCCGCCCAGACTCTGATGAAACTGACCTCGGTGTTTCCATCACTTCCCCTCAGCCCTGAATTCAGGATGAAGATTCTAATTGCACTGGTGTTCCTGGGAGCTGTCAGACTCTCCTCCAGCCAAGCGGGGCCTTTAACACTGGTAAGTTGCCACTTGCTTTGGAGGTATTATCCCGTCTCCACACCAACCTCTCCCCCAGAAAACAGCTGGCTTCATGATTCAGGTTCCACCTCACGGAGTCTATTGTGAACAGAGGAAAACCAATTTAAAGGGGTCCTGATGTGGAGAGTGCCTCTTCAGTGAGAATCCTGGGGAGTCACACAGAGCTATAGCCCATGGGGACACCAGTATGCCATGCCAGTCTGCCCACACCATCTCACAATCTCAGCTGTACCGTCACAGTGAAGAGACATCTGGAGCACTGGGTTCAGTTCAGGGCCCCGCACCTCAGGCAGGATATACTGGACTCGGAGGGGGAGCCGCGCAGACTCACCAGATCGATACCCGGGGCTAAAAGGGTTAAATTCCGAGGACAGGTTGCACAGACTGGGCTTGTATTCCCTGGAGTTTAGAAGATTAAGGGGTGATCGAATCGAGGTGTTTAAGATGATTAAAGGAGTTGATAGGGTCAAGACAGAGAAACTATTTCCTCTGGTGGGGGGAGTCCAGGACAAGGGGGCAGAACCTTAAAATTAGAGCCAGGCCGTTCAGGGGTGATGTCGGGAAGCACTTCTTCACACAAAGGGCAGTGGAAATCTGGAACTCTCTCCCCCAAAAGGCTGTTGAGGCTGGAGGTCAATTGGAGCTTTCCAGACTGAGAGCGATAGATTATTGTTGGGTAAGGGGATCGAAGGATGTGGAGCTAAGGCGGGTACAGATCAGACATGATCTCAATGAATACAGGCTCGAGGGGCTGAAACAGCGCCCTGCATCGTGTCAAAACTGAAACACGACAGAAACCTTGTCATTTGCTGTCACTTTGCTACATAAAACATAAAGGTGGGCAGTTACAAGCCTCACACACGGACTAAGATCTTCCTCCACAGCATGTGCAGCCCATTGCTCCTGTGTTGGTGAATGGACTGAGGGTCCCTGTACAGAACAGAATGTTAGTGTTATTCAGTGTGAAAGAACTGAGAGCAGTAATGGGCAATGTCTTTATTAATTGGCATGACTCAGGAATAGTGGGACTCATTGGACAGCTCTACCGAAGAGCCAGCACAGGCGCGATGGGCCGAATGGCCTCCTTCTGTGCTGTTTTCATTTTATGACTCTATGATTCTAGGAGCCGTGTCCTGTACTGTGTCTCAGGCTGAATTCAGTTTCCCACCAGACAAACAGATGTTCAAAGCTACGCAGTGAGTCTCTGGTAACTGACCAGAGGTTTTATGGGCACTCAAAATCCCACAAGGGTCGGTGCTGGGGCCTCAACTATTCACTATGTTTATTAATGACTTGGATAACACAATATCCAAGTTTGCCGATGACACAAAGATTGGTGGTACAGTAAGTAGTGTAGACCGGAGCATAAAATGACACAGAGACATTGATAGATTCAGTGAGTGGGTAAAACCGGATTTCAACCCAGGTAACTGTGAGGCCATCAACATTGCACCAAAAAAGGATTGAACAGAGTTTTATTTAAATGGTGAACAGCTTGGAACAGTGGAGGTCCAAAGAGATTGAGGGTCCATGTACATAGATCACTAAAATGTAGCAGTCAGGCACAAAAAATAATCTAAAAGGCTAATGGAATGTTAGCCTTTATAACTGGAGGGTTAGAATATAAAGGGGAGGATGTTTTGCTGCAGTTATACAAATCCCTGGTTAGACCACATCTGGACACTGTGTACAGTTCTGGGCACCGTACCTTAGACAGGATCTATTGGCCTTGGAAGGGGAGCAGCGCAGATTCACCAGAATGATACTGGGGCTCCAAGGGTTAGATTGAGGAGAGTTTGCATAAACTAGGCTTGTATTCCCTGGAATATAGAAGAAACATACATAGAAACATAGAAGATAGGAACAGGAGTAGGCCATTCGGCCCCTCGAGCCTGCTCCGCCATTCAATGCGATCATGGCTGATCATCCAAATTCAGTACCCTGTCCCTGCCTTCTCCCCATATCCCTTGATCCCTTTAGCCTTAAGAAATATATCCAACTCCTTCTTGAATATATTTAATGAATTGGCCTCAACTGCCTTCTGTGGTAGAGAATTCCACAGGTTCACCACTCTCTGGGTGAAGAAATTCCTCCTCATTTCTGTCCTAAATGGCTTACCCCTTATCCTTAGACTGTGACCCCTGGTTCTGGACTCCCCAACCATCGGGAACATCCTTCCTGCATCTAGTCTGTCCAGTCCTGTCAGAATTTTATAAGTTTCAATGAGATCCCCTCTCATTCTTCTAAACTCCAGCGGCAAGAACATCCTTCCTCAGATAAGGCGACCAAAACTGCACACAATACTCAAGATGTGGTCTCACCAAGGCCCTGTACAACTGCAGCAAGACATCCTTGTTCCTGTACTCAAACCCTCTCGCTACGAAGGCCAACATACCATTTGCCTTCTTAACCGCCTGCTGCACCTGCATGCTTACCTTCAGCGACTGGTGCACAAGGACACCCAGGTCTCGTTGCACTTCCCCTTCTCCCAATCTATTGCCATTTAGATAATAATCTGCCTTCCTGTTTTTGCCACCAAAGTGGATAACCTCACATTTATCCACGTTATATTGCATCTGCCATGCTTCTGCCCAATCACCCAACCTGTCCAAATCATCCTGGAGTTTCTCGGCATCCTCCTCACAGCACACACGCCCACCCAGCTTTGTGTCGTCTGCAAATTTGGAGATATTACATCTAGTTCCCTTGTCTAGATCATTAATATATATTGTGAATAGCTGGGGTCCAAGGACCGATCCCTGCGGTACCCCACTAGTCACTGCCTGCCATTCGGAAAATGACCCGTTTATTCCAACTCTTTGCTTTCTGTCTGCCAACCAGTTCTCTATCCAAGTCAGTACCTTGCCCCCAATCCCATGTGCCTTAACTTTACACGCTAATCTCTTATGCGGGACCTTATCGAAGGCCTTCTGAAAGTCCAGATACACCACATCCACTGGTTCTCCCTTATCTATTTTACCAGTTACATCCTCAAAAAATTCCAGTAGATTAGTCAAGCACGATTTACCTTTTGTGAATCCATGTTGACTTTGTCCGATCCTGTCACTGTTTTCCAAGTGCTCTGCTATTACATCTTTTATAATGGACTCTAGCATTTTCCCCACTACCGATGTCAGGCTTACCGGTCTGTAATTCCCCGTTTTCTCTCTACCACCTTTTTTGAATAGTGGGGTAACATTAGCTACCCTCCAATCCATGGGTACTGTTACAGATTCCATCGAATGTTGGAAGATGATCAGCAATGCATCTACTATTTCTAGGGCCACTTCCTTAAGTACCCTAGGATGTAGATTATCAGGCCCTGGAGATTTATCGGCCTTCAATCCCATCAATTTCCCCAACACCATTTCCCTACAAATACTGATTTATTTCAGTTCCTCCCTTTCATCAGACCCTATGTTCCCCGGCATCTCTGGGAGGTTATTTGTGTCCTCCTTTGTGAAGACAGAACCAAAATATGTATTTAGTTGGTCTGCCATTTCTTTGTTCCCCATTATAAATTCCCTGATTCTGACTGCAAGGGACCTACGCTTGACTTCACCAATCTTTTTCTCTTCACATATCTATAAAAGCTTTTACAGTCAGTTTTTATGTTCCCTGCAAGCTTACTCTCATTCTATTTTCCCCATCTTAATTAATTCCTTTGTCCTCCTTTGTTGAATCCTAAATTGCTCCCAATCCTCAGGATTATTGCTTTTTCTGGCCAATTTATATGTCCTCTCCTTGGATCTTATGCTATCCCTAATTTCCCTTGTTAGCCACGGTTGAGTCACCTTTTTTGTTTTATTTTTGTGCCAAACTGGGATGAACATTTTCTGTAGTTCATCCATGCGGTCTTTGAATGTTTGCCATTGCCTATCCACCGTCAACCCTTTGAGTGACATTCCCCAATACATCCTAGCCAACTCTGAGCGTACTCTTGGACAGTCTCGCTGTATACTGCGAAACAATCAGATTCTGCTCATTAAGGAGGGAAGTGAAGGAGAGAAGAATTCAGAGGTTAGTCATACCCACACCGGGACACATGGAATAATCCCAGTCTGTTAGTATATAACAGCTCAGAGACCAATCCTAACTCTGTGTTCAGCGGGCAGTCTAGTACAACAGCGAGTGTGAGGTTGACCGATAATTAGTGAGTCAGACTGAAAATCACCAAGAATGTAACAAACAAGGTCATCTCGATCAGAGAGAGAGAGAGTTCTCTCAAACAGGGTGACAGGGAACAGACTGATAGAGCCAACCGAATACATTACAGCACTCCCCAATCTCCTCTCAAATAAAGCCCCCCACCCCTCGATTAGATTCCAGCCTGTAACTCACTCCCGGGTATCTGTTATTCTATGTATAAACCACTGAACCCCTCAATTAGATTCCAGCCTGTAACTTACTCCCGGGTATAATACAATAGCCAGGGTCTCAGTGTTGTGCCGACTGCATCTTTCTGTCACAGTGACGATTGGATTAAATGTTTCCAGGACCCTTTTGAGGATGGGACCACAGTGCTGGAGTCACCGGATCTCCTACTGGAAGAGGAAGAGGAGGAGGAGATCCTGACCTCTCCGGTCCAAAGACTTGCGTACTCTATCTCCGAATTTGGCTACGATCTTTACCGGCTGATGGCCAACAAGAACCCCAGTGCCAACATCTTCATGTCTCCCCTGAGCGTAGCTACGTCCCTGTCTGCACTATCGCTGGGTAAGAATGATGCCACTCCATTCTGTCTCAATGGGACTGTCAGCAATGAGCAATTTGTTCTTCCAAACTTTCCCCCCTCTCTTCTCCTGTAGGTGCTGACTCTCACTGGGGTACAGTTCCTGAAGGTACTGACTCTCACTGGGGTACAGTTCCTGAAGGTGCTGACTCTCACTGGGGTACAGTTCCTGAAGGTGCCGACTCTCACTGGGGTACAGTTCCTGAAGGTGCTGACTCTCACTGGGGTACAGTTCCTGAAGGTGCTGACTCTCACTGGGGTACAGTGATGTAGCGGACATGGTCTCTGTGGTTCAGCTGTGAATGTATCCCCAGAAGTTCAGGGTAGTAGTGTTACATTTGTAGAGGGGAGATGGAGTGATGACAATGCTGATGTTACTATCTTGGTGTTTTTTATTCCCTCTTTCAGGTGCTGTCTCCACAAATGCACAGATTCTGCAGAAAGTCCTGAACTATGATTTATTGAAGGACCTGGAGGTTCACAGTGTCTACAAGCAACTCCTGACCGAGATTACCGCTCTCCCTAAACACTTCAAAATGATTTCACGAATTTATGTAAAGAACAGTAAGAAATTATCGAGTCTTAATTCATGACAGTGAGACTTACAGGAATCTCTCAGTGCAACGCCTGTGTAACTGTGCGAGTGTAATTGTGTCTGTCTTGGTGTGTCTGTCTGTCTCGGTGTGTGTCTCTGTCTCGGTGAGTGTCTCTGTCTCGGTGTGTGTCTCTGTCTGTCTCGGTGTCTGTCTGTCTGTCTCGGTGTCTGTCTGTCTGTCTGTCTGTCTGTCTGTGTGTCTGTCTCAGTGTGTCTGTCTGTCTCAGTGTGTCTCTCTGCGTCTTGGGATGTGTGTGTTGGTGTGTCACGGTGTGTGTGTGTGTGTGTGTGAGAGACTAGCAGTCATAGTGTGTCTCAGCCTATCTTTGAGCCCAGGGTGGGGCTGGCTGGTTGCAGTGGGAATGCTGCTGCCCAGTTCTCTGTGGCCAGCGGAGTGCCTGCTTGTCCCGGCCATTGCCTCCTGCTCCCGTGTGACCAACAGGATGTCACTCCAGCAGCAGTACCGAGTGCGAGTGCTGGTACCAACAGTCGTGACTGAGTAAAGCCAGTCTGAATGTGTCTGTGATAAATCTGAGGAACCTCACTGAGAAGTCTGGTCAGTGAATGAAACTGTTCTAACGAGCTGCTATTTTTCTCGCCTAGAACTGAGAATGAGGTCGAATTTTTTGAACCAAGTTGATACGTTCTACGGTGCCAGACCCAAGGCTGTATTTTTGAATGAGCAGCAGAATCTGCGGACTATTAATCAGTGGGTGAAGTCCCGCACCAGCGGCCTGATTAACCAAGTCATTACCACAATCCCACGGGACCTTAGCCTGCTCCTGCTCAGCGCTGCTCATTATAACGGTACGTTGAGGTACACAGGACTCTGGACACGGGCGGGTTCTGTGTCCGAAACTCTACCCAGCACCGGACACCGCCGGAGGGTGGGAGGATCTGGGGGAGGGGGTGGTCGGGGAAGGGGGAGATGTTGAAGTCTGGTTAGCTAGCTCAGCTCGGTCAGGTTAACTTTTTAGTCAAGGACTCGTCGCTGGGTCAAAATCCTGGAACTCCCTCCCTAACAGCATTGTTGGGAGTACCTTCACCACACGGACTGCAGCGGTTCAAGAAGGCGGCTCACGGGCAACTAGGGATGGGTAATAAATGCTGGCCTTGCCAGCGACGTCCATATCCCATGAATGAATAAAAAAATACTCCCTGTGATGGCCCCTCTGGACAAATCAACACAGATTCACACAAACTGTCACCAGTTCCTCCCTCTCCTCCCCTGAAGATGCTCTCACTGGATTATTGAGGCGTTGCTGGACCGGGAGCCAGTGTGTGTCAGCGAGCACAGGGGGTGATGGGTGAACAGGACTTGGCACGAGATAGGACACGGGCAGCAGAGTTTTGGATGAGCTCAGGATTACAGAGGGTGCAATGTGGGAGGTCGGCCAGGAGAGCGTTGGAATAGTTGGAGTCTGGAAACAAAGGCATGGATGAGGGTTTCAGCTGTCGATGGGCTGAGGCGGGGCAGAGACGGGCAATGTTACCGAGGTGGAAGTAAACGGTCTTGGTGGTGGAGCTCAGCTCGGGGTACAATACGACGCGGTGGTTGCGAACAGTCGGGTTCAGCCTCAGAGCGTGGCCAGGGAGAGGGATGGAGTCGGGACCGACTTACATTGTGCCATGATGGGTCCACAGTTTGGCAGTTGTGAGCCAGCTGTGAGCCGTAGTCCAACACTCCGCTACACGGTCCTTTCTTTTGTTTCAGGCCAACTGTTAACCAAATTCAATTCAGCAGAGACGACACAAAAAGCGTTCAGCATAGATTACGGCCGAGAGGTCAACGTTCCCATGATGACTGACGCCCACTATCCTCTACGTTACGGCTACGACTCTGACTTGAGGTGCAAGGTAATGTCAACCCGCTGATGGATTGAGGGTCACAGAGCGAGGCGAACTGCCCAGGGTGTCTGTGCCAGTACTGCGACTGGCTCTGGAGCACTCCCCCACTCCCTGCCTCTTTCCCTCCATCTGATTCCCTCTTGAACATTGTGCCTGATTCAGCAGGGCTCTGCGAATGGACTCGGTGCTCTGATAGCCCTTTGTGTGAGGAAATCCCTCCCCCTCGAATCCGTGCTCCACCCCTCACCCCCCATTACTTGGGCATTAGGAACATGAGGAGGCCATTCAGCCCCTCGAGCCTGTTCCCCCATAATATTGGACTGATCTGTACCTCAGCTCCATCTACCCACCTTTGATCCATATCCCTGGGTACCCTTACCCAACAAAAATCGGTTGATCCCATGTGACTGATTCACCTCCCATTGGGAATCATCTCTCGCTATTTACCCTCTGGAGCCTGTTAGTAAATCCACAGCTCCGCCTTGAACCAATTCCTTACCTTCTCGTCCTGCTTCCTACACAACACTCACTCTGCTTCACAGCAATTCTGAGAGACCTGACCAGATATAAATACACATCTTTCATTAAGGTCCACTCCTGTGGGCAGCTCTCTCTCTCACCTCTGAGTCAGAAGGTTGTGGGTTTAAGCCCCACTCCGGAGACTTGAGCTTATAATGCAGGCTGACACTCCCAGCGCAGTGCTGAGGGAGTGCTGCACTGTCAGAGGGTCAGTACTGAGGGAGCGCTGCACTGTTGGAGGGACAGTGCTGAGGGAGCGCTGCACTGTCGGATGGGCAGTACTGAGGGAGCACCGCATTGTCGGAGGGGCAGTACTGAGGGAGCGCTGCACTGTCGGAGGGGCAGTACTGAGGGAGCGCCGCATTGTCGGAGGAGCAGTACTGAGGGAACGCCGCACTGTCGGAAGGGCAGTACTGAGGGAGTGCCGCACTGTCGGAGGGGTAGCACTGAGGAAGCGCCGCACTGTCACAGACTCAGCTCAGTAGTTGCAGAGCTGTCCTTTCCAGCACGGGGTCACCGGACACCAGTCAGGAGCAGGATTCCCTAACACAGGGGCACTGAGGGCACTGCCTCCCCATTGCAATCAGAGAGCTCAGCTTAGGCCGGGAATGGAGCCAGGGCCTTTCCTGCTCAGTACCAGACTGGCAGGGTTCTGGCGTTTGCTCACTCTGTTCTGTGTGATTGTGTATTTGGGCAGAGGTGACAGCAGGATTTGTGGAGTTTTACCGCTCTTTGTCCTTCAGATTGGCCTGTTTCGATATCTGGGTGACATCAGCCTGCTCATCTTCCTGCCCACCGATATCAGGAGGAACATGAGCCTGATCGAGGAGAACCTGAACCCCGTGTTCATCCACGACCTGGTCAGTCAGCTGCAGGACGTGCGAGCGAGTGTCTCTTTACCCAAACTGAACATCGACACTGACCAGGAGTTGAAGGAACTGCTTGGGGAAATGAGTAAGTGCGTTTCCATTGATGACAGAATCAACACGATAATCAGGAGGGTCGTTCACTGCTTCAGATCGTCATCGGCTGGGGCTCAGTGGGCAACTCACTCTCTCGCCTCGGAGTCAGAAGGTCATGGGTTCAAGTCCTGCTTCAAGAGACTTGAACCGATAATCCAGGCTGAACCTCCAGTGCAGCACTGAGAGAGCGCCGTACTGTCGGAGGGGCAGTACTGAGGGGGCGCTGCACTGTCAGAGGGGCAGTACTGAGGGAGTGCCGCACAGTCGGAGGGGCAGTACTGAGGGGGCGCCGCACTGTCGGAGGGGCAGTACTGAGGGAGTGCTGCACTGTCGGAGGGGCAGTACTGAGGGAGCACCGGGCTGTCGGATGGGCAGTACTGAGGGAGCGCCGCACTGTCGGAGAGGCAGTACTGAGGGAGCGCTGCACTGTCGGAGGGGCAGTACTGAGGGAGCGCTGCACTGTCGGAGAGGCAGTACTGAGGGAGTACCGCACTGTCGGAGGGGCAGTACTGAGGGAGCGCCGCACTGTCGGAGGGGCAGTACTGAGGGAGCGCCGCACTGTCGGAGGGGCAGTACTGAGGGAGCGCCGCACTGTTGGAGGGGCAGTACTGAGGGAGCGCTGCACTGTCGGAGGGGCAGTACTGAGGGAGCACCGGGCTGTCGGATGGGCAGTACTGAGGGAGCGCCGCACTGTCGGAGAGGCAGTACTGAGGGAGTACCGCACTGTCGGAGGGGCACTGGATAAATACTTGAAAAGGAAAAATGTGTAGGGCTATGGGGAAAGAGCAGGTTAGTGGGATAAATTAGATAGCTGTTTCAAAGAGCCGGCACAGGCACAGTGGGCTGAATGGCCTCCTTCTGTGCTGTACCATTCTATGATAATCTCCAGGCTTTCAATATCCAAATATGGGGTCAGCAAATCCTTACTTCCTGATTTACCTCAGCTTCTCAGCAGTCAGTCACAGATGAGGTCGGACATTCGGCCCATCTTTATACATCCAGTGCCTCCGACTCTTCGGCAACTTGAAGCTTCAGACCTCCCTCCAGTTGCGTTTGTGGATTAGAATCTCAGCAGCAGAGATGTGCCGGATACTTTGTGTGGGCTGGTGAGGGAAGTTTGTAAAACGAATTTTAATTTCTGCCAGAAATTTCGAACAAAAAACCGAGCAGGGAAACGTGGAAATAAATGTGTTTGTTTTGACAGACCTGGAGCCGCTGTTGGCGCCGAGTCGACTGCCCAAGCTGACCAATGTGCCGGTGCTGATCTCCGCGGTCCGGCACCGGGCTCTGCTGCAGCTGGAGGAGCGAGGACACCAGGAGCCTCCGGCCGCCCGGCCCAATGACCGACAGCTCGCCATGGACTTCCACATCAACCGGCCCTTCCTCCTGGTCCTGTACCACAACCCGTCCGGCTCCCTGCTCCACATCGGGAGGGTGCTGGATCCCCGGGGGCTGGTGCAGGACTCGCCCCGCCAATAGACAGCAACTATCATCCAGCAAAGCCGGTGTAGAGAGGGGCCGCTTCCCCTCCTCCATCCTCCGCCCCCCTCCCTCCCTCCCTCTCTCTCCCCAACCCCGGCCCCCCGCTTCCACCTTCTCCCCAACTCGCCCAACCCAACCCTGCCGGCTCAGCCCGAGTTCACACCCAGAGCAGCATCGCCTCCCCCCGGCCCCACAAACATGGTCATTGCTCACAATACAATACAAATCGCTTTATTGGCATGATAAGGTACATCTTATGTTGCCAAAGCATCAAAATACATTTATGGTTGAACACATAAACGCGGTTCCATTCATACAGTGTATAAACAGGTATATCCCTGAGTTTATAAATATATTTTCGCCTTGTTTATATATACTCTTGTCTTAGTTTACTGGTTGTCCCTCTGTCCCTCTGTTCATGGCAAGCTGTAACATAACACTGACCCGCCACACCAGAGCCCCCACTCCCTGAGAAACCCATCACCCTCCTCCTCCTCCTCTCCCTCCCTCCCTCCCTCTGAGAAACCCATTACCCCCCTCCTCTCTCCCTCCCTCTGAGAAACCCATTACCCTCCTCCTCCCTCTCCCTCCCTCTGAGAAACCCATCACCCTCCTCCTCCTCTCTTCCCCCTCCTCCTCCTCTCTCCCCCTCCTCGCTCTCTCTCCCTCCCTCTGAGAAACCCATTACCCTCCTCCTCCCTCTCCCTCCCTCCCTCTGAGAAACCCATCACCCTCCTCCTCCTCTCTCCCCCTCCTCCTCCTCTCTCTCCCTCCCTCTGAGAAACCCATCACCCTCCTCCTCCTCTCCCTCCCTCCCTCTGAGAAACCCATTACCCCCCTCCTCTCTCCCTCCCTCTGAGAAACCCATTACCCTCCTCCTCCCTCTCCCTCCCTGCCTCTGAGAAACCCATCACCCTCCTCCTCCTCTCTTCCCCCTCCTCCTCCTCTCTCCCCCTCCTCGCTCTCTCTCCCTCCCTCTGAGAAACCCATTACCCTCCTCCTCCCTCTCCCTCCCTCCCTCTGAGAAACCCATCACCCTCCTCCTCCTCTCTCCCCCTCCTCCTCCTCTCTCTCCCTCCCTCTGAGAAACCCATCACCCTCCTCCTCCTCTCTCTCCCTCCCTCTGAGAAACCCATCACCCTCCTCCTCCTCTCTCCCTCCCTCTGAGAAACCCATCACCCTCCTCCTCCTCTCTCCCCCTCCTCCTCCTCCTCGCTCTCTCTCCCTCCCTCTGAGAAACCCATCACCCTCCTCCTCCTCTCTCTCCCTCTGAGAAACCCATCACCCTCCTCCTCTCTCTCCCTCCTCCTCCTCTCTCTCTCCCTCCCTCTGAGAAACCCATCACCCTCCCCCCTCCTCCTCTCACCTGTCTCCTTGTCCCTCTCCCATCTCTATCTCTCCTGCATCCTCACTCTGTTGATATTAAGACTCTGTCTCTTACTCTCACTCAATCTTTCCCAGGTCTTCAAAACAGTGGGATTCACCTTCCTCAGTCTTTTCTTCCTCTTACACCGATTGTGCTGTCTGTGCCTCCGCTTGGACAGGAAGAGTTAACAGAAATAAGCACCTTAACACTGCCTCGCCTCGCCTGCCCAGCTCTGCCCTGAGCTGCCCATTGGGGATAGTGTGGTGTGAGGCTGATTGTCGGCACAGGCCAGGCCCCCCCCCGGGGCGGGAGATATTGCTGCCCCCTCCCCACAGTCAATGATGTTAAATCCGCCATGGTATTTACCACAACTTGCGACAGGGCAAATCTACCAAAGGGTTCATCTCGGAAGCTCCTGCAGGAAAATCAAGACCACTTTTCATTGTCTGACAATGTTTCCAGAACAGAATCCG
>NC_141008.1:46350150-46510150 GCF_052327205.1 Somniosus microcephalus
CCCCAACCCCCCATCCCCCAACCCCACGTTGGTCTCGATGAACCCTGGAAAATCCTCTCCCCAAGTCACTAACTGTTGAATTTTCAAGCCACCAGATGCCCGTCCTTTGGCCTCCCAGGCCACTGCGATATTTCTGCAGCTGTCGGCCACACCTTCCTCCTCTATCGTAGAATCATAGAAATTTACAGCACGTGCCAGCCGAAAAAGCTACCCAGCCTAATCCCACTCTCCAGCTCTTGGTCCATAGCCCTGTAGGTTACGACACTTCAAGTGCACATCCAAGCACTTTTTAAATGCGATGAGGGTTTCTGTCTCTACCACCCTTTCAGGCAGTGAGTTCCAGACCCCCACCACCCCTCAGCCTCCTCTGTTCCAAAGAAAACAACCCTAGCCAATCCAATCTTTCCTCATTAGCTAAAATTCTCCAGTCCTGGCAACATCCTCGTAAATCTCCTCTGTACCCTCTCCAGTGCGATCACATCCTTCCTGTAATGTGGTGACCAGAACTGTACACAGTACTCCAGCTGAGGCCTAACTAGTGTTTTATATAGTTCACAAGCATAACCCCCCTGCTCTTATATTCTATGCCCCGGCTAATAAAAGCAAGCATTCCGTATGCCTTCTTAACCACCTTATCTACCTGTCCTGCTACCTTCAGGGATCTGTGGACATGCACTCCAAGGTCCCTCTGATCCTCTGCACTTCTCAGTATCTTACCATTTATTGTATATTCCCTTGTCTTGTTAGCCCTCCCGAAATGCAATACCTCACACTTCTCCAGATTGAATTCCATTTGCCACTGTTCTGCCCACCTGACCAGTCCATTAATATCTTCCTGTTGTCTGCAATTTTCTTCTTCATCATCAACCACACGGCCAATTTTTGTATTATCTGCAAACTTCTTAATCATACTTCCTACATTCAAGTCCAAATCACAAAAAGCAAAGGACCCAGTACTGAGCCCTGCGGAACCCAACTGGAAACAGCCTTCCAGTCACAAAAACACTCGTCGACCATTACCCTTTGTCTCTTTGCCCTGGATCCCATGGGCTTTTACTTTCATGACCAGTCTGCCATGTGGGACCTTATCAAAAGCCTTGCTAAAATCCATATAGACTACATCAAACGCACTACCCTCATCGACCCTCCTTGTTACCTCCTCAAAAAATTCAATCAAGTTAGCCAGACACAAAATAACAACAGAAAATGCTGGAAAAACTCAGCAAGTCAGGCAACATCCGTGGAGAGAAATTTGAGTTGACGTTTCGGGTTTGACCCTTCTTCAAAACTGGAGAGAAAAGGAACTAGATCGAAGGCAGGGCTGCGATCAGACAAAAGAATAAAAGAACCAAAAGAAGTAAAAGAGATTAGAAGCTAGATGAGATGGTAATAGGCTGTGATTAGGTGTAAAGTGTACTGGCAGGGCAAAAGATAGCTGCCAGGTGTGAGAGAGAAACAAAAGGAAAGGGGGGGGGGGGAAAGGAAAGGAGTGGAAAAATATAAGTGAAAATGAAATGGGGGCCGAGGTTATGATCTGAAATTGTTGAACTCGATATTGAGACCGGAAGGCTGCAGAGTGCCTAATCGGAAGATGAGGTGCTGTTCCTCGAGTTTACGTTGAGCTTCCGTGGAACAGTACAAGAGGCCAAGGACGGTGAGGTCCGAGTGGGAATGGAGCGGTGAATTGAAATGACAGGCGACCGGAAGCTCGGGGTCACCCTTACGGACTGAACGGAGGTGTTCCGCAAAGCGGTCACCCAATCTGCGTTTGGTCTCCCCAATGTAGAGGAGACCGCATCGTGAGCAGCGAATACAGTATACTAGATTGCGAGAAGTACAAGTAAATCGCTGTTTCACCTGGAAGGGGTGTTTGGGGCCCTGGACAGTGGGGAGGGGGGAGGTATAGGGGCAGGTGTTACATCTCCTCCGCTTGCACGGGAAGGTGCCAGGCGAAGGGGAAGGGCTGTTTGGGGTGATAGAGGAGTGGACTAGGGTGTCTCGGAGAGAGCGGTCCCTGCGGAATGCTGAAAGGGGAGGGGAGGGGAAGATACGTTTGGTGGTGGGATCACTTTGGAGGTAGCGGAAATGCCGGAGGATGATCCGTTGAATGTGGAGGCTGGTGGGGTGAAAGGTGAGGACAAGGGGAACCCTATCGTGGTTCCGGGAGGGAGGGGCAGGGGTGAGGGCAGAGGTGCGGGAGATAGAACTGACACGGACACAACCTTCCCTTAACAAATCCATGCTGACTGTCCCTGATTAATCCATGTATTTCTAAATGAAGATTTATCCTGTCCCTCAGAATTTTTTCCAATAATTTTCCCACCACTGAGGTTAGGCTGACTGGCCTGTAATTACCCTTTCTCCCTTTTTTAAACAACGGTACCACATTAGCAGTCCTCCAGTCCTCCAGCACCACACCTGTAGCCAGAGAGGATTGGAAAATGATGGTCAGAGCCTCTACTATTTCCTCTCTTACTTCTTTTAACAGTCTGGGATACATTTCATCTGGGCCTGGGGATTTATCCATTTTCAAAGATGCTGAACCCCTTAATACTTCCTCTTTCACTATGTTTATTTCATCTAATATTTCACATTCCTCCTCCCGGATTGCAATTTCTGCATCGTCCCTCTCTTTTGTGAAAACAGACGCAAAGTATTCATTAAGAACCATACCCATGTCTTCCGCCTCCACACACAGGTTACCTTTATGGTCCCTAATAGGCCTATCTCTTACTTTAGTTACCCTCTTGCTCTTAATGTATTTATAAAACATCTTTGGGTTTTCCTTGATTTTACTTGCCAATATTTTTTCATGTCTTCTCTTTGCTTTCCTAATTTCCTTTTTAATTTCACCCCTGCACTTTCTATACTTCTCTCGGCTTTTTGCAGTATTGAGTCCTCTGTATCTGTCATAAGCTTCCCTTTTTTCCTTTATTCTACCCTGTATGCCCCTTGACATCCAGGGAACTCTAGATTTGTTCGTCCCGCCCTTTTCCTTTGTGGGAACATACTTGCTCTGAACCCTCACTATCTCCTCCTTGAATGTCTCCCACTGCTCTGACACTGATTTACCTTCAAGTTTCTGTCTCTAGTCCACTTTGGCTAAATCATCTCTCAGCTTAATAAAATTAGCTTTTCCCCAATTGAGAACTTTTATTCCTGGTCTATCCTTGTCCTTTTCCATAACTACCCTAAATTTAACTGAATTATAATCACTGCCACCAATATGCTCTCCCACTGATACCCTTTCCACCTGCCCAGCTTCATTCCCTAAAACTAGGTCCAGAACCGCCCCCTCTCTTGTTGGGCTTGCTACGTACTGGCTAAAAAAGTAATGCCTCTCTTCTGAAGCCAGAGGATCTCCAGCAATGGCTCCACTTCCCAGCCGGCACTGCCACCTCAGAACTAGCGTACAGATAGGGAGCGTAATCAAAAAAACTGATGGAATGTTGTGGAGGAAGTGATGCTTCAGTTGTACAGACCCCTGTCTGGGCCCTGAACACTGGAATTCCCCCCCGAAACCTCTCCACCTCTCTCTCCTCCTAGAAGACCCTCCTTAAAACCGACCTCTTTGACCAAGCTCTTGGTCACCTGTCCTAACACCTCCATCTTTGCCCTGGAATCTTTTGTCTGATTACGCCTGTGTGAAGGATTTTTTTTTTTAGGTTAAAGCTGCTGTCTAACTGCGAGCTGTTGTGCCAACGCTGGGTGTATTTCTCTCTTCCTGTGGGGAATAGCTTGGCTTCCACTTGCTAACCTTTCACGGCTCCGTGACTGAAATCGGGAACTGACATTCTGAGGAATCACAGGCACAGATCCTGCGCCCACGAGCAACACAAGCCACAGAAACCTACAGCGTATTTTCCTCTGCTAGTTTTCTCTTTCCCCAGCAACCCCCCAAAGTGGCCATTTTTGGTGGCGGAGGTCCTAAACTGAGCATCAGCCAAGCGTTCGACAGCCGTGGAACCTCAGGCCACCCCTCGCCCGAGATCCACACCTGGAATTTCCAGCAATGCCCGACTGCAGCAGCTTTCTGAAGGAACGCTCGTTTCCCAGACTGGAAGGAGGTGTGCAGTGGTGTCCCCCAGGGGTCAGTATTAGGACAACTGCTCTTTCTGATATATATTAATGACCTGGACTTGGGTATACAGGGCATAATTTCAAAGTTTGCAGATGACACAATACTTGGAAATGTAGTAAACAATGAGAAGGACAGTAACAGGCTTTAGAGGACAGAGACAGGCTGGTGGAATGGGCGGACACGTGGCAGATAAAATTTAACGCAGAGAAATGTGAAGTGATACATTTTGGTAGGAAGGATGAGGAGAGGCAATATAAACTAAACGGTACAATGCTAAAGTGGGTGCAGGAACAGAGAGACCTGGGGGTATATGTGCACAAATCGTTGAAGGTGGCAGGACAGATTGAGATAGTGGTTAAAAAGGCTTACAGGATCCTGGGCTTCAGGAATAGAGGTATAGAGTAAAAAAGCAAGAATGTTACGATGAACCTTTATAAAACACTGGTTGGGCCTCAGCTGGAGTATTGACTCCAATTTTGGGCACCGCACTTTAGGAAGGATGTCAAGACCTTGGAGACGGTCATGTTCTGCTCCCAAATTAAGAGCCGCGGTTGATTGCGAGGAAGGAGTTTGGAAATACGGAATGAGTTGAACTACAGTAAAGTGTCTGGAACAAAGGGAGTTGAAATTTAATAGGAGTGAGCGCAAATTACTGAATACAGAAGAAAAAGGACAAGACGCAGAGTCGATGAAGAATGTACGTCTCGGGAGACTCCACACAACAGCAAACAAAGCAGCAATCAGCAAAGGAAATCCGATACTGAACTCTACCGCCAACACCAAGCACAGCAACACAACCATCTCGCATTTCTCCAGCGCCTTTCACAACCTCAGGACGTCCCAAAGCGTTTTACAGCCAATGAAGTACTTTTGAAGTGTACACACGGTTGTAATGTAGGAAGCGCAGCAGCCAATTTGCACTCAGCAAGATCCCACAAACAGCAATGTGATAATGAGCAAATAATCTGTTTTAGTGATGTTGGTTGAGGGATAAATATTGGCCCCACACACCGGGGAGAACTCCCCTGCTCTTCTACAACAGTAGCTGTGGGATCTTTTACGTCCGCCTGAGAGAGCAGACGGGGCCTCGGTTTAACATCTCATCTGAAAGACGTTGCGGGATTGTGACGATGAGTTAAACACAGGCCTCTCATCAACAGGACCAGGGTTTAAATATAACACAGACTGTCTGCGGCCTGTAACACTCCCAAAGCAAAATGAGTTTCAGCAAGTCTCAAGTCAGATTGGAGTGGGAATCAACCAACAGGACAAATTATCTCCAATGCAGCCCGAACTTGTCAACCTATGCGATGTCTGGTGCGGAAAATGGGTACATACAGCAGCAGTGCAGAGGGGGGAGTGTTTGGCGGGACAGTGTAGAGGGAGCTTTACTCTGTATCTAACCCGTGCTGTACCTGCCCTGGGAGTGTTTGATGGGACAGTGTAGAGGGAGCTTTACTCTGTATCTAACCCGTGCTGCACCCGCCCTGGGAGTGTTTGATGGGACAGTGTAGAGGGAGCTTTACTCTGTATCTAACCCGTGCTGTACCTGCCCTGGGAGTGTTTGATGGGATAGTGTAGAGGGAGCTTTACTCTGTATCTAACCCGTGCTGTACCTGCCCTGGGAGTGTTTGATGGGACAGTGTACAGGGAGATTTACTCTGTATCTAACCCGTGCTGTCCCTGCCCCGGGAGTGTTTGATGGGACAGTGTAGAGGGAGCTTTACTCTGTATCTAACCCGTGCTGTACCTGCCCTGGGAGTGTTTGATGGGACAGTGTAGAGGGAGCTTTACTCTGTATCTAACCCGTGCTGTACCTGTCCTGGGAGTGTTTGACGGGACAATGTAGAGGGAGCTTTACTCTGTATCTAACCCGTGCTGTAGCTGCCCTGGGACGGGTTGTCCGAGATGGAAAGTATTCTGATCGAGACCTGACACAGTGGGTTCAAAGGCTGCAGCGATACGAACGGCTGGACATCTGGCAGACAGACACATGTGGCCCACAGAAGCACAGGACAGGGGGTGGAAAGGAAAGAAAGATCTGCTGCTACTCCCTGCAACTGCTCATTAAAGAATAACTTGAATGTGTGTGTGCGTGTGGGGAAAAGGAGTAAAAATATTCCTTTATCTAAGGAGGAGGTTCTCACTATAAAATCTTTCCTATGGTACAAAGCGAGAGGTTTAATGTTGGCCGCACGCGGTGACCGAGGGGCGCAGGGTGGAGCTGAGGTGGCACGTTGGCTATTCTTAACTCGAGCCAGGCTTCCTCACTAAAACATATAAAACTCTGACAGGGTTAGACAGACTGGATGCAGGGAGGATGTTTCCCCTGGCTGGGGGGTCTAGAACGAAGGGTCACAGTCTCAGGATACGAGGTAGGACATTTAGGACTGAGATGAGGAGAAATTTCTTCACTCAGAGAAACCTGTGGAATTCTCTACCCCAGAAGGCTGTGGAGGCGCAGCCGTTGAGTATATTTAAGAAGGAGATAGATTTCTAGACATAAAAGGCGATACTGTAACCCCCAGACCTGTACCCACCAGTACTGTACCCCAGTGTATACAGAGACAGACCTGTACCCACCAGTACTGTACCCCAGTGTTATACAGTGACAGACCTGTACCCACCAGTACTGTACCCCAGTGTTGTACAGTGACAGACCTGTACCCACCAGTACTGTACCCCAGTGTTATACAGAGACAGGCCTGTACCCACCAGTACTGTACCCCAGTGTTATACAGTGACAGACCTGTACCCACCAGTACTGTACCCCAGTGTTATACAGTGACAGACCTGTACCCACCAGTACTGTACCCCAGTGTTATACAGTAACAGACCTGTACCCACCAGTACTGTACCCCAGTGTTATACAGAGACAGGCCTGTACCCACCAGTACTGTACCCCAGTGTTATACAGTGACAGACCTGGACCCACCAGTACTGTACCCCAGTGTTATACAGAGACAGGCCTGTACCCACCAGTACTGTACCCCAGTGTTATACAGTGACAGGCCTGTACCCACCAGTACTGTACCCCAGTGTTATACAGAGACAGGCCTGTACCCACCAGTACTGTACCCCAGTGTTGTACAGTGACAGACCTGTACCCACCAGTACTGTACCCCAGTGTTATACAGAGACAGGCCTGTACCCACCAGTACTGTACCCCAGTGTTATACAGAGAACAGAACTGATACAATTGACATTGAAAATTCTGATAACTATTTAAGATATAAACAGGTATACAGAGGTACTGGAAATCCAACGCGCTCTCTAAAACTGATTTATAACTGATAATCATCACTGATCCATGAACAATGGTCAACATCCCTGATAGAAAGAATCACGAACTAAAGCTTTTCCTGAAATCTAGCCAGACACTTTCTGAAGCGAATTTCGGAGTTCTCGTTTTAGTTTGAGTTGAAAGATGCTGCCAGGGTGGGAGGGTGTTGTGATGGTGGTTCTGTGTCTGGACTAAGGATCCAGAGAACATAGGTTCAAATCCCACAATGGCACCTGGAGAGTTGGAATTCAGTTTATATAAAAAGCTGGGATCAGTAAAAGTGACCGTGAATCTGTCGGATTATCGTAAAAACCCAACGGGTTCACTGACTTCCTTCAGGGAAGGAAACCTGCCGTCCTTACCCGGTCTGGGCCTATTAGTGACTCCAGACCCACACCAACGTGTTGACTCTTAACTGCCCTTTGAAGTGGCCCAGCTAGTCCCTTAAATGTATCGGGATGGGCAATAAATGCCGGCCTTGCCAGCGACGCCCACATTCCAGGAATGAGTGCGTTCGGAAGTTGTCAGCAGGGAGTGAATCTCGATGAGTGGAACAGAAAAATGTTGTGAATCCAAGTGAGTGTGTCTGTGTCCAGCGCCAGTATTGACTGTTCGTTGGGATGTGGGAGAATTGCGGGCTGATTACCTTCATACAGTAATGGAGATCGAAGGACTCATCCTGACCAAGTCAAGCACATGTTCTCGCTCACAGACCCCTTCACAAGCAGTGTGAAACCGGAGGCACCTGTGCAGGACTCGGTGCCTGGTGACAGGAGATGCCAGCTGCTCATCCACTGATGGTTCTAAGGTGGCACTGCTCACCGCACCAACTGTGCCCATTCCATTCAGATAGAAAGACCGAACAGACCCACTGTAACTGCAGAATGCCCAGCACGAAGAACCTATTCTTGGCTTGGGCTGGGCTGAGTTCTCAATCCTTGATTTACCCTCAATTACGGGATTGGGGAACAATGATATTGTTTGTTTTCTTAAATAGGATGTAAAACTGAAAGATGACATGCTGAACATTCAAAGGGAAGGAAATAACTTTAAAAAAAATCTACAGGTTTAGTTTTTTTTTTAATTGTAATTCATTTCCATCTAACAGAGTTGATTAAAACTCAAGTGGGAGGGGCAGTACTGAGGGAGCGCCGCACTGTCGGAGTGGCAGTACTGAGGGAGCGCCGCACTGTCGGAGGGGCAGTACTGAGGGAGCGCCGCACTGTCGGAGGGGCAGTACTGAGGGAGCGCCGCACTGTCGGAGGGGCAGTACTGAGGGAGCGCTGCACTGTCGGAGGGGCAGTACTGAGGGAGCGCCGCACTGTCGGAGGGGCAGTACTGAGGGAGCGCCGCACTGTCGGAGGGGCAGTACTGAGGGAGCGCCGCACTGTCGGAGGGGCAGTACTGAGGGAGCGCCGCACTGTCGGAGGGTCAGTACTGGGGGAGCGCTGCACTGTCAGTAGGGGCAGTACTGAGGGAGTGCTGCACTGTCGGATGGGGCGGGTACTGAGGGAGCGAGTCATTGTCAGAGGGGCGGTACTGAGTGAGCGCCGTACTGTTGGAGAGCCAGTACTGAGGGAGCGCCGCACTGTCGGAGGGCAGTACTGAGGGAGCGCCGCACTGTCGGAGGGGCAGTACTGAGGGAGCGCCGCACTGTCGGAGGGCAGTACTGAGGGAGCGCCGCACTGTCGGAGGGTCAGTACTGAGGGAGCGCTGCACTGTCGGAGGGGCAGTACTGAGGGAGCGCCGCACTGTCGGAGGGGCAGTACTGAGGGAGCGCCGCACTGTCGGAGGGGCAGTACTGAGGGAGCGCCGCACTGTCGGAGGGGCAGTACTGAGGGAGCGCTTCATTGTCAGAGGGGCGGTACTGAGGGAGCGCCGCACTGTCAGAGGGGCGGTACTGAGGGAGTGCCGCACTGTCGGAGGGGCGGTACTGAGGGAGTGCCGCACTGTCGGAGGGGCGGTACTGAGTGAGCGCCGCACTGTCGGAGTGGCAGTACTGAGGGAGCGCCGCACTGTCGGAGGGGCAGTACTGAGGGAGCGCTTCATTGTCAGAGGGGCGGTACTGAGGGAGCGCCGCACTGTCGGAGGGGCGGTACTGAGTGAGCGCCGTACTGTTGGAGGGGCAGTACTGAGGGAGCGCTGCACTGTCAGAGGGGCCGTCTTTCGGATGAGACGTTAAACCGAGGCCCTGTCCGCTCTCTCAGGTGCATGTAAAAGATCCCTTGGCACTATTTTGAAGAGGAGCAGGGGAGTTCTCCCCGGTGTCCTGGGCCAATATTTATCTGTCAACCAACATCACTGAAACATCTGGTCATTATCACATTGCTGTTTGTGGGAGCTTGCTTCATTGGCTGTGAAGCGCTTTGGAACGAGCCGACGTTAGGCAAGTCTTTCTTTCTTTACCTGATAACACTCCACCAATGATATTTATTTTGATTCTATTCCTTCAAGTGTTACTCAGGCACTCCCACCCCCCCCTACAACCACCACCGCAACTGTAATTTCCTAGTGACACGGGTTTAACGATCATTAATATCGGGCCATATATTCCGATCCCTATGGGTGGGTACGCGCTGTGTACCCACCCGTAGGGACGTCGGAAATGCCGGTTTCAGGCATGCACTGAAAATCAGCATTTCCGATCTGTTATGAATGGTCTTGACAGATCCTCCGGCTGCCCTGGAGAAGGGCCTCTGCGGGCGGATAGTTCCGCTTTCTGGAGACCCTCCACCTGCAGAAAACGCTTACATTTCTTACACTTGGTTAAAGCAGCGTAAGGCCTGCTTTTACCAGCATAAGATTTGAATAAAGTAAAAAGAAAACTTTTTTCCCCACTCATTTATCATTTTAAAATACTTTAAAAAAGGTAAGTTTATTTTAGCCCCGTAAAAAACTATTATTTAAAAAAAAATTACATTTGTTTGAAATATTTAATTTATTGTAATTTCAACTAATTTTTCAAATGTGTTTTTTTAATGTATTTAATGTTTTCTGTGAATTTGGGGTGATCTCCATTAATATATTTGACAGGTCTATCAGTATGAAGGGAGATTCCCTTCTGTGATTGGCTCCTCGTGGCCCACGTGATCCCAGGGACGCTGCGAACCGCCTGCGCCTCTGGGATACGCGGGCCCTGCGCACTTGCAGTTTGGAGAGGCCCAGGAACGGAAGTGTGTGCGTCCCGGGAGCCCTCAGTAAGGGCGCAGATCGGAGGCCTCCACCCGCAAGAATCCTCTGATCGGAAAATACGGCCCATCGAGTCTGTGAGATCACCAGAAACACACACGGTATCCGAGTGCACTCTGTGCCTGTCCTCACTGTGTGCTGGGTTGGCGGATTGCACCAGCCACCAATAGGGAGCGGGTTACAAACCCCAGTCACCCTGGGTTAGGGAGTGGGTTACAATCCCCAGTGACCCTGGGTTAGGGAGTGGGTTACAATCCCCAATCACCCTGGGTTAGGGAGCAGGTTACAATCCCCAGTGACCCTGGGTTAGGGAGCGGGTTACAATCCCCAGTCACCCTGGGTTAGGGAGCGGGTTACAATCCCCGGTCACCCTGGGTTAGGGAGCGGGTTACAATCCCCAGTGACCCTGGGTTAGGGAGCGGGTTACAATCCCCGGTCACCCTGGGTTAGGGAGCGGGTTACAATCCCCAGTGACCCTGGGTTAGGGAGCGGGTTACAATCCCCGGTCACCCTGGGTTAGGGAGCGGGTTACAATCCCCAGTGACCCTGGGTTAGGGAGCGGGTTACAATCCCCGGTCACCCTGGGTTAGGGAGCGGGTTACAATCCCCTGTCACCCTGGGTTAGGGAGCCGGTTACAATCCCCGGTCACCCTGGGTTAGGGAGCGGGTTACAATCTCCGGTCACCCTGGGTTAGGGAGCCGGTTACAATCCCCAGTCACCCTGGGTTAGGGAGCGGGTTACAATCCCCAATCACCCTGGGTTAGGGAGCGGGTTACAATCCCCAGTCACCCTGGGTTAGGGAGCGGGTTACAATCCCCAGTCACCCTGGGTTAGGGAGCGGGTTACAATCCCCAGTCACCCTGGGTTAGGGAGCGGGTTACAATCCCCGGTCACCCTGGGTTAGGGAGCGGGTTACAATCCCCGGTCACCCTGGGTTAGGGAGCGGGTTACAATCTCCGGTCACCCTGGGTTAGGGAGCCGGTTACAATCCCCGGTCACCCTGGGTTAGGGAGCGGGTTACAATCCCCAGTCACCCTGGGTTAGGGAGCGGGTTACAATCCCCGGTCACCCTGGGTTAGGGAGCGGGTTACAATCCCCGGTCACCCTGGGTTAGGGAGCGGGTTACAATCCCCGGTCACCCTGGGTTAGGGAGCGGGTTACAATCCCCGGTCACCCTGGGTTAGGGAGCGGGTTACAATCTCCGGTCACCCTGGGTTAGGGAGCCGGTTACAATCCCCGGTCACCCTGGGTTAGGGAGCGGGTTACAATCCCCAGTCACCCTGGGTTAGGGAGCGGGTTACGATCTCCAGTCACCCTGGGATAGGGAGCGGGGGCGGGGGGGGTGGGGTGAGGGGAGGCAAGGTTCCTGTTCCAGTGAGAGCAGGACTGGGCTCGGGTGTGATGCCCTCCTTGGTTGAGCAGCCTGCCAACACTGAATGCCTAAGCTTGCCTCCGAAGAACAGGGCCTTGCGGACAAAGTATTGGGGGGCTGTCAGAGGCTGTGGAACCGGAGCCCAGAGCGTGTCGGCGGTCAAGAAAGTTAGGTAAAGAATATAGTGCACAGGTCCTGGGTATGTGGCTGATCCACCTGCCCTGACCATCCCTGGGACTGGCAGGAGCTGAGCCAGCACAGCAGCTGTTACTGCTCGGGCATGTTAGAAAACGAGAGAGAGAGAGAGAGAGAGAGTGCAAGAGAAAGAATGAGGGTGAGAGAGCAAGTGAAAGAGAATGCATGAAAGGGAGAGAGAGAGAGAGACTGGGTGAGAGAGAGAGACTGGGTGAGAGAGAGAGAGAGAGAGAGACTGGGTGAGAGAGAGAGAGAGAGAGAGAGAGAGAGACGGGGGGGGAGAGGGACGGGGGGGGAGAGAGACGGGGGGGAGAGAGACGGGGGGGGAGAGAGACGGGGGGGGAGAGAGACGGGGGGGAGAGAGACGGGGGGGAGAGAGACGGGGGGGGAGAGAGACGGGGGGGAAGAGAGACGGGGGGGGAGAGAGACGGGGGGGGAGAGAGACGGGGGGGGGGAGAGAGACGGGGGGGGAGAGAGACGGGGGGGGAGAGAGACGGGGGGGGGAGAGAGACGGGGGGGGGGGAGAGAGACGGGGGGGGAGAGAGACGGGGGGGGGAGAGAGACGGGGGGGGGAGAGAGAGACGGGGGGGGGAGAGAGACGGGGGGGGAGAGAGACGGGGGGGGGAGAGAGACGGGGGGGGGAGAGAGACGGGGGGGGGGAGAGAGACGGGGGGGGGAGAGAGACGGGGGGGGGAGAGAGACGGGGGGGGGAGAGAGACGGGGGGGGGAGAGAGACGGGGGGGGGAGAGAGACGGGGGGGGGAGAGAGACGGGGGGGGGAGAGAGACGGGGGGGGGGAGAGAGACGGGGGGGAGAGAGACGGGGGGGAGAGAGACGGGGGGGAGAGAGACGGGGGGGAGAGAGACGGGGGGGGGAGAGAGACGGGGGGGGAGAGAGACGGGGGGGGAGAGAGACGGGGGGGGAGAGAGACGGGGGGGGAGAGAGACGGGGGGGGAGAGAGACGGGGGGGGAGAGAGACGGGGGGGGAGAGAGACGGGGGGGGAGAGAGACGGGGGGGAGAGAGACGGGGGGGGAGAGAGACGGGGGGGGAGAGAGACGGGGGGGGAGAGAGACGGGGGGGAGAGAGACGGGGGGGGAGAGAGACGGGGGGGGAGAGAGACGGGGGGGAGAGAGACGGGGGGGGAGAGAGACGGGCGGGGAGAGAGACGGGGGGGGAGAGAGACGGGGGGGGAGAGAGACGGGGGGGAGAGAGACGGGGGGGAGAGAGACGGGGGGGAGAGAGACGGGGGGGAGAGAGACGGGGGGGGGAGAGAGACGGGGGGGGGAGAGAGACGGGGGGGAGAGAGACGGGGGGGGAGAGAGACGGGGGGGAGAGAGACGGGGGGGGGAGAGAGACGGGGGGGGAGAGAGACGGGGGAGGGGGAGAGAGGTAGAAAGAGCTCTCTTCAGAATAAATACAAGCAGAAGGTTTCATCAATTGGCTGAGGGCGGAATGGAATCATTGTATCAACTGGGAGACACTTTGCCCGATACATTTCTGGCAGCGGTTTCTGGAGCCGGGAGAAGTGATTCAGAAGCTCAGTCCCTCCACCACAGCTCGACTCTGCCTCAGGGTAAAACTTCAGACAGCATTTAGCTCACAGCTTACAGTTATTTCAAAATGATCATTTACCACACCCCAATCTCCTCCCCTCATCTCCTGAAGACACAGGATCCAGCTGCAGAGCGGCCTCTCACTCAGGTTTATTCTTCACATGAGCCTGGACAGGCTATTCAACACTGGGGGCAACACACGCACGCACACACACAGACTAAGACATACACAGAGACACACACGCACAGACAGAGACACACGCACAGACAGAGACACACGCACAGACAGAGACATAGAGAGACACGCACATGCAAACATACAAAGACACACGCACAGACATAGAGACACACGCATGCACAGACAGACATGCACGCGCAGAGAGACACACGCACACATAGAGACACGCAGACAGATACACACACACGCAGACATAGAGATACACACACACAGACATAGAGACACACGCATACGCATGTACAGACATAGAGACACGCACGCACAGACAGAGACACGTACGCACGTAGACAGAGACACACGCACACACGCAGATATACAGACACACGCAGACATAGGGACACACGCACACATACAGAGACACACGCACACATACAGACACGCAGACAGAGACACACACACACACAGAGACACAGGCACACAGACATACAAAGATACACGCACATGCATGTACAGACAGAGACACACACAAATGCATGTACAGACATACAGAGACACGCACACGCATGCACAGACATAGAGACGCACAGACATAGAGACACACGGACGCACGCACAGGCATAGAGAAACACGCGCACAGACAGAGACACGCGCACAGAGACACACACGCGCACACAGAAACATGCGCACACACACAGAGACACGCGCACACACACAGATACACAGCGGCGGACCTGGGTGTGGCATGAGGAGCAAGGCGGAGCATAAAAGCGGCAGCTGCGAGGCGAGGCCCGACCACAGCGGCGGACCTGGGTGTGGCGTGAGGAGCGAGGCGGGGCATAAAAGCGGCAGCAGTGAGGCGAGGCCCGACCACAGCGGCGGACCAAGGTGTGGCATGAGGAGCGAGGTGGAGCATAAAAGCGGCAGCAGCGAGGCCAGGCCCGACCACAGCGGCAGACCTGGGTGTGGCGTGAGGAGCGAGGCGGAGCATAAAAGCGGCAGCAGCGAGGCCAGGCCCGACCACAGCGGCAGACCTGGGTGTGGCGTGAGGAGTGAGGCCAGGCTTACCAATTCAGCAGCGGGAGAGAGAGGTAAAAAGTAATCAAAGTGTGACGTCACCAGAAAGCAGGTAAGTGATTGGTTGGTGAGTATTTCTCTCTTTCTCCTTTTTTTTCTCCAAACTTAAACTCTGTGGTTTATAGTTTCTAAGCTCCGAGGTGTAGCGGGGGCTGCTGGTAGCCAAAAATTTAACTTAATTTAAAGGAAGTAAAGGGTAAGTCATGTCAGGACAGCTCAGCCCTGTAGTTTGCTCCTCCTACACTATGTGGGAAATCAGGGACACTTCCGGTGTCCCTGACGAGCATGTGTGCGGGAAGTGTGTCCAGCTGAAGCTACTGACAGACCGCATTGCGGCACTGGAGCAGCGGATGGATACATATTGAAGCATTCGCGAGGCTGAGGAAGTCATGGATAGCACGTTTAGGGAGGTGGTCACACCGCAGGTAAAGGTTGCACAGGCAGAAAGGGAATGGGTGACCATCAAGCAGAATACTAGGCGCAGGCAAGTAGTGCAGGAATCCCCTGGGGTCATCCCCCTCTCGAACAGTTATACCATTTTGGATGCGGTTGGGGGGGATGGCTTAACAGGGGAAGGCAGCAGCAGCCAACCTCCTGGCACCAGGGGTGGTTCTGCTGCACAGGACGGGAGGAAAAAGAGGGGTAGAGCTATAATAATAGGGGATTCTATTGTAAGGGGAATAGATAGGCGTTTCTGCAGCAGCAAACGAGACTCCAGGATGGTGTGTTGCCTCCCTGGTGCAAGGGTCAAGGATGTCTCGGAGAAGCTGCAGAAAATTTTGGAAAGGGAGGGTGAACAGCCAGTTGTCGTGGTGCAGATAGGTAAAGAACGGGATGAGGTCCTAAAAGCTGAATATAGGGAGTTAGGAGGTAAATTTAAAAAATAGGATGTCAGAGGTAGCAATCTCAGGATTGCTACCAGTGCCACGTGCTAGTCAGAGTAGAAATAGAAGGATACTTCAAAGGAATACGTGGCTAGAGGAATGGCGCAAGGGGGAGGGATTCAAATTCCTAGGACATTGGAACCAGTTCTGGGGGAGGTGGGACCAGTACAAACCGGACGGTCTGCACCTGGGCAGGACCGGGACCGATGTCCTTGGGGGAGTGTTTGCTAGTGCTGTGGGGGAGGGTTTAAACTAAAATGGCAGGGGGTTGGGAACCTGAGCAGGGAGACAAAGGAAAGGGAAACAAGGATAGAAGCAAAAGACAGGAAGGAGAAAAACAAAGATGGCAATCAGAGAAATCAAGGGTTTAAAACAAACATGGCCACAGTAAATAATAATTCTAAAAGGTCTAAGAGCGTTAAAAAAACAAGCCTGAAGGCTTTGTGTCTTAATGCAAGGAGCATTCGTAATAAGGTGGATGAATTAGCAGCGCAAATAGAGGTAAATGAATTTGATGATTGGGATTACGGAAACATGGCTCCAGGGGGACCAAGGCTAGGAACTCAACATCCAGGGGTATTCAATATTCAGGAAAGATAGGCAAAAAGGAAAAGGAGGTGGGGTAGCATTGCTGGTTAAAGAGGGGATTAACACAATTGTAAGGAAGGATATTAGCTCTGATGATGTGGAATCTGTATGGGTAGAACTGAGAAATACCAAAGGGCAGAAAACGTTAGTGGGAGTGGTGTATAGACCCCCCAAACAGTAATGCAGAGGTTGGGGATGTCATTAAAAGGGAAATTAGAGAAGCGTGCAATAAGGGCACAGCAGTCATCATGGGTGACTTTAATCTACATATAGATTGGGCTAACCAAATTAGTAACAATACTGTGGAGGAGGAATTCCTGGAGTGTATACGGGATGGTTTCCTGGACCAATATGTCGAGGAACCAACTAGGGATCAGGCCATCTTAGACTGGGTATTATGCAATGAGAAAGGATTAATTAGCAATCTTGTTGTGCGAGGCCCCTTGGGTCGGAGCGATCATAATGTGTTAGAATTCTTCATTAAGATGGAGAGTGAAGTAGTTAACTCAGAGACTAAGGTCCTGAATTTAAATAAAGGGAACTACGATGGTATGAGACGCGAGTTGGTTAGGATTGATTGGGGAATGTCACTCAAAGGGCTGACGGTGGATAGGCAATGGCAAACATTCAAAGATCGCATGGATGAACTACAGAATTTGTTTATCCCAGTTTGGCATAAAAATAAATCAAAAAAGGTGACTCAACCATGGCTAACAAGGGAAATTAGGGATAACATAAGATCCAGAGAGGACATATAAATTGGCCAAAAAAAAGCAGTAAACCTGAGTATTGGGAGCAGTTTAGGATTCAGCAAAGGAGGACAAAGGGATTAATTAAGAGGGGGAAAATAGATTATGAAAGTAAACTTGCAGGGAACATAAAAACTGACTGTAAACGCTTTTATAGATATGTGAAGAGAAAAAGATTGGTGAAGTCAAGCGTAGGTCCCTTACAGTCAGAATCAGGGGAATTTATAATGGGGAACAAAGAAATGGCTGACCAATTAAATACATATTTTGGTTCTGTCTTCACAAAGGAGGGCACAAATAACCTCCCAGAGATGTCGGGGAACATAGGGACTAATGAGAGGGAGGAACTGAAAGAAATCAGCATTTGTAGGGAAATGGTGTTGGCGAAGTTGACGGGATTGAAGGCCGATAAATCCCCAGGGCCTGATAATCTACATCCCAGGGTACTTAAGGAAGTGGCCCTGGAGATAGTAGATGCATTGCTGGTCATCTTCCAGAACTTGATAGACTCTGGAACAGTACCCATGGATTGGAGGGTAGCTAATGTTACCCCACTATTCAAAAAAGGTGGTAGAGAAAAAGCAGGGAATTACAGATGCGAGAGTCCATTATAAAAGATGTAATAGCAGAGCACTTGGAAAGCAGTGACAGGATCGGACAAAGTCAACATGGATTTACAAAAGGTAAATCGTGCTTGACTAATCTACTGGAATTTTTTGAGGATGTAACTGGTAAAATAGATAAGGGAGAACCAGTGGATGTAGTGTATTTGGACTTTCAGAAGGCTTTCGATAAGGTCCCGCATAAGAGATTAGCGTGCAAAATTAAGGCACATGGGATTGGGGGCAAGGTATTGACTTGGACAGAGAACTGGTTGGCAGATAGAAAGCAAAGAGTTGGAAAAAACGGGTCGTTTTCTGAGTGGCAGGCAGTGACTAGTGGGGTACCGCAAGGATCGGTCCTAGGACCCCAGCTGTTCACAATATATATAAATGATCTGGACGAGGGAATTGGATGTAATATCTCCAAATTTGCAGACGACACAAAGCTAGGTGGGAGGGTATGCTGTGAGGAGGATGTCGTGAAACTCTAGTACGATTTGGACAGGTTGGGTGATTGGGCAGAAACATGGCAAATGCACTATAATGTGGATAAATGTGAGATTATCCACTTTGATGGCAAAAACAGGAAGGCAGATTATTGTTTGAATGGCAATAGATTGGGAGAAGGGGAAGTGCAAAGAGACCTGGGTGTTCTTGTGCACCAGTCGCTGAAGGTAAGCATGCAGGTGCAGCAGGCGGTTAAGAAGGCAAATGGTATGTTGGCCTTCGTAGCAAGAGGGTTCGAGTACAGGAACAAGGATGTCTTGCTGCAGTTGTACAGGGCCTTGGTGAGACCGCACCTTGAGTATTGTGTGCAGTTTTGGTCACCTTATCTGAGGAAGGATGTTCTTGCCATGGAAGGAGTGCAGCGAAGATTCACCAGGCTGATACCTGGGATGGCAGGAATGACGTATGAGGAGAGATTGTGTCGATTGGGCTTATACTCACTGGAGTTTAGAAGATTGAGAGGGGATCTCATCGAACCTATAAAATTCTGTCAGGCCTGGATAGACGAGATGCAGGAAGGATGTTCCCGATGGCTGGGGAGTCCAGAACCAGGGGTCATAGTCTAAGGATAAGGGGTAAGCCATTTAGGACTGAGATGAGGAAGAATTTCTTCACCCAGAGAGTGGTGAACCTGTGGAATTCTCTGCCACAGAGGGCGGTGGAGGCCAGTTCATTAAATATATTCAAGAAGGAGTTGGATATATTTCTTAAGGCTAAAGGGATCAAGGGATATGGGGAGAAGGCAGGGACAGGGTACTGAATTTGGATGATCAGCCATGATCTCATTGAATGGCAGAGCAGGCTCGAGGGGCCGGATGGCCTACTCCTGCTCCTATCTTCTATGTTTCTATACACACACACACACACACACAGGCATAGACACACACAGACACACAGAGACAGAGACATAGACACACACACACACACACACACAGACATAGACACACGCACACACAGACACTATATTTTTATCCCCAGGGACGAGGCACCACATTGGATTTATTTTGAGCGAATACGATGTATTCAGTGACAACAAACAGCAACGAGAAAATAAAAAATCCACGCAGGCCGAGTGAGATCAGCACAGAAGGAGTTAAATCCGTGTTCACGACACAGAATCACATCATGGGATCTGGCAGAATACAAAATGTTTACTTACTATTTAAAATGTCAAATTATAGCAGCGGGCAATCTTTAGAGTCAGAACTCCCCACGGTGCACTAAACAAACCTCAATGAAACTTTCAATTGCCCAACACCCAGAATATCTGCATCCCATGGCTCAGAAATCCAGAAATATTCAATCCTGGAATAGTGGGACACATCTCACTACACCCACAGTCAGTGCCAGGGACACAGTCTCACTACACCCACAGTCAGTGCCCCAGGGACACAGTCTCACTACACCCACAGTCAGTGCCCCAGGGACACAGTCTCACTACACCCACAGTCAGTGCCCCAGGGACACAGTCTCACTACACCCACAGTCAGTGTCCCAGGGACACAGTCTCACTACACCCACAGTCAGTGTCCCAGGGACACAGTCTCACTACACCCACAGTCTGTGCCCCAGGGACACAGTCTCACTACACCCACAGTCTGTGCCCCAGGGACACAGTCTCACTACACCCACAGTCAGTGCCCCAGGGACACAGTCTCACTACACCCACAGTCAGTGTCCCAGGGACACAGTCTCACTACACCCACAGTCTGTGCCCCAGGGACACAGTCTCACTACACCCACAGTCAGTGCCCCAGGGACAGTCTCACTACACCCACAGTCAGTGCCCCAGGGACACAGTCTCACTACACCCACAGTCAGTGCCCCAGGGACACAGTCTCACTACACCCACAGTCAGTGCCCCAGGGACACAGTCTCACTACACCCACAGTCAGTGCCCCAGGGACACAGTCTCACTACACCCACAGTCAATGCCCCAGGGACACAGTCTCACTACACCCACAGTCAGTGCCCCAGGGACACAGTCTCACTACACCCACAGTCAGTGCCCCAGGGACACAGTCTCATTACACCCACAGTCAGTGCCCCAGGGACACAGTCTCACTAAACCCACAGTCAGTGCCCCAGGGACACAGTCTCACTACACCCACAGTCAGTGCCAGAGACACAGTCTCACTACACCCACAGTCAGTGTCAGGGACACAGTCTCACTACACCCACAGTCAGTGTCAGGGACACAGTCTCACTACACCCACAGTCAGTGCCCCAGGGACACAGTCTCACTACACCCACAGTCAGTGCCCCAGGGACACAGTCTCACTAAACCCACAGTCAGTGCCCCAGGGACACAGTCTCATTACACCCACAGTCAGTGCCCCAGGGACACAGACTCATTACACCCACAGTCAGTGCCCCAGGGACACAGTCTCACAACACCCACAGTCAGTGTCAGGGACACAGTCTCACTACACCCACAGTCAGTGCCAGGGACACAGTCTCACTACACCCACAGTCAGTGCCCCAGGGACACAGTCTCACTACACCCACAGTCAGTGCCAGGGACACAGTCTCACTGCACCCACAGTCAGTGTCAGGGACACAGTCTCACTAAACCCACAGTCAGTGCCATGGACACAGTCTCACTAAACCCACAGTCAGTGCCGCAGGGACACAGTCTCACTACACCCACAGTCAGTGCCAGGGACACAGTCTCACTAAACCCACAGTCAGTGCCCCAGGGACACAGTCTCACTACACCCACAGTCAGTGCCCCAGGGAACAGTCTCACTACACCCACAGTCAGTGTCAGGGACACAGTCTCACTACACCCACAGTCAGTGCCCCAGGGACACAGTCTCACTACACCCACAGTCAGTGCCCCAGGGACACAGTCTCACTACACCCACAGTCAGTGCCCCAGGGACACAGTCTCACTGCACCCACAGTCAGTGTCAGGGACACAGTCTCACTACACCCACAGTCAGTGTCAGGGACACAGTCTCACTACACCCACAGTCAGTGCCCCAGGGACACAGTCTCACTACACCCACAGTCAGTGTCAGGGACACAGTCTCACTACACCCACAGTCAGTGTCCCAGGGACACAGTCTCACTACACCCACAGTCAGTGCCCCAGGGACACAGTCTCACTACACCCACAGTCAGTGCCCCAGGGACACAGTCTCACTGCACCCACAGTCAGTGTCAGGGACACAGTCTCACTACACCCACAGTCAGTGTCAGGGACACAGTCTCACTACACCCACAGTCAGTGCCCCAGGGACACAGTCTCACTACACCCACAGTCAGTGTCAGGGACACAGTCTCACTACACCCACAGTCAGTGTCCCAGGGACACAGTCTCACTACACCCACAGTCAGTGCCAGGGACACAGTCTCACTACACCCACAGTCAGTGTCCCAGGGACACAGTCTCACTACACCCACAGTCAGTGTCAGGGACACAGTCTCACTACACCCACAGTCAGTGCCCCAGGGACACAGTCTCACTACGCCCACAGTCAGTGCCCCAGGGACACAGTCTCACTACACCCACAGTCAGTGCCAGGGACACAGTCTCACTACACCCAAAGTCAGTGCCCCAGGGACACAGTCTCACTACACCCACAGTCAGTGCCCCAGGGACACAGTCTCACTACACCCACAGTCAGTGCCAGGGACACAGTCTCACTACACCCACAGTCAGTGCCCCAGGGACACAGTCTCACTACACCCACAGTCAGTGCCAGGGACACAGGCTCACTACACCCACAGTCAGTGCCCCAGGGACACAGTCTCACTAAACCCACAGTCAGTGCCCCAGGGACACAGTCTCACTACACCCACAGTCAGTGCCAGGGACACAGTCTCACTACACCCACAGTCAGTGCCCCAGGGACACAGTCTCACTACACCCACAGTCAATGCCCCAGGAACACAGTCTCACTACACCCACAGTCAATGCCCCAGGGACACAGTCTCACTACACCCACAGTCAGTGCCCCAGGGACACAGTCTCACTACACCCACAGTCAGTGCCCCAGGGACACAGTCTCACTACACCCACAGTCAATGCCCCAGGGACACAGTCTCACTACACCCACAGTCAGTGCCCCAGGGACACAGTCTCACTACACCCACAGTCAGTGCCAGGGACACAGTCTCACTACACCCAGAGTCAGTGCCAGGGACACAGTCTCACTACACCCACAGTCAGTGCCAGGGTCAGTGCCAGGGACACAGTCCCATTACACCCACAGTGGGTGCCATTCTTATATTACTCTGATTCTGTTGGTGCCACATTGCCCCCGGTATGCAGATTCTGCTGTAGCTTTGCCAATCTCTCGGGGACGTTCCTGTGTGTTGGGAATGATCACACTGGGTGTCAATATGTAAATAGCATTGGTGATCGGTACAACAATCAAAATGGCCACGCAGAAGTCACGGGTCACCCGAGGGGCTTGTTCAAGGTTTGCGCCCCCAGTAGTCAGAGTCAGTTGCTCCCAGTCCCCGGGATCTCCAATGGTACTGGAACCATTTACACCTCGGTGCAAACCCCCAGCTGTAATCTCCGCCTTTGGAAGCCCCCCAGGGGACTAATCATTACTGGGACAGTTAGGCATGATTCTGTTCAAGATGATCACCAGGCCAGTCCACGCTCAGTGCTGATTCAGTTTCCACCAGGGGAACCCTGGCTGATTCTGCATTCCCCCACCCCCCAACTCCCACTGAATCCTCGTATCCCCAGTAGTGCCCAGGCTGAATACTGCTGACTCGCACAGACCAGGAACTGAATCTGGGGCTTTTTAGTCCGTACGGCACAGAGTGCACTTTACACACTGACTGGGCCATCAGTGGAGATTGCAGCTAACCTCTAAACAGATACTCCGTGTTTAATTCTTCGACAGCGCCTCCCAAACCGGCCACCTCCACCACCTAGCAGGACAAGGGCAGCAGGCGCATGGGAACACCACCACCTCCAAGTTCCCCTCCCAGTCACACTATCCCAACTTGCAAATATATCGCTGTTCCTTCAACTTTCAGATAGAAAATAAAAAGTCCAACTAGAGAGGGAGCACTGCTGGATCTAGTAATGGGAAATGAACCAGAACAGATAAGGGAAGTAAGCATTTGGGAACGTCTAGGCAATAGTGATCACAACATAATAAGGTTTAAGATAAAGATTGAGAAGGACATAAAAGTAAGACAAAATAATAAATTGGAGTAAAGTTGATTTTAAGGGGATGAGAATAGAACGAGGGAAAATAAACTGGAAAATTTACTGACAAAGAAATAGAACAGCAGTGGGAAACATTTAAAATGGTGATCAAGAGAGTCCAGGAGAAATGTATCCCACTATAGAGCAAGAACAGCTAATGTAATTCCTATATTTAAAAAGGGAGATAGAACAAGCCCAGGGAACAACAGACCAATTAGCTTAATGTTGGTGGTAGGAAAGATAATGGAATATTACTCACAGATGTAACAGAAAAACATCTAGAAACTGAAAATATAGTAGAGTAGTCAGCGTGGATTCCAAAAGGGAAGGTCACGCGTGCCCAACCTTATTGAATTCTTTGAAGAAGTAACTGAAAGGGTAGATAAGGATAATGTAATAGATGTAATATATTTGGATTTCTCAAAAGGCCTTTGATAAGGTACCACTGAGGAGACTCAGGACTAAGGTCAGAACACTTGGAGTCGGGGGACAAGTAGCAGAGTGGAGAGCGAGGTCAGGGGCCAAGTAGCAGAGTGGAGAGTGAGGTCAGGGGGCAAGTAGCAGAGTGGAGAGTGAGGTCAGGGGCCAAGTAGCAGAGTGGAGAGCGAGGTCAGGGGCAAGTAGCAGAGTGGAGAGCGAGGTCAGGGGCCAAGTAGCAGAGTGGAGAGCGAGGTCAGGGGCCAAGTAGCAGAGTGGAGAGCGAGGTCAGGGGCCAAGTAGCAGAGTGGAGAGCGAGGTCAGAGGACAAGCAGCGAGTAGGGGTTAAAGGTAGTGACTCAGACTGGCAGAAGGTGGGAAGTGATGTTCCACGGGGATCGGTGCTGGGAGTGCTGTTGCTCTACATTTACATAAACGATTTGGACTCTGGTGTCGGAAGTACAATTTCAAAATTTCCAGACGACACCAAATTGGGGGGTGTAGTTAATACAGAGGACTATAGCAAAATACAGGCAGACATTAATAAACTTGTGGAATGGGTGTGTAATTGGCAAATGAACTTCAATATAGTTCAGTGTGAGGTGGTACAGTTTGGTAGGAAGAATAAGGAGGCCACACAGATAATAAGTGTCTAGATGGGGTAGAAGAAGAGGGATCTGGGGGTACAGATACACAAATCACTAAAAGTAGCGATGTAGGTTAATAAGACCATAAAAAAAACTAGGCACTGGGTTCATTTCTAGAGGGACAGAATTGAAAAGCAGAAGTTATATTAAACTTGTATCGAACCTTGGTTAGCCCACACTTGGAGCACTGTGAACAGTTCTGCTCTCCATATTATAAAAAGGAAATCGAGGCACTGGAGAAGGTGCAGAGAAGATTTACTAGAATGATACCAGAACTGAGAGGTTATAACGATCAGGAAAGACTGAACAGGCTGAGGCTCTTTTCTCTAGAAAAGAGAAGGCTGAGGGGTGACCTGATCGAGGTCTTTTAAATTATGAAAGGGTTCGATTGGGTAGACGTAGAGAAGATGTTTCCACTTGTGGGGGAGACCAGAACTAGGGGCCATCAATATAAGATAGTCACTAATAAATCCAATGGGGAATTCAGGAGAAGCTTCTTTCCCCAGAGAGTGCTGAGAATGTGGAACTCACTACCACAGGGAGTGGTTGAGGTGAATAGCGGAGATGCATTTAAGGGGAAGCTAGATAAACACATGAGGGAGAAAGGAATAGAAGGATATGCTGATAGGGTGAGATGAAGAGGGTGGGAGGAGGCTCGTGTGGAGCATAAACACCGGCACAGACCAGTTGGGCCGGATGGCCTGTTTCTGGGCTGTAATACTGTGTAATTCTCGAAGTTCAAGCTGCCTCGGCACTGTACTAGAACAGGGCACTTGGCCACGTTTAGTTTCAGTGCTTCCAGGAACAGAGCTGGCCTCAAAACTCCCCGACCAGAAATCCCCGGCCTCAGACTCTTCCTGAGGGGTTCATGTCATTGCATGTGGATACACACAGATACCCGCGGAGAGCTCAGAGCAAGCGCTGCACACAGAGTGAAGGACCATTTACAAACAGATTCAGAAAATTGTTCGAATGCTTCTCAGACCAGCCACTGATGACCAGACCACAGCCCCACTGTGTTGGCACAGACTGCATCCCTGTCATCGGGTCCTGCCCAACATTTATCCCTCAACCAACATCACTCAAACAGATGATCTGGTCATTATCTCATTGCTGTTTGTGGGATCATACTGTGCGCAAATTGGATGCCGTGTTTCCTACATTACAACTACACTTCAAAAAGTACTTCCTTGGCTGTAAAGCGCTTTGAGGCGTCCTGAGGTTGTGGAAGGCGCTGTAGAAAAGCCAGTTCTTTCTATCATACACTTGCCTTTTGATCCTGTATGTGTCACAACGCCATCAACTACACACACTGAACCCAACAGGTATGGTAGCATAGTTAATTCAGTAATTAAATAAATCTGGAATAAAAGCTAGCATCAGTAATGGTGACCATGGAACTACCGGATTGTCGAAAAAAAAATCTAGTTCACTAATATCCTTTAGGGAAGGAAATCTGCTGTCCTTAGCCGGTCTGGCCTATAGGTGACTCCAGGCCCACAGCAATGTGTTTGACTCCTACTTGCCCTCTGAAATGGCCGAGCAAGCCACTCAGTTGTAACAAACCGCTACAAGAAACAATAAGAATAAAACTGGACGGACCACCCGGCATCAACCTCGGCACCGGCTCTGGACACGGCAAAGGCACATCCAGCCCAATCGACCCTGCAAAGTCCCCCTCACTAACATCTGGGGACTAGTGCCAAAATTGGGAGAGCTGGCCCACAGACTAGTCAAGCAACAGCCTGATATAGTCATACTATAGTCATCACTCCCTCCACACCGGCACACTGTCTGCAGTGTGTACCATCTACAAGATGCACTGCAGCAACTCGCCAAGACTTCTTCAGCAGCACCTCCCAAACCCGCGACCTCTTCCACCTAGAAGGACAAGGGCAGCAGACGCATGGGATCACCACCACCTCAAGTTCCCCTCCAAGTCACACACCATCCTGACTTAGAAATATATCTCCGATCCGTCATCATCTCTAGGTCAAAATCCTGGAACTCCCTCCCTAACAGCACTGTGGGAGCACCTTCACCACATGGACTGCAGCAGTTCAAGGCGGCGGCTCACCACCACCTTCTTAAGGGCAATTAGGGATGGGCAATAAATGCCGGCCTCGCCAGCGACACCCACATCCCAGGAACGAATAAAACAAAACCTGTAAGTACCAGCTCCTGAACACCACGAAACGGGAGTGAATCGTTGCCTTTTACCCGCTGTGTGCTGCACATGTACAGGAGCTGACACTGAGACACACACGGGCCACACAGTACCAGACGGGAGTGAATTGTTCCATTTTAACCGATCTCTTACTGTTAGTGGATTTTAAATAAAAACCTTCTGGTAACTCCCGCTGTGACCCCACCCCAGTCTCGTGCCTACAGTCACCACAAAACTCTTCAGCTCTGACCCATTTTTAGATCTTTACTACAAATGTGGTGTGTTTAAAATCCGCTGGCCCTGTGACAATGCAGGAATATTCAGGTCTACAGAACCAGCATTGTAAAGTGCCTGCTCTAACATCTGTGTCTCAGGAAAACAAGAGGATTCCAGATCACAGCGAGGGAAGCGGACAGCCAGCAGCTGATGGGATTACATCACCCTGGGTCAACGAGACGGGAATATCCAACCGCAGCCTGGGCCCTCCCTCGCTCGGGGCCAGGGCAGCCTGGGCCCTCCCTCGCTCGGGGCCAGGGCAGCCTGGGCCCTCCCTCGCTCGGGGCCAGGGCAGCCTGGGCCCTCCCTCGCTCGAGGACAGCTTTCCTAAAAAGACATTTTTTCACACACACAGACACACAAGGACAGAGATGCACACACGGACAGACACTGACATCCATTCACTGCCAATTCCAGCATTACCAGGAACACGAGACATTCCATAATTCATTTTTTTTGGCATCTGAACCACATGACCAGACCGAGATTTATTTATTCAGGCAGCACAGTACAAAAAAATTAAAACAGCAGGGGAATGGGATCGGAGTATGTAATCCAGTTGAAGGGTTAGCACTGGTACAGGTGCAATGGGCCGAATGGCCTCCTCCTATGCTGCAATTTCTAGGATTCGATTACACAAACCCTCACAATTAGTGTTAGATGGCCATCGTTTCCAATGCTTAATAAAATAACTCTCAAATCTCCAAAGCATGAAAATTACCCAGACATCAGTCACCAGAGTGAGTTAGAAATATTGATTTCAAAAAATATATACGCTCTTTCTATTTTCCAATGTGAGGAATGGTTTAAACAACAACAACTACAAGTAGATTTATATAAAGCGCCATTAACGTAGCACAGGAGACCAAAAGCTTGGTCAAAGAGGTAGGTTTTAAGGAGTGTATTAAAGAGGAGAGAGAGGTGGAGAGGTTTAGGGAGGGAATTCCAGAGCTTAGGGTCCAGGCAGCTGAAGGCACAGCTGCCAATGGTGGAGCGCAAGAGGCCAGAATTGGAGGAGCGCAGAGATCTCGGGGTGGGGGTGTGTGTGGGGCTGGAAGAGATTAGAGAGATAGGGAGGGGCGATGCCATGGAGGGATTTGAAAACAAGGATGAGTATGTTAATATCGAGGCGTCGGTCAGTGATCACAGGGGTGATGGTGCGAGTTAGGACACAGGGCAGCAGAGCTTTGGATGAGCTCAAGTTTACGGCGGGTAGGAGGTGGAAGACCAATCAGGAGAGCATTGGAATAGTCAAGTCTGGAGGTAACAAAGGCATGGGTGAGTATTTCAGCAGCAGATGAGCTGAGGCAGGGCGGAGACGGGCGATGTTACTGAGGTGGAAATAGGTGGTCTTAGTTATGCTGCGGATATGTGGTCGGAAGCTCATTTCAGGGTGAAATATGACACCAAGATTGCAAACGGTCTGGTTCAGCCTCAGACACATGCCAGAGAAAGGGATGGAGTCGGTGGCTAGGGAAAGTTGTGAGCAATAGTTAGGTGCCTCGGGTAATGCTTAGTACCAATCCCAGCATTGTTACAAAGCAGGCCAGGCCAGGCAGGGCTGAGGTGTGCCTATTGGTTATGCAGGTGACGAGTCTGAACTGGGAATATTAATGCAGGACCAACAGTCCAAGACTCACATCACCAGCAACTACAGTAACAGCGCTTCCAAACTGGGAGACTCCATACTTGGATTGGGCCCTGATTCAGCAGATCTCAAACTAAGGCAGGAAGGAAATGCTGAGCTGGCAGTCCAAGTGTCTCACCCTCTGGCACTGGACTTGCAATTTATCTCATCTGAAAATACAGGAAAAAAGCTCGTCATGTGATGGGGATCACCTCGAGCCTCCACTCTCCATTCCAACTTTGCTTGTCGCTATTTTACTAAACTCCAAACACCTGTCCTACACCCTCCTCCCTCACTGTACTAGGATCGACTCACCGCATTGCCTCACTCCAACACCTCCAAATGTGGAACTCATCCCTTCTGACAAGTTACAGACTTTTAAGACCCATGCTTATCTAACTCAATCACTACTTTCTCATTTTCTCACTCTTCCCTGTTCCCTTGGGAATGTTCCACAATCTGGGTCCTGGAAGTCTTTTTTAGACAAACACTGGTCACCACCCAAGGTCGCCCCATCGTACCCTCTCCAATCAGTATTGTGGGATCTTCATCAACAACAGAGGGCTAGAATTTCGGCTCCTTTGCACCTGCCGTTAGCGCTTTGGCGGGGGGAGGGGGCGCTAACGGGGTGCAAAGGGCTTATCGCCCAAGGGTGGGGGGCGGAAAAAGTGCCGCCAGAGAAGTCCGATGGGGCGTTGCTGAGGCGCTACCTGATAGCGCTGAGCCCCCGCCGGTAGCGATGAGCCCCCGCCGGTAGCGTCTTGGGCCGCTGCACCTCCAGCTTGACATAATCGGCGTGCGCCGCGGCAGAAATTTGGCTGTGCCTCGCGAGGCTGCCGTGGGCGATCTCAGCGCCAACCTCGCAGGTCACGAGCCGGGCTGACCTCCACTCACAGGGCGGTATTTAAAGGGGAGATGCGGCCATGACTTGCACCACCATTTTTCTTTTTGGCCGACCTCCACGGCGTGGTCCTGGCCGCCATCGCGCAGCCCGGCACAGCGTCTCGGTGCCGGGCTGCAGTGGCGGCTCCACACCGCCCTGGTGGCCTAGTGTGGGCCCTTGGAGACCCTGCAGAGTGCGCAGTAGGTGGCCCCCTCCCCTTTAACTGAAGGGGAGGGGTGTTGAAATGCGGCAGCGTTCGCAGAGCCTCCGCCGAGCACTGCCAATCGTGCCCCAGCATTGCCTCGGTTACCACCCCACCAGGAAGTGGAACGCCCGAGATTGCCCTCCACTTCCTGTGCGGGGCGGGAAGCCGAATTTAGCGGCCGGGGCGATAATTTCACGCCAGGCGCTAAATGTCTGGCCTTAACTCGGTCACCGCCCCCAGAGGCGGTAACTGATTTTCGCGCCCAGATTTTTAAAAATGCTTCATCGATTAATATCCGACAGTGTCTCCTTAACACTAACACTGGGATTTTCACATCGAGTGTGAGAAAGAGCCAATATGGACCAGACCAGATCGACAGGGTGACTCGCACAGCAACAGTGCGCGCACTACAAGCTCCCAAACCCGCCACCTCCTAGGACAAGGGCAGCAGGCGCATGGGAACACCCCCATCTCCAAGTTCCCTTCCAAGTCACACACCATCCTGACTAAATATATCGCCGGTCCTTCATCATCGCTGGGTCAAAATCCTGGGAGCACCTTCACCACACGGACTGCAGCGGTTCAAGGCGGCGGCTCACCACCACCTTCTCAAGGGCAACTAGGGATGGGCAATAAATGCTGGCCTTGCCAGCGACGCCCACATCCCAGGAATGATTTTTTTTTTTTTTTTTTAAACGTGCCTCTGGCGGAGGGGCGGTTATCAGTGCGGGTTCTGCTGGAAATGTGGTGAAGTGTCACCTGCCTAAGACGTTAACCAGCTTCTACTCTTTCAGAAGCTGACTGACTGGCTACCTGCCGATATTTGCCTTTAACATTGCTGTAATCAGTGGTTGGAATGCGAAGAGAGGGAACCTGATGCATTACCCCTGAAGCACTGAAATTTAATTTAGAAGTTTTGACTCCAGTCTCCCTCCGTGTGTGTGATCTGGTTCCTGGTTCCTGACTTGCTCTCCAAATGTTGCCCAGGGTTGGAGCTATGCTAGCAGAACCTGCAATGCTCACTGCCCCCATCTCCAGTTAACACAGCCAGAGAACACAAACTCCAACCTCCAACAAACCAACACTGAACTCAGAGACAGTCAGAGCAGCAACTGGAACTAGAGAAGAACAGGACTCCTGGGTCAGGGGGCAAATTAAATCTAAACACAAACAATGACCAGGTTACAAAGTGTCAGCACTTCTGTTTACTGGGCCGGGCTGGGGAATGTGACTCCAGTTTAACCCCCTCAGCTACTGGAGGGGAAAGTCCAACAGATCCAGATTATAGACCAGCCCAGCCCAGCTCATCCCAGCCCAGGACATTCCCGGGCCGGGCGGGTTAGACCGGGGTCCCGATCCGCTCCCTCTTCACTCCTGACCCGGCGAGTCCTTACCACAGCCCGGCCGCCGCGGAACTTCATCCCGACCCGACACAGACTCCGCTCCCGTCAGATCCACAGAGCGGCCATCCCGGCACCGACTCCCCGAGCCCGGACCCCGGACAAACGGCAGCTCCCTCCCGGTCTCTGTCACCTCCTCCTCTCAAACTCCCTCTCTCTCTCCCTCCCTCTGCCAAAAAAGGAGCAGTCAAAAAATAACACAGCAACAGCCGACCAACCAGAGCAGGGTAAACAGAAGAGAGAGAGTGAGTGAGACAGGGAGAGAGAGAGAATGAGACAGGGAGAGAGAGAGAGAGTGAGTGAGACAGGGAGAGAGAGAGAGCGAGAGAGTGAGTGAGACAGGGAGAGAGAGACAGAGCGTGAGAGAGTGGGAGAGGGTGACAGAGTGAGAGAGACAGAGAGTGTGTGAGACAGAGAGAGAGTGAGTGAGACATGGAGAGTGAAAGAGAGGGAGAGAGAGAGAGTGAGAGACAGAGAGTGAGTGAGAGACAGACAGAGAGAGAGACAGAGAGAGAGTGAGAGACAGAGTGAGAGACAGAGAGGGTGAGAGAGAGAGACAGAGAGAGAGAGAGACAGAGAGCGAGAGCGAGAGACAGACAGAGAGAGACAGAGACCGAGAGAGAGAGAGAGACACAGACAGAGAGAGAAAGTGAGATGGAGCGAGCGAGCGAGGCGGAGAGTGAGCGAGACGCAGAGAGAGAGAGACAGAGACAGAGAGAGCGAGCGAGACGGAGACCAAGAGCCAGAGAGCGTGAGAGGAGGAATAAGAGAGAAATATAGGAGGAATGAGAGAGAAATATAGGAGAAACACAGGAGTAACGGTGCAGCTCCTTCCTGTCCCAGTACTGGTGCCAGTGCCATGAATTGGATCCCCTCCTTCCCACACCAGTCTTTCAGCCACACACTCACCTTTCTGATCTGCCAATCCCTAGGCCAATTAGCACACAGCTTGGGTAATAAGCCCGAGATTACCCCCCGTGAGGTCCTGTTCTTTAATTTAGTTCCTAAATTCTGATGCTCCTTTAGCAGGACCTCCTCCCTTTTCTTCCCTATGTCATTTGTCCCAAAATGGACCATGGCAACTGGATCTTCCCCCTCCCTTTCCATGTTCCTCTCCAGTTGCTGGGAACTATCCTGTACCCTTACAACAGGTGGGCAACACAATCTCCCGGATCCTCAGTTGCGACTGCAGAGGACGGTGCCTATCCCCCTAATTATCGAATCCCGTATGACCTCAACCTTTCTATCCTGCTCTTCCCCACCCACCCCTGCCCCCTTGGACTGCCTTCTACACCATGGTGCCATAGTTAACATTCTGGCTGTCCACCCCACAGCCTGCATCCTTATCCTCACAGATAGCAAGTACATTGTAGCTGTTGGACAGGACCCGTGTCTGCTGGAGCTCCTCCTCCACACTTTCTGCCCAACAGTCACACTCTCTTCTTCCTGTACCTGTGCTTTCCTCTGAGGGGCAACTGCACTCTGGAGAAAACTATCCAGAAATTCCTCCCCTTCCCTCATGTGCCAGTGTGTCCCTAACTCGCACTCCAGCTCAACGACTGAGCCGGAGTGACTCAGGGCAGAGACACTTCCTGCAGATGTGGCAATCCGGGACAATGATATATATTGTCCACTATTATATATTGTACAGTGATATTGTCCAGTGAAAGAAAGGCTTGCATTTCTATAGCGCCTTTCATGATCATCGGACCCCCCAAAGCGCTTTACAGCCAATGAAGTGTAGTCACTGTTGTAATGTGGGAAACGCAGCAGCCAATTTGCACCCAGCAAGCTCCCACAAATAATAAAGACAGATTATCTGGTCGTTATGTTGATTCAGGAATAAATATGAGCCAGGACACCGGGGATAACTCCCCTGCTCTTCTTCGAAATAGTGCCGTGGGATCTTTTACGTCCACTTGAGGGCACCGCCGACAGTGCGGCGCTCCCTCGGTACTGCCCCTCCGACAGTGCGGCGCTCCCTCAGTACTGCCCCTCCGACAGTGCGGCGCTCCCTCGGTACTGCCCCTCCGACAGTGCGGCACTCCCTCAGTACTGCCCCTCCGACAGTGCTGGATGGTGTCGAGCTTCTGAGTGGTGAGTATTCCATCACACTCCTGACTTGTGCCTAGTAGGTGGTGGAAAGGCTTTGAAGGGTCAGGAGGTGAGACACACGTCACAGAATACCCAGCCTCTGACCTGCTCTTGTAGCCACAATATTGATATGTCTCCTGGTCAGCTTCTGCTCAATGCTGACCCCCAAGATGTTGATGGTCAGGGACTCGGTAATGGAGATGCCATTGAAGGTTAAAGGAGATGATCAGTACCTGGCAGTGTGGAGCGAATGTTAGCTGCCACTTCGCAGCCCGAGCCTCGATGTTAACCAGGTCCTACTGTAGGCTGGGATAGTCTGCGTCATTATTGGAGGAGTTGTGAATGGAGGTGAACATTGTGGGATCATCAACACCAGACCCACTCCTCACCTTATGACAGAGCGAAGGACATTGATAAAGCAATGGAAGCTATTGGTTGTAAAGCACTTTGAGATGTCCTGAAGACATAAGACCCTCTATAAATCCAACTTTATTCTTGCTTTCCTCACCTTATACTCAATCCCATTTTTCTCCAGAAACATATCCAATTGTCTCTTGAACTTATTTGCATTGTCTGCATCAATGACCTTCCCAGATAACTTATTGCACAACTCTATTATCCTTCGAGTTCTGTGCAAGGGAAACTTCCTTCACCCCCCAATCAGCATGATTCCAAGTACCTAACCTCTCGCGTTCAATGGGGCAGCTCAGAGGCCAACCATGATTGTGGAGCGTGTGGAAGGCTGCTATTTGGAATCAGAGTGGGATTAAACTAAGCCCTTGTGCAGATAAAGACCAGTGCAAATTGATGGCCCGTTGCTAGGCTGCAACGTTCCATGGTTGGTGTCTTTGTGTGCAGAGCGGTAGAAATCTAGAACTGTAATAGGGCTCGGTCTTTGGGCCATTCCACCATTCACTCGCATTTATAGCCCACTCTCTGCATCATGTATGTGTCTGCTCTGGGAAATTGGGAAGGGGGGCGGTGTGGGGAAGAGCGAGAAAGGGAGCATGGCTTTGACTATTTGTCAAACACAATACATTTCTACAAGAAAAGCAACAACAACACAAAACGCTGCTAATTTGGCTAATTGAATGCTTGTGTGTGTGCTCGTGCTTCCTGTCCTTTTGAAGTCCAAGGACTAATGTTCTGGTCTTGAGGGACTCTAATCACAATCCTTTCAATGCAGCACTCCATGCCAGGAATCCAGGGCTGGCTTATAGTTTATGAAATATTTCCATAACTACAGGGCCATTTGCCAAAATGACATATCTTCTATTCCCTACCCCCATCAATCAGACTGTGCTCCACTATCCTCTTTTACCTCGGGAGGGTGAGGACAGTGCCGAGCACAGACCAGCCAGGAACTTGTGCTCACCTGTCGAGGAGAAACCTATTAAGGAGATTCCAATGGACCGTCTAAATGTGGACATCAGTTGGAATCACTGGAGGCTTCACTTAAAACTATTTTGTCCTGTCACCCTGCTGGTCACTGCTGGGTTTGTGAGAGTTGGTGCCAAGGCCAGCATTTATTGCCTTGAGAAGGTGGTGGTGGGTCTTCTACTTGAACTGCTGCAGTCCGTGTGGTGAAGGTACTCCCACAGTGCTATTACGGAGGGAGTTCCAGGATTTTGACCCAGGAATGATGAAGGAACGGCCGATATAATTCCAAGTCAGGATGGTGTGTGACTTGGAGGTGATGATGTTCCCATGGCATTGCTGCTCGTCCTTCTCACTGGTCGAGGTCACAGGGGAGGGAGGAGCTGTCGAAGTAACCGTGGCAAGTTGCTGCAATGTAGATAGCACACACTGCAGCCACGGTGCGCTGGTGATGGGAGAGGGTGCTAGACACTGAGCTCAGTGGCAGGGGTGGCAATGAAGCAAAGCAGTTCTGTCCTGAATGACTGTGTTGCTTGAATATTGTTGGAGCTGTATTATACAGGCAAGTGGAGGGGATCCCATCACACTCCCACTCGAGCCTTGTAGATGGTGGAGAGGTCTCGAGGGGTCGGGAGATGAGCCACTCGTAGATTTCCCAACCTTTACCCTGCTATTGTAGCCGTGGTGCTATGTTCTGGCAGGTCCAGCTCAACTTGGGTGACCCCAGGATATCGATGGTGGGGGCGCTTGGGGGTGCTGAAGGTCAGGGCGAGATTGTTGGGCTTTTCCTTGTTGGCGATGATCACTTAGCTGGTGCAAATGTCTCCAGCCCAAGTCTGGAGGGTATCCAGGTAGGCTGGTACTGGCTGCTCAGTTATTGGAGACATCGTGAATAAAGCCGAACACTGTGGAATCGTCAGTGAACAACCCCACCTCCCTGGTGCTGGTCATGGCCGTGCGGGTGGTGCTGGGGTCATGGCTGCGCAGGTGGTGCTGGGGTCATGGCCGCGCGGGTGGTGCTGGGGTCATGGCCGTGCGGGTGGTGCTGGTCCCCGTCGAAGCACCAGAGCATGACGGAGAAGCACTACTGGCGCGAATTCATGAACTCATTTCTCTTATCTGGAAGGAGGAGAGCATGCCAAGGGATCTCGGACGCCGTAATTGTGACCATCTTCAACAAAGGTGACAAGTCCGATTGCAGTAATTACAGAGGAGTTTCCCTGCTGTCTGCCACAGGGAAAGTCATCGCAAGAATCCTCCTCAATCGCCTTCTCCCAGTGGCTGAAGAGCTCCTCCCAGAGTTGCAATGCGGATTCCGCCCACTAAGGGGCACAATGGACATGACCTTCACCGCACGTCAATTACAAGAGAAATGCAGGGAACAGCACCAACTGCTGTACATGGCCTTCTTTGATCTCACAAAGGCCGTCGACACTGTCAACCGTGAGGGATTATGGAGTGTCCTCCTCAAATTCGGCTGCCCTCAAAAGTTTGTCACCATCCTCCGCCTGCTTCACGACAACATGCAAGCCGTGATCCTGACCAATGGTTCCACCACAGATCCAATTCACGTACGAACCGGGGTCAAACAAGGCTGTGTCATCGCACCAACGCGCTTCTCGATCTTCCTTGCTGCAATGCTCCATCTCACCCTTAGTAAGCTCCCCACTGGAGTGAAGCTAATTTACAGAACAAACGGGAAACTGTTCAACCTCCGTCGCCTCCAGTCCAGATCCAAGGTCATCCCATCCTCTGTTGTCGAATTACATTATGCAGATGACGCTTGCATCTGCGCTCACTCGGAGATCGAACTCCAAACCATCGTCAACACCTTCACCGAAGCGTACGAGAGCATGGGCCTTACACTAAACATCCGTAAGACAAAGGTCCTCTACCAACCTGCCCCCGCCACACAGTACTACACCCCGATTATCAAAATCCATGACAAGGCCTTGGACAACGTGGACCACTTTGCATACCTCGGGAGCCTAAGGGCAGACGTCGACAACGAAGTCCAACACCGCCTTCAGTGTGCCAGTGCAGCCTTCGGTTGCCTGAGGAAGAGAGTGTTTGAAGACCAGGACCTCAAACCCGGCACTAAGCTCATGGTCTACAGAGCAGCAGTGATACCCGTCCTGCTGTATGCCTCAGAGACATGGACCATGTACAGCAGGCACCTCAAAGCACTGGAGGTACCGCCACCGCTGCCTCCACAAGATCCTGCAAATCCATTGGCAGGATAGGTGCACCAATGTCAGTGTTCTTGCTCAGGCCAACATCCCCAGCATCGAAGCTTTGACCACGCTCAATCAGCTCCGATGGACAGGTCACATTGTCCATATGCCCGATACAAGACTCCCAAAACAAGCGCTCTACTCGGAGCTCTGGCACGGCAAGAGAGCCCCAGGTGGGCAGAGGAAATGCTTCAAGGACACCCTCAAAGCCTCCTTGCAAAAGTGTAACATCCCCACCGACATCTGGGAATCCCCGGCCCAAGACCACACAAAGTGGAGGAGAAGCATCTGGGAAGGCGCCGAACACCTCGAGTCTCTTTGCCGGGAGCAAGCGGAAGCCAAGCGCAGGCAGCGCAAGAAGCGCACGTCAACCCAAGCACCCCACCCACCCGCCCCTTCAACCACTGTCTGCCCCACCTGTGACAGAGACTGTAGGTCCCACATTGGACTCATCACTCACCTGAGAACTCATTTTTAATGTGGAAGCAAGTCATCCTCGGTTCCGAGGGACTGCCTAAGAAGAGAAGGTGCTGGTCATCACCGTGCGGGCGGTGCTGGCCATCACCGTGCGGGCGGTGCTGGCCATCACCGTGCGGGCGGTGCTGGCCATCACCGTGCGGGTTCCTAACCCAAGAGAAGCTTGCCAGATTCACTGACACTGGTAGGTCGAAAACCGTACGTCGGCAGCCAAGGGAACTAGTGCAACACAAAGGGGGCTTTTACCCGCTGGCTCTGTGTCAAAGTGTGCACTGTTTTTTTAAAAAGCATAAGAGAGCATGAAAGAGAAAAATAAATCCAATCTTGCCAAATGTTCAGTGTTTCACTGGGTGGGGATTTGGGATCAAGGCCTGAACTTTTGTGAACTTGCAGGGAAAGACTGGGCTGAGGGAGTGTAGCTGGGACCTGGTCCAACCCATCGCCTCACAGTCATGGAATGTGTCCTATCTGCTTCTTCCATCAACTGCTCGAAGTGACTCACTTTCTCACACAGACCGGGAGCCAGGAGGGTTCAAATAGCCCCACATCTGGACTAGAAACCCACCCGGAGTCACAGCACAGGATGGGGATGGGCTGCGAAATAAAAGAAAAGTCTTGCATTTCTTTAGCGCCTTTCACCACCTCAGGACGCCCCAAAGTGCTTTACAGCCAATGAAGTACGTTTTGGAGTGTAGTCACTGTTGTAATGTAGGAAACACAGCAGCCATATGCGCACAGCAAGATCCCACAAACAGCAATGTGATAATGACCGGATAATCTGTTGGTTGACAGATAAATGCTGGCCAGGACACCGAGGAGAACTCCCCTGCTCTTCTTCCAATAGTGCCATGGGTTCTTTTACGTCCACATGAAAGCATATGGGGCCTCGGATTAACATCTCATCCGAAAGACGGCACCTCCGACAGTGCGGCGTTCCTCAGTATTGCCCCTTCGACAGTGCAGCGCTCCCTCAGTACTGCCCCTCCGACAGTGCAGCGCTCCCTCAGTACTGCCCCTCCAACAGTGCAGCGCTCCCTCAGTACTGCCCCTCCGACAGTGCAGCGCTCCCTCAGTACTGCCCCTCCGACAGTGCAGCGCTCCCTCAGTACAGCCCCTCCAACAGTGCAGCGCTCCCTCAGTACTGCCCCTCCGACAGTGCAGCGCTCCCTCAGTACTGCCCCTCCGACAGTGCAGCGCTCCCTCAGTACAGCCCCTCCGACAGTGCAGCGCTCCCTCAGTACTGCCCCTCCGACAGTGCGGCGTTCCCTCAGTACTGCCCCTCCGACAGTGCAGCGCTCCCTCAGTACTGCCCGTCCGACAGTGCAGCGCTCCCTCAGTACTGCCCCTCCAACAGTGTGGCGCTCCCTCAGTACTGCTCCTCCAACAGTGTGGCGCTCCCTCAGTACTGCTCCTCCGACAGTGTGGCGCTCAGATTGGGTGGGGCCTGTGAACCGATCTCGGCTGGTGGAAGTTTCCTGCTCTTGGATAGAGCGCTGCCAATCACTCCTTACAATGGCACCTCACACTGGACGCAACACATCTGGATTAACATAGAAACATAGAAGATAGGAGTAGGAGTAGGCCATTCGGCCCATCAAGCCTGTTCCGCCATTTAATGAGATCATGGCTGATCATCCAAATTCAGTAGCCTGTCCCTGCTTTCTCCCCATATCCCTTGATCCCTTTAGCCTTAAAAAATATATCGAACTCCTTCTTGAATATATTTAATAAGTTGGCCTCAACTGCCTTCTGTGGTAGAGAATTCCACAGGTTCACCACTCCCTGGGTGAAGAAATTCCTCCTCATCTCAGTCCTAAATGGCTTACCCCTTATCCTTAGACTGTGACCCCTGGTTCTGGACTCCCCCGCCATCGGGAACATCCTTCCTGCATCTAGTCTGTCCAGTCCTGTTAGAATTTTATATGTTTCAATGAGATCCCCTCTCATTCTTCTAAACTCTAGCGAATATAAGCCTAATCGACCCAATCTATCTTCATACGTCATTCCTGCCATCCCAGGTACCAGTCTGGTGAATCTTCGTTGCACTCCCTCCATGGCAAGACCATCCTTCCTCAGATAAGGTGACCAAAACTGCACACAATACTCAAGGTGTGGTCTCACCAAGTCCCTGTACAACTGCAGCAAGACATCCTTGTTCTTGTACTCGAACCCTCTCGCTATGAAGGCCAACATACCATTTGCCTTCTTAACCGCCTGCTGCACCTGCATGCTTAACTTCAGCGACTGGTGCACAAGGACACCCAGGTCTTGTTGCACTTCCCCGTTTCCCAATCTATTGCCGTTCAGATCATAATCTGTCTTCCTGTTTTTGCCACCAAAGTGGATAACCTCGCATTTATCCACATTATATTGCATCTGCCATGCATCTGCCCAATCACCCAACCTGTCCAAATCACACTGGAGTTTCTCTGCATCCTCCTCACAGCACACACGCCCACCCAGCTTTGTGTCGTCTGCAAACTTGGAGATATTACATCTAGTTCCCTTGTCTAGATCATTCATATATATTGTGAATAGCTGGGGTCCTAGCACCGATCCCTGCGGTACCCCACTAGTCACTGCCTGCCACTAGTAAAAAGACCCGTTTATTCCAACTCTTTGCTTCCTGTCTGCCAACCAGTTCTCTATCCAAGTCAGTACCTTACCCCCAATCCCATGTGCTTTAACTTTACAAGCCAATCTCTTTTGCGGGACCTTATCGAAAGCCTTCTGAAAGTCCAAATACACCACATCCACTGGTTCTCCCTTATCTATTCTACCAGTTTCATCCTCAAAAAAGTCCAGTAGATTAGTCAAGTACGCTTTACCTTTTGTAAATCCATGTTGTCTTTGTCCGATCCTGTCACTGTTTTCCAAGTGCTCTGCTATTACATCTTTTATAATGGACGCTACCATTTTTCCCCACTGTCAGGACCCAAAGGTTGTTTGTCCTGGACTTGAATCATGGAATCTGTAAATGCTTTGTTGTGAGAATGATTTTTTTTGCAAATAAAATGGAAAGAATGTTCCAGCAGTTGTATGCCAGCGCGGAGATACTGTGTTTAAAAATAAAATAATGAAGCATAATTTGTCCCGTCAGGCACTACATATTCGCCAGTTGCACAGGTCTCGGGGGCCGAGGGTTTCAGAAGTCTCCCGCAAATCCTTCCCCATCTGTTTCCACTTACACATCTGTACACTAGCGAGTCTGCCCGTTGCACATCTGTACACTAGCGAGTCTGCTCGTTGCACATCTGTACACCAGCGAGTCTGCTCATTGCACATCTGTACACCAGTGAGTCTGCTCGTTACACATCTGTACACCAGTGAGTCTGCTCGTTACACATCTGTACACCAGTGAGTCTGCTCGTTGCACATCTGTACACCAGCGAGTCTGCTCGTTGCACATCTGTACACCAGTGAGTCTGCTCGTTACACATCTGTACACTAGTGAGTCTGCTCGTTACACATCTGTACACTAGTGAGTCTGCTCGTTACACATCTTCAAAAGTACTTCATTGGCTGTAAAGCTCTTTGGGACATCTGAGGTGGTGAAAGGTGCTATAGAAATGCAAGTCTATCTTTTTTAAATGTATAAAGTACAGCAGAGTGTTTGAGCCGAGTTAATCAATGGGGAAATCTGGAAAAGTACACGCCATTACACAGACAGATATTGTAAAATATCTAATTTCTACTCAAAAGAGAGGCAATGGGAGGATCTGCTGTGGATTTACTGACTCAAAGAACATGAACTTGTGAAAGGGTAGGTCATGCCTGACAAACCTGATCGAATTTTTTGAAAAGGTGACTGAAGTAGTGGACAGGGGAATGTCTATGGATGCTATTTATATGGACTTCCAGAAGGCATTTGATAAAGTTCCACATAACAGACTGTTAACGAAGGTAGAAGTCCACGGAATTGAGGGCAAATTATTGACCTGGTTAGGAAATTGGCTGAGCGGCAGGAGACAGGCAATTGGGAGAATGGGCCGGTACTCAAATTAGCAGGAGGCGACTAGTGATGTCCCGCAGGGATCTGTGTTGGGCCTCAACTATTCACAGTATTTATTAACGACTTAGATGATGGCATAGAAAATCATATATCCAAATTTACCGATGACACAAAGATAGGCGGCAGTGTAGGTGAAAGTATCAAATTACAAAGGGATATCGACAGATTAAGTGAATGGGCAAAACTGTGGCAAATGGATTTCAATGTAAACAAATGTGAGGTCATCTACTTTGGACCTAAAAAGGATAGGACAGGATACTTTCTAAATGGTGAAAAGATAAAAACAGTGGAGGTCCAAAGAGACTTGAGGGTCCACGTATATAGATCATTAAAATATCATGAACAGGTCCAGAATATAATCAAAGAGGCTAATGGGATGCTGGCCTTTATATCTAGAGGACTAGAATACAAGGGGGTAGAAGTTATGCTGCAGCTGTACAAAGCCCTGGTTAGACCACACCTGGAGCACTGTGAGCAGTTTTGGGCACCACACCTTAGGAAGGATATATTGGCCTTGGAGGGATGATACCCGGATTTCAAGGGTTAAGTTATGAGGAGAGATTACACAAATTAGGGTTGTATTCCCTAGAATTTAGAAGTTTAAACGGTGATCTGATCGAAGTTGTCAAGATATTATGGGGAACTGATGGGGCAGATAGAGAGAAACTATTTCCGCTGGTTGGGGAGTCTAGGATTAGGGGGCATAGTCTAAAAATTAGAGCCAGACCTTTCAGGAGTGAAATTAGGAAACACTTCTACACACAAAGGGTGGTAGAAGTTTGGAACTCTCTTCCGCAAATGGCAATTGATGCTGGATCAATTGTTAATTTTAAATCTGAGATTGATAGATTTCTGTTAACCAAAGGTATTATGGGATATAGGCCAAAGGCAGGTAGATGGAGTTAGATCACAGATCAGCCATGATCTCATTGAATGGTGGAACAGGCTCGAGGGGCTGAATGGCCTCCTCCTGTTCCTAACCTTGAATTTATATAATATTTAATCAGATCTTAGACTCCCAAAGAGATTCACTCCGATTAATGATGTTGAAGTGCAGTCACTGTTGCTCTGTAACTAAACTCATTCCTGTCGAGGATTCGGGTGATTTAACAGTAAGCAGGCTCCCAGGGGCAGAGGCTGCTATTCACGGCGTTTGTTACTGCACCCCAGAGGCTTCAGTCTTCAGGAGCTGTCAGAAAGCCACACTCAGTCAGCCCAACACCAACACAATCCCAGTCGCACCTTCTACGGAACTCAGGAGATCCCTCCCGACATCCTTAGAGAAGACAGACTTGCCTTTCTACAGCACCTTTCACGGCCTCAGGACGTCCCAAAGCGCTTCACAGCCAATGAAGTACTTTTTGAAGTGTAGTCACTGTTGTAATGTAGGAAACGCGGCAGCCAATTTGCACACAGCAAGATCCCACATACAGCAATGTGCTAATAACTAGATAATCTGTTTTTAGTGATGTTGGTTGAGGGATAAATATTGGCTCGTCTTTGAAAAGTGCCATGGGATATTTTACGTCAACCTGAGATGTGAAAATGATCAAAGACCGTGTGATGTTTAACCAAATAATGGGCTACATCATGACAAGCTGAGTCACTGCTGAGAGTATTACCCTCGATTCCCAGTCTCACTGGGCAGACTGTGCTGACAATGGCCCTCTCATGCCCGATGCTAATGTTGTCTCCCTCTCCCAAACAAGACACCAGTGGAAAGAAAACGTGGCAGTCAGTCTTGTGATGGCTGCAGCACACACAGAACAATAACCCATCTCTCTCAGCCACGAGTGAATAGGAACGGATTTACAGAGAGGCACAAACATCATCGACACGGCCGCTCCAACACCAAGCGAGCGATTAAACCCATTGTGAAGAAAATTTTCTACAGCAACTTTCACAACATCAGGACGTCCCAAAGTGCTTTACAGCCAATGAAGTACATTTGAAGTGGAGTCACTGCTGTAATGTAGGAAACATGGCAGCCAATTTGCGCACAGTAAGATCCCACAAACAGCAATGAGATAGGGACCAGATAATCGATAATCTGTTTTTAAAGGTTGAGGGATAAATATTGTCCCCAGGACACTAGATATAACTCCCCTGCTCCTCTTCGAAATAGTGCCATGGGATCAGAGGGCAGACGGGGCCTCAGTTTAACGTCTCATCCGAAAGATAGCCCCTCCGACAGTGCGGCGCTCCCTCAGTACTGCCCCTCCGACAGTGCAGCGCTCCCTCAGTGCTGCCCCTCCGACAGTGCGGCGCTCCCTCAGTACTGCCCCTCCGACAGTGCGGCGCTCCCTCAGTACTGCCCCTCCGACAGTGCGGCGCTCCCTCAGTACTGCCCCGACAGTGCGGCGCTCCCTCAGTACTGCCCCCCCGACAGTGCGGCGCTCCCTCAGTACTGCCCCTCCGACAGTGCGGCGCTCCCTCAGTACTGCCCCCCCGACAGTGCAACGCTCCCTCAGTACTGCCCCTCCGACAGTGCAGCGCTCCCTCAGTACTGCCCCCCCGACAGTGCGGCGCTCCCTCAGTACTGCCCCTCCGACAGTGCGGCGCTCCCTCAGTACTGCCCCCCCGACAGTGCGGCGCTCCCTCAGTACTGCCCCCCCGACAGTGCGGCGCTCCCTCAGTACTGCCCCTCTGACAGTGTGGCGCTCCCTCAGTACTGCCCCTCCGACAGTGCAACGCTCCCTCAGTACTGCCCCCCCGACAGTGCGGCGCTCCCTCAGTACTGCCCCCCCGACAGTGCAACGCTCCCTCAGTACTGCCCCTCCGACAGTGCGGCGCTCCCTCAGTACTGCCCCCCCGACAATGCGGCGCTCCCTCAGTACTGCCCCTCCGACAGTGCAGCGCTCCCTCAGTACTGCATTGGGAGTGTCTGCCTGGATTTTAGGCTCAGGTCTCTGGAGTGGGATTTGAACCCACAACCTTCTGACTCAGCGGCGAGAGAGTGCTGCCCACTGAGCCACTCGCTGACATGGGAAAGGGGAGGTGGTGTTTGTAAACACCAGCCTGAAAACGCCTGGATTGTGTAGCTCCTAACAGCTGCCTTTAACATAGAAAAATGTCGCACGACGTTAAATGTTTCAGATGAAATGAGGGAGGAACAAATGGCCAACAATCCCACTCTGACTGGGGAACACTGTGCCTCAGATCCACACCGAGGCCTCATCGCAGCTAAGAATAGCTCAAACTGTGAAGCCAAAAGTCAACATGAGCTGGCTGAGGGCTGGCCAGTCATCTTGGGTCAATTAAACTCAGGCTCTGGGCTGCTGTTCGCTGCGAGAGTCATTCCATCGCAGACTGCTATTAATTCCAGTGCCCGAGAGAATAAAGGTTTGCATAAACCACAAGAAGAATCTGTCTAAATATTATGGGAAACGGAGCTTGATGTCCATGGTGATTCATGGCTGCAGAGGACAGAAGGGAAACGTTGCGCAACTGCTTTTCCACGTGGGCAGGTTTGGAGGAGCTGATACTCGCAGGGTGAGGATGAGCCAGCTCTGTAAGGGGGTCAATCAGGAGGCCAGCCCAGCCCATGCAGCAACTGAACTTGCTGGGGAAGGTGGAGGAAGAAATCTGTAACATACGGCTGGCTGGGAATTCTCCACAATCTCTCACCGCTACACTTTACTGATATCTTCCTCTACCTTCAGAGAGATCCGTTGATGCCACTCCAGTTTATAAATTACGGATCTTCCGGGGAACTGAGGGAGCTACAGGTCCACTTTTTATGGCTCTTGTGATCAGCCAACAGATTAAGCACTTCTCCTGCTAGCTAAGTAAAGAAAGGACGTTTCTCCAGCGCCTTTCAGAACCTCCGGACGTCCCAAAGTGCTTTACAGCCAATGAACTACTTTTGAAGTTTAGTCGTTGCTGTAATGTAGGGAACACGGCACCAATTGCGCACAGCAAGATCCCACAAACAGCACTGTGATGATGACCAGATAATCTGCTTTCAGTGATGTTGGCTGAGGGACAAATATTGGCCGGGACACCGGGGAGAACTCCCCTGCTCTTCACCGGTCGACAGGTCGCGGCGAGGATTGGCATGTCGGGCAACCAATGGCGTGAGTGCGGGGGCGGGGCGGTTGGAGGTCATGTGATGAAGCCTCCAGGACTACGTCCAACCAGAGATGGCCACATCCCCCCACCCCCCCTACCCCCGGCGCTCTGATTGGTCCCCGCGGGGGTGCACCGCGTGTTCCGCTCGCGGTTGCTATGCCATCGCTTCCACCAATGAAAGAGCATGTGATGGAATAGGCCAGCGAGTCAGCCAGAGCTCGGGGTTTTACCAACTCTACTGCCAATTCCCTCCACCTTTTCCCCTCGGGACGCTCACAGCCGTGACCGGGAGATGGACCTTTCATTCCAGAGACCCTGAGGCTGGGGTTGGACACTCCGCCCCCGGAGTAAGAACAGGCGGAATTTTCATTCGGAGATAGCAACACAATGCACGGAGGAAGGAAAACCAACTTCCCCGAGATTACAATGTTGCCCATTGATTTCAAGGGAGCAGCGGCCCGATACGGTTATCAACTCAAGGATTTTAATAGATTCCGTAATTGGGGAAGTGTTTCACCAGTATTAAATAAGTTCATTAAATCATTATATTCCAGCACAATATCCGACAACCCTCACTGTGCCCCGCCCTGCCCCTCCCCCTATTCATGGTGTCGACAGCCTCCAGTCCCTCATCCAAATGTCGGCTCGAGCAGGAGTGTCCGGGGCTATTCAACTGTAGAGAGAATTACAGCTGAGCCAGGCTCAGACCCTCGTCCCGACCCTCGCCCCCCCAGCAGCAGTCACTGAATAGTGACTGGCTGATTTGTCGCCATCTCTAGGGGGCTTGGAGACTGATTGTACCTGAAGTTTGTGTACATTCAGACTCGGGATCCTTCACCATACCTTTTATTTATCCCTCAACCAACATAACAAAAAGAGATTATCTGGTCATTCTCACACTGCTATTTGTGAGAGCTTGCTGTGCGCAAATTGTCTGCCGCGTTTCCTACATTACAACAGTGACTACCCTTCAAAAATACTTCATGGCTGTAAAGCACTTTGAGACGTCTGGTGGTCATGAAAGGCATTATAGAAATGCAAGTCTTTCTTTCTTTTGACCAGAACACTGAAAGCTGAGCCCACAGGGCCCAGGCCCACAGAGCATACAGGGCCCACAGCCCACAGGGCCCAGGCTCACAGGGTCCACAGGGCCCAGGCTCACAGGGTCCACAGGGCCCAGGCTCACAGGGTCCACAGGGCCCAGGCTCACAGGGTCCACAGGGCCCAGGCTCACAGGGTCCACAGGGCCCAGGCTCACAGGGTCCACAGGGCCCACGGCTCACAGGGGCCACAGGGCCCAGGCTCACAGGGGCCACAGGTTCCACAGGGCCCAGGCTCACAGGGCCCCATGAGCCCAGGCTCACAGGGTCCACAGCCTCCGGCAGCTCCTTCTCATAGTTTTGGTCTCGTTTTTATAAACAAAATGTCAGGACAGCAGCTCGAGTGGAAACACATTGCCTTTTAAGGGAAAACTTGTGATATTCTCCCCACATGATCTGAAGCAAATATTTTAAACTTGGAGGAAGTGGTTCGAGGCAAAGTGTGGAAATGATGCCATTAAATAAAAATATAACGTTTTAACGATTTGCTCAGATGCGTGAAGTTAGCACAGAGGGTAAATGTGATTAGTCTGTCCCCTGTTTCAGAGCAGGATTTTCCCCCTCTCCCACACACTGCAGAGCTCGTAGGATTAACGGTCTATATAAGGTAGAGTTGCACCCACAAAGTAAACGGTCACAGGAGGGCTGGACACAACAATCAGGTCATGGCTTCAACCTGCGCTCTGTAAACAGTCACTGACTCTGCACTAACCAGCACTGTCCTCACTGCAAACCACAGCCACAGGCATCTACCTGCTACACAAGACCATTCTCGCCCAGCCTCCACAGACCATTGCCTGTAAACAGGGCAGGAACACAGGACATGGCCTAATTAGCAGCCAATTAAAGGGACTCTTCCCGTGCAAATTCAGCAAACTGAGAAAGTAGATGTTACTCAGCAGCGTGTGTTTATATAGCGTCTTTAACTCTGAAACATCCTCACAGGAGCATCATCAGAGAGAAAGTGACATCCAGTTAAAGAGGGACATATTCGGAGGGGCGATTAAAGCTTGGTCAAAGAGGTTGGTTTTAAAGAGGGCCTGAAAGATGAAGAGAGGATTGAAGAGGAGGAGGAAGGAGAGAGTGTCAAAGAGAGAGAGAGAGAGAGAGAGAGAGAGAGAGAGAGGGGGTGGGAGGCGCAGGGGAGGGGGAGAAGTGGGGAGGAGGTGGAGGAGGAAGGGGGAGGAGAGGGAAAGGGGGGAGGGGGAAGGGAAAGGGGGGAGGGGGAAGGGAAAGGGGGGAGGGGGAAGGGAAAGGGGGGAGGGGGAGGGGGAAGGGGGGAGGGGGAGGGGGAAGGGGGGAGGGGGAAGGGGGAAGGGGGGAGGGGGAAGGGGGGAGGGGGAAGGGGGAAGGGGGGAGGGGGAAGGGAAAGGGGAGGGGGAAGGGAAAGGGGGGAGGGGGAAGGGAAAGGGGGGAGGGGGAAAGGAAAGGGGGGAGGGGGAAAGGGGAAGCGGAATGGTTTTGAAACAATAATACTATTACCAAAAAAGTGATACAAAAAGACAACCCCAGGGTATTTGTTATTCCGAGCCTGTTTTTCCGACAAGAATCACATTTTGTGAATGTGAGGATGTTGTTGCTCAAGGCATTGCTCCAGTCCACGCCTTTTGCCCTGAGCTTTGTTTTGTTAAATGGGATGAAGCAGAAATGTTGAACTGTAAATCCGAGCTGCTGAGGTTTGTGAAATCTGTCCCGAGATTTCTATCTGCCAAGTTAACGTGGCGATGTGTTGTTAAATCCAGTGGCCGGGTGAGCTCCAGCGGGTTATTGCTAATCTTCAGGGTCAGAATACAGATTAAAGCAGAAAAATCAGAGTTTCCAGCTCGGAGGGACTGAGGGCTCTGCTGTCAACCCACGAGAGGAAACCGCTCCATAAAACCCGGCACAGACTCTCACTTATCTTCCGAGTCTAATTTTTACCAAAATCTGCAGAACTTTGTGATTATTATTTCTGGATCACGATGATAAAAATTGGACACATTCAATGTCGGGGATTCTAAAAAACACTTTTCTGGCTTTAGATTTGAAGACGCTCTCTAGATTAACCCTTCGAACACACAGTCCCTCATACTGTGGGTATCAGAAATCCAGGGTTACACTCACACCGTGTGTACACTGCTTTACAATGTAGGGAAAGGCATTGTACCAGGTATTTACATCCAAGTACAGGAGACTATAATCCTGGATTTATAATGTGCACAGGACCAGGGACCTCTTGTCCACCCACCGCTTTCTTCACCCCACCATTGTCCGTGCCTTCAGCTGTCTGGGCCCCAAGCTCTGGAATTCTCTCCCTAAACCTCTCCGCCTCTCTCTCCTCCTTTAAGATGTTGTTTACAATCTACCTCTTTGACCAAGCTTTTAGTCACCTGTCCTAATATCTCCTCCTTTCGCTTTGTATACACTGTACAAGGGAGAGTATCCCTGGATTTACAGCACATACATTGTACAGAACCAGCATTAGTTAAACTCTAGGAACAAGCTACCAATCTACCTTCACAACTGGGGACAGGAAAGATAGTGACTTAAAAAGTTATATGTACAGCTAACTAGCTTAGAATCGTAGAATGATACAGTACAGGAGGCCATTCAGCCCATCGTGCCTGTGCCGGCTCTTTGAAAGAGCTCTCCAATTAGTCCCACTCCCCCCTGCTCTTTCCCCATAGCCCTGCAAATTTCTTTTTCAAGTATTTATCCAATTCCCTTTTGAAAGTTACTATTGAATCTGCTTCCACCGCCCTTTCAGGCAGCGCGTTCCAGATCACAACAACTCGCTGCGTAACTTTTTCCCTCATCTCCTCTCTGGTTCTTTTGCCAATCACCTTAAATCTGTGTCCTCTGGTTACCGACCCTCCTGCCACTGGGAACAGTTTCTCCTTATTTACTCTATCAAAACTGTTAATGATTTTGAACATCTCTATTAAATCTCCCCTTAACCTTCTCAGCTCTAAGGAGAGCAACCCCAGCTTCTCCAGTCTCTCCACATAACTGAAGTCCCTCATCCCTGGTACCATTCCAGTAAATCCCCTCCGCACCCTCTCCAAGGCCTTGACATCCTTCCTAAAGTGCGGTGCCCAGAATTGGACACAATACTCCAGCTGAGGCCGAAACAGTGTTTTATACAGGTTCAGCACAACTTCCTGCTTTTGACGTTCTGAAAAATGGATGCTTGGCTCGAGGCACGGAGTCCCTGTGGAACTAACTGTACCCCAGTGTCCCCCCCAGAGGAAGGCAGGGTAACTGGGGGAGAAAGGAAGGTGATGGGGCAGGTACTGAATGGTGCAAGTGGTGAGATACGAGGCAGGAGGCAGTGGACGCTGGATTGAACAATTGTACGCGGTGAGCAAATTGTGGGCAGGAGTTTCCCTGTTTGAAACATTTCCTGTGATTTGGACTTTTGTGTTGGGAGCACTTCCTGTACGGACTAAAGCAAGGGAAGGGAATCTGTGGGGGGCGGGTGCACAATACTCTAATAAGGTGAGGAACCCGTGAATTAAGCAACATCTTGCATTTATATAGCGCCTTTAATGTAGTAAAACGTCCCAAGGTGCTTCACAGGAGTGTAATCAAATAAAATGTAAGACCGAGCCTCATAAGGAGATATTAAGACAGATGAAGAGGTAGGTTTTAAGCAGCATCTTAAAGGAGAAAAAGAGAGGTAGAGAGGCGGGGAAGTTTAGGGAGGGAATTTCAGAGCTTAGGGCCGAGGCAGCTGAAGGCACGGCCGCTAATGTGGAGCAACTCAAATCGGGGGATGCACAAGAGGCCAGAATTAGAGGAGCACTGAGAACTCGGAGGGGTTGTGGGGCTGGAGAAGGTTACAGAGATATGGAGGGACGAGGGCCATGGAGGGATTTGAAAACAAGGATGAAAATCTCAAAATTGAGGCGTTGCGAGACCGGGAGCCAATGTAGGTCAGCGAGCACAGGGGTGATGGGTGAACGGGACTGGGTGCGAGTTAGGACACGGGCAGCAGAGTTTGGGATGAGCTGATGTTTACGGAGGGTGGGGGATGGGAGGCCGGCCAGGACAGTGTTGGAATAGTCGAGTCTGGAGGTAACAAAGGCATGGGTGAGGGTTTCAGCAGCGGATGGGCTGAGGCAGGGCGGAGACAGGCGATGTCACGGAGGTGGAAGTAGGCGGTCTTGGTGATGGCACAGATATGTGGTCAGAAGCTCAACTCGGGGTCAAATACGACACCTAGGTTGCAAAGAGTCTGGTTCAGCCAGAGACAAGTTCCAGGGAAAGGGAAACTGAACATAAATTCATAACTTCCCCAATAGCTTAGTGGGTGAATCCACATGTCCTTTGAGATCCACACACAGTTAGCTCATCCAAGGAACTTTCCTGCTCGGGGCTTTCATTCCCTCGCTCAATCTTCCATCTACAATCTTCAGGCTTTTAAACCCCAGGCCTCATGTCACCTGAATTCATAGACTGTTACAGTACAGGAGGCCACTCGGCCCATCGTGGCTGTGCTGGCTCTTTGAAAGAGCTCTCCGATTAGTCCCACTCCCCGCTGCTCTTTCCCCACAGCCCTGCAAATGTTTCCTTTTCGTGTATTTATCCAGTTCCCTTTTGAAAGTTACTATTGAATCTGCTCCCACCGCCCTTTCAGGCAGCGCATTCCAGACTTGGAATTCTCGAACTTTTCCCCGCCTCACATTCCTTGGCCATCCATCTAGGTTTCTCAACTAAATAAAATGTTTTTTTAAAGAAAAGATCTTTAAAGATTAAAATAATGGCTTAAATGTTGGTGGGGGAGGAAAAAGTTGAGATACTGAGGTGTTGACGAGCTGGATCAAGGACGGGGAACTGACAGACACACTCATGCAAAACAGATGATATCACTTCCACTAAATGTTTACTTTCGAAAATCACAGAATTAAAACCCACAGTCTCGTTCAGCAGCCAACAATTCAAACTTAAACAAATTGGAATCGGAGTCAGCAAAAGGACCTCACACCGAAAGTGTCAACTGCACATTCAAACTTTTTCTAGCAGATTATTTCTTCCAAGCCTTCTCCTCACAGGCACCCGAACCGCTTCATCCAACGAGGCCCCTCTGTTGGCAGAGAGCAGCTCTGGGCAAGAGACGGATCAACTATATTGTACACGGGTGTTTGCCATCCTGCCCCAGTTGTGCCCCCTCCACACTCCAAACTAACTCCGTGCCCTAGTCTCTGCCTCCATGCCCCATCCCCTTCCCCTCTTCCTAACACACACTCTGGCCCCATTAATCTGGGAAACAAGTAGAGACAAATCAAAGGATAATCACAGCAAAAACAAAACATGTCCATCAGGCGTGCAGTACAAGTTATTAGGATAGTGCAGAGTGCTGAGATTATATTAAAGAACTCGGTGCGACTCTGCCATGGATTAAAAACACAGACTGCCACCCAGCCTTCCTGCAGGCACTGGGGGAACAGCCCAGCCCACAGAGCAGAGACATAATCAGATCCAGCACATTTTTCCTGCCCGTGTTAAGTTGGGAGCTTTACGTCAGCAAGCAACAAGCTGTGGATCGGAATGTTCCCTCTGGAAGGAAAAAGTGTTTCACTGACTGACTCCTCAGCTCGGGTTAGATACAGAGTAAAGCTCCCTCTACACTGTCCCGTCAAACACTCCCAGGGCAGGTACAGCACGGGTTGGGCACAGAGTAAAGCTCCCTCTACACTGTCCCATCAAACACTCCCAGGGCAGGTACAGCACCGGTTAGATACAGAGTAAAGGTCCCTCTACACTGTCCCGTCAAACACTCCCAGGGCAGGTACAGCATGGGTTGGGCACAGAGTAAAGCTCCCTCTACACTGTCCCGTCAAACACTCCCAGGGCAGGTACAGCACGGGTTGGGCACAGAGTAAAGCTCCCTCTACACTGTCCCATCAAACACTCCCAGGGCAGGTACAGCACCGGTTAGATACAGAGTAAAGGTCCCTCTACACTGTCCCGTCAAACACTCCCAGGGCAGGTACAGCACGGGGTTAGATACAGAGTAAAGCTCCCTCTACATTGTCCCATCAAACACTCCCAGGACAGATACAGCACAGGTTAGATACAGAGTAAAGCTCCCTCTACGCTGTCCCATCAAACACTCCCAGGGCAGGTACAGCACGGGGTTAGATACAGAGTAAAGCTCCCTCTACACTGTCCCGTCAAACACTCCCAGGGCAGGTACAGCACGGGTTAGATACAGAGTAAAGCTCCATCCACACTGTCCCTGGTTTGACTCTCACTAGGTGAAGTGTCCAGCTCTACTCTGACAGCTGATCGCCCTGTGATCCTCCATAGGACACCTTATCTCGGATCACTAACTGGTGCCTCAGGCCTGACTGGACACCCATCCATTCAGCCTCCCTAACCTGTTCCACATATACACAGAGATCAGATAGCAAAGGATCTTCCTCTCAGGATACTGACATGTAGCCAAAAATTATTACAATAGATCGAGAGTCAGGAAATACAATCAGTCACAGCAGAATGTCGGAGGCAAGAAGGGACATCCTGAGAAATCAATAAAGGAGGAAATAATCCCGAGAGATCAGTAACGGTGGGAATAATCCCGAGAGATCAGTAAAGGAGGAAATAATCCCGAGAGATCAGTAAAGGTGGGAATAATCCCGAGAGATCAGTAAAGGAGGGAATAATCCCGAGAGATCAGTAAAGGAGGGAATAATCCCGAGAGATCAGTAAAGGTGGGAATAATCCCGAGAGATCAGTAAAGGTGGGAATAATCCCGAGAGATCAGTAAAGGTGGGAATAATCCCGAGGGATCAGTAAAGGTGGGAATCATCCCGAGAGATCAGTAAAGGTGGGAATAATCCCGAGAGATCAGTAAAGGTGGGAATAATCCCGAGAGATCAGTAAAGGAGGGAATAATCCCGAGAGATCAGTAAAGGTGGGAATAATCCCGAGGGATCAGTAAAGGTGGGAATCATCCCGAGAGATCAGTAAAGGTGGGAATAATCCCGAGAGATCAGTAAAGGTGGGAATAATCCCGAGAGATCAGTAAAGGAGGGAATAATCCCGAGAGATCAGTAAAGGTGGGAATAATCCCGAGAGATCAGTAAAGGTGGGAATCATCCCGAGAGATCAGTAAAGGTGGGAATCATCCCGAGAGATCAGTAAAGGTGGGAATAATCCCGAGAGATCAGTAAAGGTGGGAATAATCCCGAGAGATCAGTAAAGGTGGGAATAATCCCGAGAGATCAGTAAAGGTGGGAATAATCCCGAGAGATCAGTAAAGGTGGGAATAATCCCGAGAGATCAGTAAAGGTGGGAATAATCCCGAGGGATCAGTAAAGGTGGGAATCATCCCGAGAGATCAGTAAAGGTGGGAATAATCCCGAGAGATCAGTAAAGGTGGGAATAATCCCGAGAGATCAGTAAAGGAGGGAATAATCCCGAGAGATCAGTAAAGGTGGGAATAATCCCGAGAGATCAGTAAAGGTGGGAATAATCCCGAGAGATCAGTAAAGGTGGGAATAATCCCAAGAGATCAGTAAAAGAGGAATAATCCCGAGAGATCAGTAAAGGAGGAAATAATCCACAAGATTCTGTGGTTGATGATTTCAGTTGTGTCACTGGGATTTCAGTGAAGAGGAACAGTGGGTGTGTAAAACTTTCACACTGGGTGCAGCTGAACTGTGAGAAGCAGCCAGCAGCTCTGTGTAACGCCAGGGTGAGGCACTGGGACAATCCGATCTGTCACCGGTGGGGTTAGCGATTTGAGGTGGTGAATTAAATGTCAGGCAAGAGGTGCATCACACAATCAAGCTGTGATTTTCACCAGTGACAACGCTGGAGTCTGAATACACCAAAGGTTGAATTACTCACACACACAAAACCAGACACACACACACACCCAGATACCCAGACACACACAAAACCAGACACACACAAACCCAGATACACACTCTTGCACAGACCTGTGCACAGATACAGAAACGTAGGGAAAGACTCACAGAACACACTTCAGTGCGGCATAGAGGCAAGTACCCTGGCAGGCTCAGTTAGTGCAGTGTCCACACTCTCAACTGGAAAATCAGACATTGGTGGAGCATTAAAAGAATGAATTCACTGCCCCGCTCTCTCCCCATAGCCCTGTATCAATCCCAAACTAATCCCACTGCCTCGCTCTCTCCCCATAGCCCTGTATCAATCCCAAACTAATCCCACTGCCTCGCTCTCTCCCCATAGCCCTGTATCAATCCCAAACTAATCCCACTGCCTCGCTCTCTCCCCATAGCCCTGTATCAATCCCAAACTAATCCCACTGCCCCACTCTCCCCCATAGCCCTATATCAATCTCAAACTAATCCCACTGCCCCACTTGCTCCCTATAGCCCTGTATCAATCTCAAACTAATCCCACTGCCCCGCTCTCCCCATAGCCCTGTATCAATCCCAAACTAATCCCACTGCCCCACTCTCCCCCATAGCCCTATATCAATCTCAAACTAATCCCACTGCCCCACCTGCTCCTTATAGCCCTGTATCAATCTCAAACTAATCCCACTGCCCCGCTCTCTCCCCATAGCCCTGTATCAATCCCAAACTAATCCCACTGCCTCGCTCTCTCCCCCATAGCCCTGTATCAATCCCAAACTAATCCCACTCCCGATCTCCCCCATATTCCTGTATCAATCCCCAAACTAATCCCACTGCCCCACTCTCCCCCATAGCCCTGTATCAATCCCAAACTAATCCCACTGCCCCACTTGCTCCCTATAGCCCTGTATCAATCTCAAACTAATCCCACTGCCCCGCTCTCTCCCCATAGCCCTGTATCAATCCCAAACTAATCCCACTGCCCCGCTCTCTCCCCATAGCCCTGTATCAATCCCAAACTAATCCCACTGCCCCGCTCTCTCCCCATAGCCCTGTATCAATCCCAAACTAATCCCACTGCCCCGCTCTCTCCCCCATAGCCCTGTATCAATCTCAAACTAATCCCACTTCCAATCTCCCCCATATTCCTGTATCAATCCCCAAACTAATCCCACTGCCCCGCTCTCCCCCATATTCCTGTATCAATCCCCAAACTAATCCCACTGTCCCGCTCTCTCCCCCATAGCCCTGTATCAATCTCAAACTAATCCCACTCCCGATCTCCCCCATAGTCCTGCATCAATCCCCAAACTAATCCCACTGCCCCACTCTCTCCCCCATAGCCCTGTATCAATCTCAAACTAATCCCACTGCCCCGCTCTCCCCCATATTCCTGTATCTTGCTCCGCTTCAAATCTTTAGCCATTGTCCTTTAAAAGGTGCGATAGTCTCTGCCTCAAACGCTCCCGGTGGCAAATCAGTCCGTGCTCCAACAACCTTCTGTAAAGAAATTTTGCTGAATCCTCTCCCTATGACAATTTTAAAGTGATGAGTCCTTGTCACTGACTCCCCAACTCGGGGAAATATTCTTTCCTTATTCACTCAATCAAAGCTGTGTGTCATTTTAAAAACCTCGATTAAATCTCCTCTTGCCTTCACAGCTCCAGTGGAAATAGTTCCCGTATCTCAAGTCTCTCTTCATCACTATATGTGCACTGTCCCTCATCCAACTTTCTATCTGAGATGCTATATTTCCTCTGGTACCATGTACTTGAATTTTGCACCAAGCTTCTTGTGAAGCACCTTCTTGATTGAAACCCTGCTGAAAATCCATGTACACCACAACCAGTCCATTCTCTCCCTCAATCAGCTCTGTCACACTGCTCAAACACAATATTTAACAGTTTTTAAATTGAACTGTGGTTAATGGGAGGTCAAAGGAGTGACTTTATTTTGAATTTGGAAAGAGATGAGGAGGGCCAAAGCACATGACATCACCAAGGCAGGAAAAGTGAGAGAGATGATGAGGTGAATCAGGAAATAGAAATTAGAGGAGGTTAGGCTTGGGATTCAAACGCTGCCGGGAGTGAGAGGAAGAAGATTGAGGGAGGCGAGGAGTGTGGCTGGTCCAAGGTCCTGGGAAAGGACGAGTCAAAGCGGATAAAACGGAAACTTGCGGAAAGGCCGTCACACTTGCACCAGTTGGCATCGATCAATCCTGCCAGGAAACCAAAGCACATCCTGACACACAAACTGAGCTGGGAGCTCAAGAAAAGGTCAAATCCCATCAGCGTCTGGAAGCACCCATGACCAGAGGCACAAGGACACAGCTTTTCTCCCACGTTCAGAGTCAGTGGCCTAGAAATTGGGTTTTGGCGCAGCGACGGCTTTAGCGCCGGAAGTTAGTGCCGGAGCTAAGTCGCGCTGGGCGGGCCAAAAATTCACTACTTCTGCGCCCAAACGGCTGCCGGCGCTGCTGAAAGCTGTTAGCGCCTGAAAACTGGCGCTATGCGCTGAATTTCGGCGCTATTCCGGCGCTGCGGCGCCCGCTGCGGTGCGGCAGGTTCGGGAAGTGCAGGCCTCCTCCTTCCCTTAAGGAGGAGCTGCCTGCACCCGGCCGCGGCCCGCGAAAATCTTTTTAAAAATGAGCCCGGCACCTCGGACAAGTGCCGGGTTTGCTTCTGTTCCGGGGGGGGTGGGGGGGGGAAGTCCGGGGAGGGAGCTGCGGCCAGGCGGGCGGCGGGAAAGCGGCCGGCCGCCGCGGGGCCTTTAATGCGCCGGCGCAACGTTCTGTAAGGCACCTCTGCCAGAACGTTGCTTGTGGCTGCCACGGGCGAGGCGGCCGCAACTCAATTTCCGAGTTCGGGCGGGTTACCATGGCAACCGGGACGCTGCGCACACCGATGATGTCATCGGTGCCGGCGCAGCGCTACCGGCCTAACGCCGATTTAGGGCCCCTGTCAATTTCAAAACTGGCCATAACTTCGCCGCTAGGCCCTCTAGCGCCTCAAAAGCGGCGCTAAGGCCAGTGAATTTCTAGGCCAAAGAGTCCAGGGGAATGAATCCACTACAATCCCGAGTCACCCAGTCCATATGCACAACACACAGTAGTCATATCATAGCAAGGAGCCAATCTGTGGAACCTCAGAGGCGCAGAACATAAGGAGGGGTGGGGAAATGGTTACACACGCTCTGGTGTTTCTTGAAGGGGTTCCAGTTAGGTGACCTCTCCAGAGTGCTGTGTCCTGTACTCACCAAAGGACTTTGCCTCTTTAAATTGAGGAAAAATAGGTTTTAGCAGTTAAAAAAACTTCATACAAATGTCAGCATCAAACACTCCCAGGGCAGGTACAGCACGGGTTAGATACAGAGTAAAGCTCCCTCTACACTGTCCCATCAAGCACTCCCAGGGCAGGCACAGCACAAGTTAGATACAGAATAAAGCTCCCTCTACACTGTCCCATCAAACACTCCCAGGGCAGGTACAGCACAGGTTAGATAGAGTAAAACTCCCTCTAGACTCACCAGCGGCAGCAGCGAGCGCGGCCCTGGGTGGAGACTGAGCGCAGAGACCGAGGATTTAAGGAGCGGGTAGAGAGAGAAGTAAAAAGTAATCGAAGTGTGACGTCACCAGAAAGTAGGTAAGTGATTGGTTGGTGAGTATTTCTCTCTTTTTTCCAAATTTAATTTTGGTGGTTTATAGTTTCTAGGGTCTCTGTTGTGTAGCGGGGAGTGCTAGTAAAGAAGGGCCCTTGAGTATATCATTTATTGTAGTGTAATTAGTGGTATTGATTTGATTTAATTTAATTTGAATTAATTAAAGGGTAAGTCATGGCAGCACAGCTCGGCCCCGTGGCATGCTCCTCCTGCACTATGTGGGAAATCAGGGACACTTCCTCTGTTCCTGACGACCATGTGTGCGGGAAGTGTATCCAGCTGCAGCTACTGGCAGACCGCATTGCGGTGCTGGAGCTGCGAATGGATACATACTGGAGCATTCGCGATGCTGAGGACATCGTGGATAGCACATTTAGGGAGTTGATCACACCGCAGGTAAAGGCTGCAGAGGCAGGCAGGGAATGGGTGACCGCCAAGCAGAGTAGTATGCGCAGGCAGGTAGTGCAGGGGTCCCCTGTGGCCATCCCCCTCTCAAACAGATATACCGCTTTGGATAATGTTGAGGGAGATGGCTTATCGGGGGAAGGCAGCAGCAGCCAATTTCCTGGCACCATGGGTGGTTCTGCTGCACAGGATGGGAGGAAAAAGAGCGGGAGAGCTATGGTGATAGGTGATTCTATTGTAAGGGGAATAGATAGGCGTTTCTGCGGCTGCAAACGACACCCCAGGATGGTATGTTGATTCCCTGGTGCAAGGGTCAAGGATGTCTCGGAGCAGCTGCAGAGTATTCTGGAGGGGGAGGGTGAACAGCCAGCTATCGTGGTGCATATAGGTATCAACGATATAGGTAAAAAATGGGATAAGGTCCTAAAAGCTGAATATAGGGAGTTAGGAGGTAAATTAAAAAATAGGACCTCAAAAGGTAGTAATCTCAGGATTGCTACCAGTGCCGCATGCTAGTCAGAGTAGAAATAGAAGGATATTTCAGATGAATACGTGGCTAGAGGAATGGTGCAAGGGGGAGGGATTCAAATTCCTGGGACATTGGAACCGGTTCTGGGGGAGGTGGGATCAGTACAGACTGGACGGTTTGCACCTGAGCAGGACCGGGACAGATGTCCTAGGGGGAGTGTTTGCTAGTGCTGTTGGGGAGGGTTTAAACTAAAATGGCAGGGGGTTGGGAACCTGTGCAGGGAGACAGGGGAAAGGGAAGCAAGGATAGAAGCAAAAGACAGGAAGGAGAAAAGCAAAAGTGGAAGGCAGAGAAATCAAGTGTGTAAATCAAACAGGGCCACAGTAAATAATAATGCTAAAAGGACTAAGAGCGTTAAAAAAACAAGCCTGAAGGCTTTGTGTCTTAATGCGAGGAGCATTCGTAATAAGGTGGATGAATTAGCTGCGCAAATAAATGTAAATGGATATGATATAATTGGGATTACGGAGACATGGCTCCAGGGTGACCAAGGCTGGGAATTCAACATCCAGGGGTATTCAATATTCAGGAAGGACAGGCAAAAAGGATAAGAAAGTGGGGTAGCATTGCTGGTTAAAGAGGAGATTAACCCAATAGTAAGGAAGGATATTAGCTCTGATGATGTGGAATCTGTATGGGTAGAGCTGAGAAATACCATGGGGTAGAAAACGTTAGTGGGAGTTGTATACAGACCCCCAGACAGTAATGCTGAGGTTGGGGATGGCATCAAACAGAAAATTAGGGACACGTGCAATAAGGACACAGCAGTTATCATGGGTGACTTTAATCTACATATAGATTGGGCTAACCAAATTAGTAACAATACCGTGGAGGAGGAATTCCTAGAGTGTATACAGGATGGTTTCCTGGACCAATATGTTGAGGAACCAACTAGAGATCAGGCCATCTTAGGCTGGGTATTATGTAATGAGGAAGGATTGATTAGTAATCTTGTTGTGCGAGGCCCCTTGGGGAGCAGCGATCATAATATGATAGAATTCTTATTAAGATGGAGAGTGAAGTAGTTGACACAGAGACTAGGGTCCTGAATTTAAATAAAGGAAACAACGACGGTATGAGGTGCGAGTTGGCTAGGATGGATTTGGGAACATTACTTAAAGGGTTGATGGTGGATAGGCAATGGCAAACATTTAAAGATCGCATGGATGAACTACAGAATTTGTTCATCCCTGTCTGGCATAAAAATAAAACAAAAAAGGTGGCGCAACCATGGCTAACAAGGGAAATTAGGGATAGCATAAGATCCAAGGAGAGTACATATAAATTGGCCAGAAAAAGCAGTAAACCTGAGGATTGGGAGCAGTTTAGGATTCAGCAAAGGAGGACAAATTGATTAATTAAGAGGGGGAAAATAGAATATGAGAGTAAGCTTGCAGGGAACATAAAAACTGACTGTAAAAGCTTCTATAGATATGTGAAGAGAAAAAGATTGGTAAAGTCAAGTGTAGGTCCCTTGCAGTCAGAATCAGGAGAATTTATAATGGGGAACAAAGAAATGGGTGACCAATTAAATACACACTTTGGTTCCGTCTTCACAAAGGAGGACACAAATAACCTCCCAGAGATGTCGGGGAACATAGGGTCTAATGAGAGGGAGGAACTGAATGAAATCAGTATTTGTAGAGAAATGGTGTTAGGGAAATTGACAGGATTGAAGGCAAATAAATCCCCAGGGCCTGATAATCTACATCCTAGGGTACTCAAGGAAGTGGTCCTAGAAATAGTAGATGCATTGCTGGTCATCTTCCAAAATTCTATAGACTCTGGCACAATTCCCATGGATTGGAGGGTAGCTAATGTAACCCCGCTATTTAAAAAAGGTGGTAGAGAGAAAACGGGCAATTATAGACTGGAAAGCCTGACATCGGTAGTGGGGAAAATGCTAGCGTCCATTATAAAAGATGTAATAGCAGAGCACTTGGAAAACAGTGACAGGATCGGACAAAGTCAACATGGATTTACAAAAGGTAAATCGTACTTGACTAATCTACTGGAATTTTTTTGAGGATGTAAATGGTAGAATAGATAAGGAAGAACCAGTGGATGTGGTGTATTTGGACTTTCATAAGGCTTTCGATAAGGTTTCGCATAAGAGATTAGCGTGTAAAGTTAAAGCACATGGGATTGGGGGTAACGTACAGACTTGGACAGAGAACTGGTTGGCAGACAGGGAACTGGTTGGCAGACAGGAAGCAAAGAGTTGGAATAAATGGGTCTTTTTCCGAGTGGCAGACAGTGACTAGTGGGGTACCGCAGGGATTGGTGCTAGGACCCCAGCTATTCACAATATATATTAATGATCTAAACGAGGGAACTAGATGTAATATCTCCAAGTTTGCAGACAACACAAAGCTGGGTGGGCGTGTGTGCTGTGAGGAGGATGCCGAGAAACTCCAGTATGATTTGGACAGGTTGGGTGATTGGGCAGATGCATGGCAGATGCAGTATAATGTGGAAAAATGCGAGGTTATCCACCTTGGTGTCAAAAACAGGAAGGCAGATTCTTATCCGAACGGCAATAGATTGGGAGAAGGGGAAGTGCAACGAGACCTGGGTGTCCTTGTGCACCAGTCGCTGAAGGTAAGCATGCAGGTGCAGCAGGCGGTTAAGAAGGCAAATGGTATGTTGGTCTTCATAGCGAGAGGATTCGAGTACAGGAGCAAGGATGTCTTGCTGCAGTTGTACAGGGCCTTGGTGAGACCACACCTTGAGTATTGTGTGCAGTTTTGGTCGCCTTATCTGAGGAAGGACGTTCTTGCCATGGAGGGAGTGCAATGAAGATTCACCAGACTGATACCTGGGATGGCAGGAATGACGTATGAGGAGAGATTGGGTCGATTGGGCTTATATTCGCTGGAGTTTAGAAGACTGAATGGGGATCTCATTGAAACTTATAAAATTCTAACAGGACTAGACAGACTAGGTGCAGGAAGGATGTTCCCGATGGCGTGGGAGTCCAGAACCAGGGATCACAGTCTAAAGATAAGGGGTAAGCCATTTAGGACAGAGATGAGGAGGAATTTCTTCACCCAGAGAGTGGTGAACCTGTGGAATTCTCTACCACAAAAGGCAGTTGAGGCCAATTCATTAAATATATTGAAGAAGGAGTTAGATATATTCCTTAAGGCTAAAGGGATCAAGCGATATGGGGAGAAAGCTGGGACAGGGTACTGAATTTGGATGATCAGCCAGGATCTCATTAAATGGCGGAGCAGGCTCGAGGGGCCGAATGGCCTACTCCTGCTCCTATCTTCTATGTTTCTACACTGTCCCCATCAAACACTCCCTGGGCAGGTACAGCACGGGTTAGATACAGAGTAAAACTCCCTCTACACTGCCCCATCAAACACTCCCAGGGCAAGTACTGCACGGGTTAGATACAGGGTTAAGCTCCCTCTACACTGTCCCCATCAAATACTCCCAGGGCAGGTACAGCACAGGTTAGATACAGAGTAAAGCTCCCTCTACACTATCTCAAGAACACACCAATACCAATCTCAGATGAGCACCTTGTGTTGCCCCAGTGTAGGGTATCTACATTCTCCACAATAGCCGGAGCGGAGTCAGATCACCAGTTTAGTGTGAGGATATGATGGGTAGGCGGGAGATATACGTTAGTTAACAGAGGAACAGGATGTGGCTGTGATGCCACCTTCAGTAGAATAGCCTGGAGAGGCTCAGGAGAAATGCAGGTCTGGGTGAGGCATGGACCCAGACCACAGCCTGAATCAGGACCTTCAGGACAGGAGGAGAATGAGGGGATGGGGGATTCCAAATTAAAGAGTCTCGGACACTGATCAGAAACACTTTGCCTTATCCCCAGGGGTGAGAATCATTACCCAGAGGTTGGGTTTGAGGCAGGAATAGGCTTTTTCATGGAGACAGTTTACAGCAGCCCGAGTCTGGCACTGGGGAGCGAGCAGGGTCACTGCGACTGCTCGTTGCCAACAGCTCATTACATTGCTTTAGGATCAAGCAACATTTTTCCTTATAAGGTTGTAAATACTTTGACACAAAATCAGCTCTCAGCCCTGACAGACAGACACTGTCTGCAGCTCACAGCCCCGACAGACAGACACTGAATGCAGCTCACTCTCTCCCCAGACAGACGGACACTGTCTGCAGCTCACACTCTCCCCAGACAAACACTGTGTGCAGCTCACAGCCCCGACAGACAGACACTGTCTGCAGCTCACAGCCCCGACAGACAGACACTATCTGCAGCTCACAGCCCCGACAGACAGACAGACAGACACTGTCTGCGGCTCACACCCCCGACAGACACTGTCTGCAGCTCACTCTCTCCCCAAACAGACGGACACTGTCTGCAGCTCACTCTTCCCAGACAAACACTGTCTGCAGCTCACAGCCCCGACAGACAGACACTGTCTGCAGCTCACAGCCTAGACAGACAGACAGACACTGTCTGCAGCTCACACCCCCGACAGACACTGTCTGCAGCTCACTCTCCCCAGACAAACACTGTGTGCAGCTCACAGCCCCGACAGACAGACACTGTCTGCAGCTCACAGCCCCGACAGACAGACACTGTCTGCAGCTCACAGCCCCGACAGACAGACAGACACTGTCTGCAGCTCACTCTCTCCCCAGACAGACGGACACTGTCTGCAGCTCACTCTCTCCCCAGACAGACGGACACTGTCTGCAGCTCACAGCCCCGACAGACAGACACTGTCTGCAGCTCACAGCCTAGACAGACAGGCAGACACTGTCTGCGGCTCACACCCCCGACAGACAGACACTGTCTGCAGCTCACAGCCCCGACAGACACTGTCTGCAGCTCACTCTCTCCCCAGACAGACGGACACTGTCTGCAGCTCACACTCTCCCCAGACAAACACTGTCTGCAGCTCACAGCCCCGACAGACAGACACTGTCTGCAGCTCACAACCCCGACAGACAGACACTATCTGCAGCTCACAGCCCCGGCAGACAGACACTGTCTGCAGCTCACAGCCCCGACAGACACTGTCTGCAGCTCACTCTCTCCCCAGACAGACGGACACTGTCTGCAGCTCACACTCTCCCCAGACAAACACTGTCTGCAGCTCACAGCCCCGACAGACAGACACTGTCTGCAGCTCACAACCCCGACAGACAGACACTGTCTGCAGCTCACAACCCCGACAGACACTGTCTGCAGCTCACAACCCCGACAGACAGACACTGTCTGCAGCTCACAGCCCCGACAGACACCCTCCAGCACTGTCAAACAACAGAGGAGAATTAACCCCCGCATGGCCACGTTTTCCCTGTAGTTCTCCTTTGATCCGCAACTCCTGTGACTAACAGGGATCAGTTTGTGAAGAAAAAGAATAAAATTAAGAACAGCTTATATTCAGGAATTGATCTCAGTGGGTAGCACTCTCACCTCTGAGTCAGAAGGTCGTGGGTTCAAGTCCCACTCCAGAGACTGGAGCACAAAATCCAGGCTGACACTCCAGTGCAGTATTGAGGGAGCTGCACTGTTGGAGGGGCCGTCTTTTGGATGAGACGTTAAACCGAGGCCCCATCTGCTCTCTCAGGCGGACATAAAAGATCCCAGGGCACTATTTCGAAGAAGAGCAGGGGAGTTCTCCCCGGTGTCCTGGGCCAATATTGATCCCTCAGCCAACGTCACAGATGATCTGGTCATTATCACATTGCTGTTTATGGGATCTTGCTGTGCGCAAATTGGCTGCCGTGTTTCCAACATTACAGCAGTGACTACAGTTCAAAAAGTACTTCATTGGCTGTGAAACGCTTTGTGACGTCCGGAGGTGGTGAAAGGCAAGTCTTTCTTTCTTTGTGATGAGTTCATCGTTCCATGTACAGGAAACTTTCGATTTACCGGCACCTAAATAACCGGAAATCTCGGTTAACTGGCAAAATTCAGGAGTAGGTTCAGGTAACTTTTATTACTTGCCTTCCTCCATCTGTTACTGTGCAAGGTGTAGTGTATGTCTCCGTCTACCTTTAAGAAAACCATTGTATGTAACCGTTCACCTTTAAGAGAACTATTTTAGGTGTGGCACTACTTTGTTGGCTTCTGTATACTGTAATACCGACGGTGACCACACCGGTATATAAGTGCTGTGTCAGGATTATTTGGCAGATTCGCCCTGACCTTTGAATAGTAAAGTCCTGTTTTAAGTTACTCTTGGAGTCTGTGCATTAATTAACTCAACAACCCACAGACTTTACAGTGGCGACGAGTCCGATCGTACCCTGCGGCAACAATACATCCGAAGCAGTTAACGAGCGTCGAGAAGAGGCAACCGCCCTCGTCGTTCTGCTGGGAAAAAACTCGAGGCTGCAGAACTAGAAAGGAGGAAGAATTTAGAGACAAAGACTTCCATCAGCAACAGGCACTGACTGTCCCTTCTGCCACGGTGAGGAGTGAGCCGATCAGCACGAGAAGCAAGGCGGCCACGGTGACTGTGAGTAAGGGAAAGTAAAAAGAATAACCGGAGGATAAGGGCGGTGCACTCGACCACGGTCGAGGGGGAAAGGAGCCGGACAGAAGTCGGGCCCAGAGGCGCGGAGACTGGGGCAGCGTGGAGCAAGGAAGCCGCGGTACAGACAGGCTGGGGGACGCAACGGCGTCGTGAGACAGCTAGACCGCGACCGGCGAAAAAGGCCGGGCAGTGACCGAAGCCACGAAGCGCTGCGACCGGGAACGTAGGCGCGGGAAGAGATAAACTCAGCCGCAGCCGGGGAGGGAAGCACCGGACTGCGAGAGGGCTGGGAGGCGCGATTGGGAGCCGAGCGAGCGGGAGAAGCAGAGCCGACCAAGGGAGACTGAGCGAGAGCCAGTCCAGCGGCTGAAACTGTTCTCCGTCAACGGGGTGTACCCAGCGCCGGTAGAGCCGAGCGAGCGGGAGAGAGACAGAGCCCGAGCAAGGGGAACTGAGCGAGAGCCAGCCCAGCGGCTGAAACTGTTCGCCGTCAACGGGGTGTACCCAGCGCCGGTTGCCCTGCCGAGAAAAGGGAAAGTACTGAAGCCGACGCGCAGGCTGTGAACCTGAAAGCCAGCGGCCGTCGCCCGTGGGGAAAGTGTACCCCTCCCGCCAGGGGAAGAAACGCGGGAAGCCGCCATTAGGCGGAGAAGAAGACAGAAGCGGGGAACCGCCATTGAAGTGGGCGGGGAGAGAAGATAAGCGCAGGAAACCGCCATCTTCGCGGGAACCGCCATCTTGAAAAAAAAAAGAAAATTTAAAGAAATAATCCGTGGTGTTATCAGAAAGAGAGGAAGATGCCTAAGCATGGTAACATCAACGATTTTAATTCTGAGGTAGAAGACTGGGCCACGTATGTGGAATGCATTGAGATCTATTGTGAGGCCAATAAAATAGAAGAAGATGACAAAGCTATAACCTTGCTAAACTCGATGGGCGCGAAGACATACGTGCTCTTGAAGCATCTACTATCACCGGCTAAACCGGCGGATCAGACTTTCGATGATATTGTGGCTGTTCTGAAGGATCACTTGAACCCCACACCGTTGATGTTGGCAGAACGATTCAAATTCTATGCGAGAACGCAACGGAAAGACGAAAGCAACGCAGAATACTTGGTCGAACTGCGTAGACTAGCGAAATACTGCCAGTTTGGAGGGAATCTGACAGAGGCATTGCGAGACAAGTTCGTGTGCGGATTGGTAAAGGAAGGAACGCAAAAGCGACTACTCGAAGAGAACGACCTTACACTTGACAGGGCTGTCCTTATTGCAGCATCGCACGAAGCCGCAGCGAAGGGAACTGCGGAAATGCAGCTAAAGACAGCGGCACTCAGTGTGGATCAAATTACCTCGACAACAACAAAATGCTATCGTTGTGGGAAGACAACACACGACCAGAACCAATGCTGGTTTAAGAACCAGGAATGTAGGAAATGTGGCAAACTGGGTCACATAGCTAAGGTATGCCGGTCAGGGAAGAAGACCAACAACCAAAGGACCAACAACCAAAGGAAGCCATCACAGGAAAAGTACAACAAGGTACACAAGGTGGCTGAGAAGAGTTCAGACGAACAGAATTCGGACTCAGACCCAAACGGCCAGGAGCTGGGTAGTCTGAGAATTCACAATGTGAGTAAGGAAGCTGACCTACAAACTATCTGGGTCATGCTAAAAATAGCTGGAGTCCAAGTGAAAATGGAGTTGGACACTGGATCAGCTCTATCAGTCATAAATCGAAGGGATTACCACCAGCTATTCTCACATATACCCTTAAGAGATACCAAGTTCGTATTGCAGACATACACGGGGCATAAAGTATACCCCATGGGAAAGATAAGAGTCAAGGTGAGAGATAGGGGTAAAGAACACCCAAGAATGAACTTATACGTACTACCTGAGGGAGGACCACCACTTCTAGGACGGGAGTGGATCAAGAAAATAGACATGGAATGGCACTATCTAAAAGCCATAACGAGTGAGGACTCGGTGCAGACAATCAGCTCAGATTCTGAATCGGATGACGATAAGACCAACCCAAATGTGAAAGACAAGGCTAAAATGGACTTGCCGACTAAGGTTGGAAAAACGAAGGCATGCAGAAAGGCTTATGCTCCAGAGAAGAACAAAGTTTCAGAACAGATCTCCACCAAACAACGGCAACATAGTTTGACAGAGAATTCTGAGTCTGTTCAGTTTAAGGACATATCCATGACGGAAGAACACCGAGCTCGGACTCAACTTTATTTCAAATCACGACAACAATTAGAACAATTGAGTTACCGTCTCGTACAAGAGATGAAAACAATGAAAAAGTTCTATGACACCGAATGGAAGAATCTGGAAAGACAACAGAAGCAGCTAGCTCAAGCAGAGAGCGACCATAGAGCCATCGTGACCAATCACCGATCACATCTCCCTTATGATGTTCAGGAGTTAGAATATTTGCAGAAAGAAGCAAATGAAGAGGAATCTTCAGGAAGCCAGGATTTTATTCCAGTTCTTCTCTACGACTCCTTACAAGCAGAGTTTGAGAAGTTGAAGGAACAGTATGAACAGGCCCAAGCTACAATCCTGGAGGGGGTTAACTCGGCAACCTCCGAAAAGCTAGTTTCAGTGGAAGCATATGAGCAACTAAAGGTTGAACATGAACAAGAAGTCCAAAGGCTGCAGGAAATTCTTAATGAGCTCAAGGCCAAGACAGACTCATCGGTAGAAGTTCCATCCATAGATGAGAAATTAGAGGTGAAAGACATGGCAGAACATGAAAGTCAAGATGTCCAAGAACTCATAAAAATATTGAAGGAAACCCAAGACAAATATGAGGCGGCAATGACCGAGGTTCAACAACTTGAAGAAGAACAGATTCAACTGGGAATTCTTTCAGTGGAAGAAAAGGCAACTGTAAGAAACACAGAGACTGTAAGAATGGCCCCTGAACATGAGCTAGAGAGCATCAAGGCGCAACTTCTCCGAGCGCTTAAAGCCAAAGTACAAGAGGAAAAAAAGGTGAAAGCATTGGAGGAAAAGGTGGATGAAATGGAGAAGACTCTGATCCACAGGGTCCCCGTGGAAGAGTTAACGGTCAGCCAACTCCTTCATATGCTGAGAGACAAGGCTCTGCAAGGGGAACCATTTGAACACGAGCTTCAATCTTCAAAGGGAAGGGGTTCGGAGCTCTCAAAAGTTTGGGGAATAGTTGAGGTTGCAACACAGATTTTACGGGGCTGTCGAAAGTACGCTGAATCACGTCAATGTGAACTACAGAATGTTGAAACAGCTGCTCCAGTAGAAGGATTGAATAGCCCGATCAATCAATCCCCGATGGAAGGGGAAGTATTGGAATCACAAATGAGGTCATTAGTGAAGGATTGGCAGGAAACCCAGGAAGAGCGGGATGAATATGAACGCATGAAGAAGTCTCTTCAGGAAAGATGTCTAGGGAGGGAACAACAGTCGGCTAACGTCCGGTTGGGTAAGGAAGAAGTAGCAGGCCCTCTCGCTAGACTAGTTCAGGACGACACCGAATATTACCATGACCTGTTGAGTGACATGGAATATTACGAGGACTTGGTCTGCCCAGCTTGTGATGAAAACTCCCAAAGTGCAGAAATCAGGATGAAGCACTTAAAGTCTAAGGAACATAGGGAGATGGTGGCGCTACAGCTGGCAGCTGATAAGGGAGCCCCGAGAGTCTCCAAGAAGCAGAAAAGAAAAAGACGAAGCAGAAAGTGATAACCATCTAAATCATTATCATTTCTACCAGATCATGTACGTGGGCCCTACGAAGGGAGCCAAATCAGTTGGCAAGTAGGAAAAATTACCAAGGCAGTCCAGCTGTTTGTAAAAGTCAGCACTGCTGGTTCAGCAGGACGGAAGTTCAAGCTGTTAAGTCAAGGGAAAGACTATTGGATGAGTCACGCTAGCAATGTGAACCGGCTACACCACAGAGATGTTGTTCGGACCGAGTCAAGACCAGAGACTGAATCTGAGAACTGTTCCCGCAGAGACTGAGGCCTAGAAATTCAGTGCCCTTAGCGCCGATTTTGCGGCGCTAGAGGGCCTAGCGCTGCAATTGGCGCCGGCGCCTAAATTGCCTGGGGCCCTTCCGCCGCGGTAGACCGGTAGCGCTGCGCCGGCACCGGTGACGTCATCGGTGTGCGCAGCGTCCCGGTTGCCATGCCGACGGGCCCCAGCGCCGAAATTCAGTTGCGGCCGCCTCGCCCGTGGCAGCCGCAACTAAGACTCTGGCAACAGAGTCCAACATGTTTTTGCGCCGGCGCATTAAAGGCCCCGCGGCGGCCGGCCACTTTCCCGCCGGCCGCCTGGCCGCAGCTCCCTCCCCGGACTTCCCCCCCCCCCCCCCCCCCGGAACAGAAGCAAGCCCGGCACTTGTCCGAGGTGCCGGGCTCATTTTTAAAAAGATTTTCGCGGGCCGCGGCCGGGTGCAGGCAGCTCCTCCTTAAGGGAAGGAGGAGGCCTGCACTTCCCGAACCTGCCGCACTGCAGCGGGCGCCGCAGCGCCGAAATTCAGCGCGTTGCGCCAGTTTTCAGGCGCAAACAGCTCTCAGCAGCGCCGGCAGCCGTTTGGGCGCAGAACTATTGAATTTTGGGCCCGACCAGCGCGACTTAGCTCCGGCACTAACTTCCGGCGCTAAAGCCCTGGCTGCACCAAAACTCAATTTCTAGGCCTGAATCTGTAAACTGTTTCCCGCATAGATTATACCTGTGAATTGTTTTACATGAAGTTGAATATATGTTATGTTTAATGGGGGACTAAGTATGTTGTAAGCTAAAAAGGGAGGATTGTAGTGTATGTCTCCGTCTACCTTTAAGAAAACCATTGTATGTAACCGTTCACCTTTAAGAGAACTATTTTAGGTGTGGCACTACTTTGTTGGCTTCTGTATACTGTAATACCGACGGTGACCACACCGGTATATAAGTGCTGTGTCAGGATTATTTGGCAGATTCGCCCTGACCTTCGAATAGTAAAGTCCTGTTTTAAGTTACTCTTGGAGTCTGTGCATTAATTAACTAAACAACCCACAGACTTTACACAAGGGTGTGGCTGCAGCTGTTGCTAAGCTACAGAGACGCTTGCAACTTGTGGCCATTGTTCTGAACCTGTTGCTAAGCAACAGGGTTTGTTGTTTTATACGGAGCTCTCAGCTCCGTATCTTTTACTATAGCTTTCGGTTATCCGGAATTTTTGATGAACCGGCACCACGTCGGTCCCGTCCATGCCGGATAAAAAAAAGTTTCCTGTACAGCTTTTTCTCCGGACTCTCTGCCTCAAACCCTAATCCTCGAAGACAGCAGCATTTTGCGAGCCCAGACTGCCCCGACCCATTAGTCCTGTTGAATGGTACGGGCCTGAAGATTTGAAACAGGCCTCAGCGCTGGAGTTCCAGATCAAAGAGGTTCAACCTATTTCAGTGCAGTTCACATGGAGAAGTTGGCACTAGTCTAGACTGTGCCAGTACAGGAACACAGAGGGAGTGGAAGGTTGTACCTGGATAGTGTGGCTGGATTTGGACAGCTGCAACTGAGGAATGTTCAGTCTAACTCAGTTCCCAAATCAGTCAGCTTCAAAAACTCGGTTATACACCCACCATATTTGCCATTGGGGCCATTCAACATGCAGTGGCTGTGATATATCCACTGCTCCCTTAAAAAGGTGGATGTAAAAGATCCCATGACACAATTCAATGAAGAACTCCCCTGCTCTTTTTTCAATAGTGCCATGGGATCTTTTACGTCCGCCTAAGAGGGAGGGATATGGGGATAGGACAGGAAAGTGGAGGTGAGGTAAAAGTTCAGCTATGATCTTATTGAATGGCAGAGCAGGCTCGAGGGGCCAAATGGCCAACTCCTGCTCCTATTTCTTATGTACATATGTACCGCCGGGTCCCCATTCACTGCACCGTGTGATGGTGATAGAGACAGGGAGGAATGGAGAGAGGGGGAGAGACAGACAGACAGAGAGGGGGAGAGAGAGAGACGGGGAGAGTGAAAGAGAAGGAGGAAGAGAGAATGAGAGAGAGAGATGCAACAAACGGAGGTTAAATTTGGGATCTGTGGGAATCTACCCGATTCCTGTCACAAGCATTGTGATTGCCACTTTGACACTCAGTATTTAACATCAGCACACAGAGACTGAAAGGAGATCGAGGGCTTTGCAGACATTGGCCCTTCAATTATTTACAGAGAGCTGCAAGCCTGCTGCTTGCAAGGACAGGTCAAACAAAATACTTTGAGTCAACAGCAGAATCATCAAATATTAAAATACATCCAGTCAGGTTACGCAACAGTGCTGAACAAATGAGGAAAAAGGTGTCACTGCAAACTGACAGCACCAATCCAGATACAGGATGTTTGCGACTTAAGCACATAATCCAGGCTGAAATTCCAGTGCAGTACTGAGGGAGCGCCGCACTGTCGAAGGGTCAGTACCGAGGGAGCGCCGCACTGTTGGACAGTCAGTACCGAGGGAGCGCTGCACTGTCAGAGGGCAGTACTGAGGGAGCGCCGCACTGTTGGAGGGGCAGTACTGAGGAAGCGCTGCATTGTCGGAGGGGCAGTACTGAGGGAGTGCTGCACTGTTGGAGGGGCAGTACTGAGGGAGTGCTGCACTGTCGGAGGGCAGTACTGCTGTGCGCAAATTTTCTGCCGCATTTCCTACATTACAACAGTGACTACACTTCAAAAGTACTTCATTGACTGTAAAGCGCTTTGGGACGTCCGGTGGTCGTGTAAGGCGCTCCAGAAATGCAAGTCTTTATTTCTGAATCGGGTCCAGTGGGTAACACGGAGCCTTCCTACAAGAGGAATCCTCCACAATCACTTACGATCCACCCACCACCTGCCCAGTCTGCTATATCAGTTTCGATTCAATTGCTAGATTAGTTCTAATAATAACTTAATAATTCAAACGAGACTTTGTGAAGAGAATTGGGCCTGAATCAGGTAGAGAGCAGGAGCCAAGACCCAACACTCTGAACAACACCAGGACAATCAATTTGCCGAGCTCATCTCAGCCAATTTAAAAAAAACTTCATACAAATGTCAGCATCAAACACTCCCAGGGCAGGTACAGCATGGGTTAGATACAGAGTAAAGCTCCCTCTACACTGTCCCATCAAACACTCCCACGGCAGGTACAGCACGGGTTAGATACAGAGTAAAGCTGCCTCTGCACTGTCCCATCAAACACTCCCAGGGCAGGTACAGCACAGGTTAGATACAGGGTAAAGCTCCCTCTACACTGTCCCATCAAACACTCCCAGGGCAGGTACTGTACAGCACAGATTAGATGCAGAGTAAAGCTCCCTCTACACTGTCCCATCAAGCACTCCTAGGGCAGGTACAGCACGGGTTCAAACTCCTGTAAATTCCCGGAGGGAGGGAAGAACAGAGTACATGCACACGCAGAGGATGCTGTGAGCCAGTGAGGGTGAATGTGCAGAAGAATCATAGAAACATAGAAGATAGGAGCAGGAGTAGGCCATTCGGACCCTCGAGCCTGCTCCGCCATTCAATGAGATCATGGCTGATCATCCAAATTCAGTACCCTGTTCCTGCCTTTTCTCCATATCCCTTGATCCCTTTAGCCTTAAGAAATATATCCAACTCCTTCTTGAATATATTTAATGAATTGGCCTCTACTGCCTTCTTTGGCAGAGAATTCCACAGGTTCACCACTCTCTGGGTGAAGAAATTCCTCCTCATCCCTGTCCTAAATGGCTTACCCCTTATCTTTAGACTGTGACCCCTGGTTCTGGACTCCCCGACCATCGGGAACATCCTTCCAGCATCTAGTCTGTCCAGTCCTGTTAGAATTTTATAAGTTTCAATGAGATCCCCTCTCATTCTTCTAAACTCCAGCGAGTACAAGCCCAATCGACCCCATCTCTCCTCATACGTCATTCCTGCCATCCCAGGTATCAGCCTGGTGAATCTTCACTGCACTCCTTCCATGGCAAGAACATCCTTCCTCAGGTAAGGTGACCAAAACTGCACACAATACTCAAGGTGTGGTCTCACCAAGTCCCTGTACAACTGCAGCAAGACATCCTTGTTCCTGTACTCAAACCCTCTCGCTACGAAGGCCAACATACCATTTGCCTTCTTAACCACCTGCTGCACCTGCATGCTCACTTTCAGCGACTGGTACACAAGGACGCCCAGGTCTCGTTGCACTTCCCCTTCTCCCAATCTATTGCCATTTAGATAATAATCTGCCTTCCTGTTTTTGCCAAAGTGGATAACCTCGCATTTATCCACGTTATATTGCATCTGCCATGCTTCTGCCCAATCACCCAACCTGTCCAAATCATACTGGAGTTTCTCGGCATCCTCTTCACAGCACACACGCCCACCCAGCTTTGTGTCGTCTGCAAACTTGGAGATATTACATCTAGTTCCCTCATCCAGATCATTAATATATATATTGTGAATAGCTGGGGTCCAAGGACCGATCCCTGCGGTACCCCACTAGTCACTGCCTGCCACTCGGAAAAAGAGCCGTTTATTCCAACTCTTTGCTTTCTGTCTGCCAACCAGTTCTCTATCCAAGTCAATACCTTGCCCCCAATCCCATGTGCCTTAATTTTACACGCTAATCTCTTATGCGGGACCTTATCGAAAGCCTTTTCAAAATTCAAATACACCACATCCACTGGTTCTCCCTTATCTATTTTACCAGTTACATCCTCAAAAAATTCCAGTAGATTAGTCAAGCACGATTTACCTTTTGTAAAGCCATGTTGACTTTGTCCGATCCGGTCACTTTTTTCCAAGTGCTCTGCTATTACATCCTTTATAATGGACTCTAGCATTTTCCCCACTACCGATGTCAGGCTTACCGGTCTGTAATTCCCCGTTTTCGCTCTACCACCCTTTTTGAACAGTGGGGTATCATTAGCTACCCGCCAATCCATGGGTACTGTTCCAGAGTCTGTCAAATTTTGGAAGATGACCAGCAATGCATCTACTATTTCTAGGGCTACTTCCTTAAGTACCCTAGCATGTAGATTATCAGGCCCTGGGGATTTATCGGCCCTCAATCCCATCAATTTCCCTAACACCATTTCCGTACAAATACTGATTTCTATCAGTTCCTCCCTTTCATTAGACCCTATGTTCCCCGACATCTTTGGGAGGTTATTTGTGTCCTCCTTTGTGAAGACAGAACCAAAGTATGTATTTAATTGGTCTGCCATGTCTTTGTTCCCCATTATAAATTCCCCTGATTCTGACTGCAAGGGACCTACGCTTGACTTCACCAATCTTTTTCTCTTCACTTATCTATGAAAGCTTTTACAGTCAGTTTTTATGTTCCCTGCAAGCTTACTCTCATACTGTATTTTCCCCCTCTTAATTAATCCCAATCCTCAGCTTTACTGCTTTTTCTGGCCAATTTATATGTCCTCTCCTTGGATCTTATGCTATCCCTAATTTCCCTTGTTAGCCACGGTTAGAGTCACCTTTTTTGTTTTATTTTTATGCCAAACTGGGATGAACAAATTCTGTAGCTCATCCATGCGATCTTTGAATGTTTGCCATTGCCCATCCACTGTCAACCCTTTGAGTGACATTCCCCAATCAATCCTACCCAACTCGCACCTCATACCATCATAGTCTCCTTTATTTAAATTCAGGACCCTAGTCTCTGAGTCAACTATTTCACTCTCCATCTTAATGAAGAATTCTATCATATTATGATTGCTCCGACCCAAGGGGCCTCGCACAACAAGATTGCTAATTAATCCTTTCTCATTACATAATACCCAGTCTAAGATGGCCTGATCTCTAGTTGGTTCCTCGACATATTGGTCCAGGAAACCATCCCGTATACACTCCAGGAATTCCTCCTCCACAGTATTGTTACTAATTTGGTTAGCCCAATCTATATGTAGATTAAAGTCACCCATGACAACTGCTGTGCCCTTATTGCACGCTTCTCTAATTTCACGTTTAATACCATCGCCACCAGAGTGCTGTATTAAGCAGAGCCTCACACACCCCAGATCAGAGGAATAGGATCCCGGGCTCAGAACAACTGAAACAGCAACAAGAACAAAAACCAACAACTGCTTGATGCAAACGGACTGTTCAATCAGACACAGACAGTTCACAGAAGAAGCTGGTGATCACAGCATTTGTGTCTTCAGTCGTGTATAAATGGGTCACGCCTATAGGATGCCGTGCCAGTGACACACATGGATTATTTTATCTACACTCCCCACAACCCAGGCATACAACCTGGAGGTTGTGGGGACAGGAGAGGGAGCAGGAAGAGAGAGAACATAGGAGCCGCAGGACAAAAAGAGACCCAGGTTCATAGAGTTCGCCTTCTCCCATCGGGTAGTCACGTGATCCAACGATAATGGAGTTGTTGACCAATCATAGCAATCAATCTCTATCAGCGAGTCTACAACAGACCCAGGCATGAGGCGAGAAGGGTAGAGTGTGAGAGAGAAGTGAGAGAGAGACAGAGCGCGAGAGAGCAAGCAAGCGCCAGGGAGAGAGAGCCAGGGAGAGCCAGAAAGAGAAAAAGAGAGGAGAGAGCGAGCACGAGAGTAGAGGAGATATTGCCTCTCCTTCTGTCTGGTGTATTGCTCTGCCTGCTCCCAGTCCTCTGCCCAGTGTCAGGGTGGCGCCAGTGTGAACTCCAGGAGATATTCCCCCTGATTTTCTCTTGCTCCCTCTGGGCCTCCACTTGGCCCCTCTGCAGCACAATACAGCGATATCCAACGCTCGGAGGGTGAAGGGCCGTGGGCCGACACATGGCCGACCACTTCCTTGCAGACCATATTACGATCCAACCAATCGCCCATTGCTCTCAATTATTATTCATTTTTCCAAGTCCTTATCAAAGTGTGCAGATCCTTCGCAGGGTGATGGACGGCCACTCGTGAAACAATGTCGATCTCAGAGAGTGAGTTAGGGCCCTTCCAGAGATCTGCTCACTGGTGGCGTCCCAAACGCTTCCTCCAGATCTGCATATGCAGCAAGACAAGGGTCCCCAGCCCTCCAGGATTGGCCTGGAGTCTCCAGGAATTGGAGATTAATCTCCTGGACATCGGCTGCGGGAAAACCTGGGAGAAAAATCATCGGGCCTTAAAGATTTGTGTGTTTTTCATTTTCTTTGAACACTTTTGTTTATGAATTATAAAAATATTGGAGATGGTTAAAATAAGGCTGTTTGATTGACAGTCAAGAATCATCCCATCGGGTGACAAAGAGTCTGTTCTATTTCTGATTGGAGAAGATGGGCGACCAATGGGGGGAGAGCAGGGGTGGGGCAGGGAGAGGTCACGTGATGACCTCCAGGAATACATCCAACCAGAGTTGACCACCCTCAGCGAGGGGAGCATCCTCTCGTGGGAGATGTTGCTCTCACCCCCTCATGTGATCCGCACTGACATAAAGCTTAATGAAGACCAGTTCTCCCAACGTTTGGACCTGGAAGCAGTAAAACACCAGAAAACCGGGGGGGGGGGGGGGGGGGGGGGGGGGGGGGAGCCTTGTGCAACACTCTCGCCAGCTGGCCTCAATCTTCACGAAGCCAATAGTCCGTTAATGAAAACCCCATCAGCTCAACTGTTTAATGCGGTGTTCAGTGTCGTACACATCAGAAGATCCCAGTTCACTCATTTCTGCCACCGCACCCGGTCGAGCTACGGTTAGTCTCCACACTCCTTGACTAGAGAGAGGGGAAAAGCAGCCAACGTCTCTGCTCCTGATCGCTATCCACTGACTCCTTCCACGGTGTGGGTGGGTTGTGCCTGTTTGGTGAGGACAAGGTCAAGCTCAGTTGTGGTGCCCCCGATAATCAAACGGCCGGCCAACACCCACACATGAAGAGTGACCACTTGACAAAGGCACCAAGGATGCCAGGCCAGCCCCTGTGGACACTACTTCAGCACAAACCATGAGAGGTGAGGAGAGAAGCGCTGGGGGAGACACAATCCAAGTTGGTGATGGTGGCATTCCTGCATCACAAGTGCCAGGCAGTGACCATCTCCAACAAGAAGAATCCCAACCACCTTCTCCTGACCTTCAATACCTCCACCATCGCCAAGTAACCCACCATCAACATCCTGAGGGTCACCAGTGACCAGATGCGTATGTTGGAGTAACCACATCAAAACTGTGGCTTCAAGAACAGGGCAGAGGCTGGGTATTCTGCGACGAGTGGCTCATCTTCTAACTCCCTCAAAGTCTCTCCATCGTCTACAAGGCTCAAGTCAGGAGAGTGATGGAAAAGCCACTACTCACCTGGATGGTGCAGCTGCAAGAACCCTCAAGAAGCTCATCACTATCCAGGACATTGCTGCAGGAGTTCCTGAAGGCAGTGTCCCAGGCCCAACCATCGTCAGCTGCTTCATCAATGAACTTCCCTCCATCATAAGGTCAGAAGTGGGGATGTTTGCTGATGACTGCACAGTGTTCAATTCCATTCGCAATTCCTCAGATAATGAAGCAGTCCATGCCAGCAAGACCTGGACAACATCCAGTCTCGGACTGATAAGTGGCAGGTAACATTCACACCACACAAGTGCCAGGCAATGACCATCTCCAATGAGAGAGTCTAACCACCTCCCCATGACATTCAACGGTATTACCATCACTGAATCCCCCACCATCAACATCCTGGGGGTCACCATTGACCAGAAACTTAACTGGACCAGCCACATAAATACTGTGGTAACAAGAGCAGGTCAGAGGCTGGGTATTCTGCGGCGAATGTCTCACATCCTGACTCCCCAAAGCCTTTCCACCATCTACAAGACACAAGTCAGCAGTGTGATGGAATACTCTCCACTTGCCTGGATGAGTGCAGCTCCAACAACACTCAAGAAGCTCGACACCATCCAAGACGAAGCAGCCTGCTTGATTGGCACCCCATCCACCACCTTAAATATTCACGCCCTCCACCACCAGTGTACCGTGGCTGCAGTGTGTACCATCTACAAGATGCACTGCAGCAACTCGCCAAGGCTTCTTCGGCAGCTAATTAAAAAAGCGACTATTTTACTCTGGCCTCCTGACTCCGGAGTTACGGTCACTGCCTTCCACAATAAATGGTGGAACGTATTCTCTCTCTCATGCTGGACACCGGTCACGGGGGGATTTAATCCAAATGACAGAGTTGAGCGGAGCGGAACACTGGGGCAGCTCATCCAACAAAGAAATAAACTTAATAAATACATTGCACCAAACTAAATTCCGGGATCTGTAACATGAAGCCACGCTCTTCGCATTCCTGGAATTCCTCACATACGTTCAGCTGTGCTCAGTGCTGGAAATATGCAGCCACTCAACCACATCCGGGGGGAAGAGACACATTCCTCATTCCAGAACCATGCAAGAACTTCTACTGATCAACTTACCTCCACCATCACATTGGGGGGGGGGGCAAGTGGGGGAATGCAGAGAGAAGAGTCAAAGAAACCAACGTACAGCTCCACAAAGTGACGAGCTGTGGGTCAGTAAGCGGATTCTCGTCCTCTTAGCCATGGGTCACTGGGTAGCACTCTCACCTCTGAGTCAGAAGGTTCTTGGTTCGAGTCCCACTCCAGAGACTTGAGCACAAAAATCTAGATTGGCACTCCAGTGTTGAGGGAGCGCCGCACTGTCGGAGGGGCAGTACTGAGGGAGCGCTGCACTGCCGGAGGGGCAGTACTGAGGTAGCGCCGCACTGTCGGAGGTGCCGCCTTTCGGATGAGACGTTAAACTGAGGCCCCGTCTGCCCCCTCAGGTGGATGTAAAAGATCCCACGGCCACTATTTCGAGACAGGGCAGGGGAGTTCTCCCCGGTGTCCTGGCCAATATTTATCCTTCAGCCAACACCTAAAGATTATCTGGTCATTATCTCATTGCTGTTGGTGGGATCTTGCTGTGCGCAAATTGGCTGTTGTGTTTCCTACATTGCAACAGTGACTACCGTTCATTGACTCTAAAGCGCTTTGGGATGTCCTGAGGTTGTGAAAGGCGCTATAGAAATGAAAGTCTTTTTTCTCTTTCCCCCACCCCCAATCTCTACCTTAATGTGAAGGAACTAGCAGAGACCTCCTCACAGGAGCCAGTATGGCAAAATCTCAGAGCGAGAGTGCTATCCAAGCTATGCGTGAACACTGCCTACCAGGCGGCTTCTGACTGGCATCAGCGGATCCTGGGAGTAGGCTGTCTGCCCACTTCTGGGAGGCAGGCAACACCGGGAGAGAGCCAGGAAGGAGAGAAGGTCGAAGGTTCCCCACACATCCAGCGGACCGCTGACACTCACTGTCTGGGTCCACGTGAGGTACAGCCATCCACTGAGCGATCAGCACCCATCAAACTGTACATCAGGAAGAGCCAGGTCTCTCCGGAGAGGGCAGCAGAGAGTTGGGAAGTAAAGTCCCGGTACAACAGTGTGTACTTTACAATGATACACCCATCGGTCACACAGGAAGTGGGTTTGGGTTGGGCAACTGGAAATTAGTTCCAAAGGCTACTGTTGATTTTAAAGGAATCAGAAAGACTTGCCTTTACACAGCAACTTTTACAACCTCAAAGCGTTTTAGTCAATGAATTACTTTTGATGTATACTCACTGTCGTAATGAGTCCGGCAACGCCTCAATTTTAAAATTCAAATCCTTGTTTTCAAATCCCTCCATGCCCTCGCCCCTCCCTAACTCTGTAATCTCCTCCAGCCCCACAACCTCCAGAGATCTCTGCGCTCCTCCAATTCTGGCCTCTCGCACATCCCCGATTTTCATCGCCCCACCATTGCCGGCCATGCCTTCAGCTGCCTGGACCCTCAGCTCTGGAATTCCCTCCCTAAACCTTTCTTTCCTCTTTTAAGACGCTCCTTAAAACCTACCTTTGGGTCACCTGTCCTAATATCTCCTTATGTGGCTCGGTGTCAAATTTTGTTTGATAATCGCTCCTGTGAAGCACTTTGGGACGTTTTACTACATTAAAGGCGCTATATAAATACAAGTTGCTGTTGTTGTAATAATGTGGGAAAGGCAGCAGCCAATTTGTGTACAGCAAGATCCCACAAACAGCAATGAGATAAATGACCAGATAATCCACTTTTTTTAAAATTTTTTAAGTGATATTGTTTGAGGGATAAATATTGGCCAGGACGACAGCATTACTCAGCCGTAGGTGGCATGTTCCTGGGCACGCCTGACAGCAGGGATTACACTCTCAGTGCGATGAAAAGGAAAAATTTGTTCCATTTAAAAAAGGGAAACATGAAAGTTGGTGGAAATAAAAGTCTGCCGGCAAGATGTTGAGGATGTGGAACAGAGCCACCTCATTAAAGGAGGGAAACCTGCAGAGTTGCAAAAACGTAAGTTTGCAATATTATACGTTTCATAAATCACACCCTTCTCCGCAGCTCGCTCCAAAATAACACAACCACAGCTCTAAAACAGGACTCAGTCTCGACAGCTAATTGGAAACGTGTACAGATCAGCCCGTCTATCACACGCCTCCCTCCGGATTACAGCATGATGCTCCCCCAGAGCACCATGTCCAGACCTTCCACAGGATTGGATAAAGAGGTCTGCCCCCCTCCCGCTGTCCCCCCCTCCCACTGCAGATACAGGGATATGGGAGGTGGATTTAGCCGTGCACTGCACACAGACACTCATCTCCCGAGACCCACACTAAAACCAGTATGAAAAGCAACTGTGCTAGCATAGGAACAGCAGGAGGCCATTCAGCCCCTCGAGCCTTTTCCAACATTCAATCAGATCGTGGCTGATCTGCACCTCAACTCCATCCACCCCCAGCCTTTACTCCATATCCACTGATACCCTTACCCTCAAAAATCTATTTCACTGCCTTTAACAGCCTTGAGGAAGTTGCAGAGATTGACCAGAATGGTACCAGGGATGAGGGACTTCATTTTATGTGGAGAGACTGGAGACGCTGGGATTGTTCTCCTTAGAGCAGAAAGAAAGACAGAAGAGGAAAGACTTGCATTTCTATAGCGCCTTTCACCACCTCAGGACGTCCCAAAGCGCTTTACAGCCAATGAAGTACGTTTGAAGTGTCGTCACTGTTGCAATGTAGAGAAGGTTAAGGGGAGATTTAATAGAGATGTTCAAAATTATGAAGTGTTTTGATAGAGTAAATAAGGAGAAACTGTTTCTAGTGTCAGGAGGGTCGGTAACCAGAGGACACAGATTGAAGGTAATTGGCAAAAGAACCAGAGGGGAGATGAGGAGAATTTTTTACGCAGTGAGTTGTTGTGATCTGGAATGCGCTGCCTGAAAGGGCGGGGGAAGCAGATTCAATAGTAACTTTCAAAAGGGAATTGGAGAAATCCTTGAAAAGGGGAAATTTTCAGGGCTGTGGGGAAAGAGCAGGAGTGGGACTAATTGGAGAGCTCTTTCAAAGAGCCGGCACAGGCACGATGGGCCGAGTGGCCTCCTCCTCTGCTGTGAGATTCTTAACCCCCAGATTCCAGAGTTTTTTGGGGCAGCACTGCAGCTGATAGTCTATAATCCTCGCTCTTTGTGGGGCCTCTACAATGCGGACCCTGGAGTGTAAGGGCCACCAGTAAAGCTTCAATCCACATTCCCGTTAATTCTCTCAAGCTGCTGCTCCACACAGATCGGAATAGAACTGGGCTCTGCTTTAGGGGGAGCAATCCTGCACCTTTATTGGGATTAGTGACACTAGGTGCCTGTATCAGCCTCGATATCTGGGCAGCACTCGGTGTTGCTGTAATTGGGTTTGCCTCTCCCTCAGTGAAGTCGGAGTCAGGACACATCTAGTTCAACTCCAAACACACTGAGCCAGTTCCTGCTCTCCGTCTCTCCCTCACCTGGGCTCAGCACATTCCTGAACATGTTGGGTCGTGAATGTGAAAATCAAACTGCAAATCAGCATCAGAAATGGCAACAGTTCTTTTTCCGAACAGGAGTATTGGTGTTTAAATATGATTAGCCACACTGCTTCAGTGGGTCTCTCGAGGTTGTAATCTTTGGTGACATCACCACAGTTCTGTACATTCGAGGAAAATAGATTTGACTTCCACGGTTGAGGAACACACACACAGGTTGAAAAATTTCCTAATTGCTACCATTTCCCGAGGTGGATTAAATGCCCCAGCACGGGTTAGATACAGAGTAAAGCTCCCTCTACACTGTCCCATCAAACACTCCCAGGGCAGGTACAGCACAGGTTAGATGCAGAGTAAAGCTCCCTCTACACTGTCCCATCAAACACTCCCAGGGCAGGTACAGCACGGGTTAGATAGAGTAACTCTCCCTCTATTCTCTCCCAACAATGGGGCTTAGCACCCTCTGCTGCACTAATGAGGCATTTCTATTGAGAGCTGAATTGCTTTTATTTCTGTGTTACAGACTCCACTCCTTATAGCTGGCAGAGATTCCAGACTATCACCCCATGATTCCGGGCAGGATTTGGAGCTCAGGCCTCACTGCTCAACACGATTCTGGCCCAGTTTTTTTGCACCCTCCCTGCGAGCGTTAACCTGCAGTGTTGCCCTCTCACTTGTAAACACCAATACAAACCTACCGGAATCTTCATAGCTGCTCCAACTCAGATCCTTCTCTTCAGATCTTCCTCAGTGAGCGATCCGATTCTCTTCACAACAGTTTCTTACACGTCACTAGTTTCTACGTCCCAAGTACAAACCGGAACACACACACTATATATTTTTTTTTAAGCCAATGGTTGACTGGCCAACTGAGCAAACAGGGAGAGTAAAGAGTCCTTGAACACAGACAGACTGTGCTCAGTGCCTGGCTGAGATCTGGCTCCATTCCCAAAGCATTACCCCACCAACAGGTAACCACAGCACGTGACCGGGCGGAGAACAAGCAGACACGGAGGGCTCGTCTCTCCAGCAGAAGTTAACGGGAAGGCGTTTCTACCAGGTAGATAATTAACAGAAAAAACGAACTTGCATGTCGACAGTGCCTCCCAGCCAATGAAGTACTTTTTGACGTATAGTCCCTGTTGTAATGTAGGAAAACGTGGCAGCCAATTTGCACACAGCAAGATCCCAGAAACAGCAGTGAGTTAAATGACCAGATTATCTGTTTTATTAGTGATGTTGGTTGAGGGATAAATAAAGTGTAGTCATTGTTGTAATGTAACAATGCGGCGAGTGCTGGGCTAAGGGTAGCAGGCAGATTCTCACCGTGCCGGAATGAGCAGAGTATGCCTGACACAGGACTGCGGAGGTTCAATAAACGACCCACAGCCCGCTCGCTCCGATGGGTGTTTAGAGCGAATAACATAGAAACATAGAAGATAGGAGCAGAAGTAGGCCATTCGGCCCCTCGAGCCTGCTCCGCCATTTAATGAGATCATGGCTGATCATCCAAATTCAGTACCCTGTCCCTGCTTTCTCCCCATATCCCTTGATCCCTTTAGCCTTAAGAAATATATCTAACTCCTTCTTGAATATATTTAATGAATTGGCCTCAACTGCCTTGTGTGGTAGAGAATTCCACAGGTTCACCACTAGGGTTGCAAAGGGGTGGAAAGTTTCCGGTAAATTTCTGGAAATTTTCCACGGGAAGTTTAGCTTGGGAATTTTGCCCAAAAAAGCATATGCTAGCATAATATTGTTTTTTTTGTATTTCTTTCCTTTTTTCCCCACAGGTCCTCTCTTAAAATTACTAACAGAGATGGAATCTTAATTATTAAGGAATTTCTTAATCAATATATGTTTATCTTCTTACTTGGCTTGTTTTAATAATTACAAGTTTTGTGTGTGACTGTGAACAAATGTGTCCTGATTGGTTGGATGAGTGGATGAGCGATTAGCTCCCTCTATTTGTAATATTTGCATATCGAATTGTGATTGGCCTGCAGGCATCTGTAAGACTGCTATAGTTTTTTTAAGATCCAGGTTAGGGGTCCTGAGGGAAGTCATTTTGTTTTCTGCTGATGTTGTGATGATGCAGTAAGTAAATCAGACTTTATACCAAATAAACCAGTTACTTGTTGAACTCTGTTGTCCTTCAATTTAAAATATACAAAATAATACACTATTGGTGATGTAGCATCGTGTGTGTACAGGTCATGCTTCCATCACATGGAGCATCAGCAAAAATGTACTCACCCTGTTGCAATCGTGCTGATCGACCGCAGTTCGACACAGATGAATGCCCTTTATTTCTCTGCATAGAACAATGCCACGTTTACCGTCGGATGTGTGGAAGCATTTTACCCCAGGCATTAAAGATGGAAAGACTGTGTACATGTGCAAACACTGTAGAAAGCCATATGTAAAGAATGCCACAAAGATGCAGCAGCATTTATCCAAATGCAACAACTTCACTCAAAGCTCACAGCAGTCAGCCCAGAGTTCCTCTGCTTCCATTCAAGAAGATGATGGTTCTCATTCAGCATCAGGCTCCTTATCATCAGCAACTCCTGGCCCACTTGGAAGATTCTTTGATACAATGGATAACCATAGCCAGAAGAATGCAGATGAGTGCCTTGCTCGAGCTGTATATGCAACAGGCTCACCCCTCATGCTCACAGCCAATGTGTACTGGAAGAGATTTTTCAATGTTATTCGCCCTGCATACTGTCCTCCCACCAGACAGGCTTTGTCTACTTATTTGCTGGAGGCTGAGTATAACAGAGTCCAAGGAAAGCTCAAAGAAACGATAGCGATGGCAGACTGTGGTGCAGTTATCTCAGATGGGTGGTCAAATGTACGAGGGGAGGGCATCATAAACTACATCGTCTCCACTCCTCTCCCAGTGTTCTTCAAGAGCACCAACACGAAGGACAACAGACACACAGGCACATACATTGCCGATGAGCTGAAAGTGGTCATCAACGATCTTGGATCACAAAAGGTCTTTGCAGTAGTTACTGACAATGCTGCGAATATGAAGGCTGCTTGGGCTCAAGTGGAGGAGGCCTACCCTCATATTACGTCTATTGGGTGCGCAGCTCATGGGCTTAACCTGCTCCTCAAGGACATCATGGGTTTGAGAACCATGGAAGCACTGTACAAGAGAGCCAAGCAAGTTGTTAAGTATGTCAGGGGAAAACAGGTAGTTGCAGCAACCTACAACTCCAAGCAAATGACAAAGAACAAGAACACCACACTGAAGCTGCCCAACTACACTAGATGGGGTGGTGTTGTCATAATGTACAACAGCCTTCTGGAGTGATGCGCTATCAATTCCTCATAAAAGACAGAGAGTTAATTAATAGGCTTTTATTAGCAAAGAACAGAGCATACCTCTCGTGGTTGCCTGGTACCCAAAAGGGCAGGGGGCTGCAGAGCAGTCACCTTTATACCCGGGCATGTGGGTGGAGCCAGGGGCGGAGTCAGCTGAGGCATGCATAGGCACAACAGTGTGCAACAACAACAACAACAATAACAAACAGTGGTTTACCACATTCACCCCTTGTTTAAAATTGAGTCCGGCGGGGTGAAGTGTACTAAAAGTTCGTGTAAACTAAAAGTTCGTGTAATTAAGTCTATCAGCTGGCCTTGTATGCCGTCCTGATCGTCGTAGCAGCGGTGGTGATGGTGCAGCATCCAACGCCGAACCTGGCGTCTCGTTGAGAGGTTGTGTAGTCAATGGCGGGTCCTGGGGCTGCGGCATGCCGTCTACAGGGGTCGGGGTGTGGGTAGTGTGGGTGGCGATGGTGGTGTCTCAGGGGCACCCGAAGGTGCGAGGTCTCGTGTGGAGACTGTGTCCTCCCGCCCGTCCGGGTACGCTACATAAGCATACTGGGGGTAGGCGTGGGTAGTGGTGGGTGGCGAAGGAAGTGTTTCGGGAGCACCCGAAGGTGCGAGGTCTCGTATGGAGACTGTGTCCTCCTGCCCGTCCGGGTACGCCACGTAAGCATACTGAGGGTTGGCGTGGAGGAGGCTCACCCTCTCGACCAGGGGGTCCGTCTTATGGGACCTCACGTGCTTCCGCAGTAGGACGGGTCCTGGAGAAGTCAGCCATGTCGGTAACGAGATCCCCGATGTGGACTTCCTGGGGAAGGAGAACATTCTCTCATGAGGGGTGGCATTGGTGGCTGTACAGGGCAGTGACCGAATGGAATGGAGCGCCGCAGGGAGGACCTCCTGCCAGCGAGAGGTCGGAAGGCCCTTAGATTTCAAGTTTAAAAGGACTGCCTTCCAGACCGTCGCATTCTCTCTTTCCACCTGGCCATTCCCCCGGGGGTTGTAGCTGGTGGTCCTGCTTGTAGCAATACCTCTCGCGAGCAGGTACTGACGAAGTTCGTCGCTCATAAAGGATGAGCCCCTGTCGCTATGAATATAGCTAGGGAAACTGAACAATGCGAAGAGGTCATTCAGACATTTAATGACCGTGGTACTGGTCATGTCTGAGCAAGGGATGGCAAACGGGAAACGGGAGTACTCATCAATTATATTGAGGAAGTACACATTGCGGTCAGAGGAGGGGAGGGGCCCTTTAAAATCGCCGCTCAGCCACTCGAAGGGGCGCGTGGCTTTGATCAGGCTCGCTCTGTCTGGCCTATAAAAATGCGGTTTGCACTCGGCACAGATTTGGCAGTTCCTGGTCAAGGTCCTGACCTCCTCGATGGAGTAGGGCAGGTTACGGGATTTGATGAAATGGAAGAACCTGGTGACCCCCGGGTGGCAGAGGTCATTGTGGAGGGTCTTCAGTCTATCAACCTGCGCGTTGGCGCATGTACCACGTGATAGGGCATCTGGGGGCTCATTGAGTTTCCCGGGCCGGTACAAGATATCGTAATTGTAGGTGGAGAGTTCGATTCTCCACCTCAAGATCTTGTCATTCTTGATTTTGCCCCTCTGCTTATTATTAAACATAAAAGCTACTGAACGCTGGTCAGTGAGCAGGGTAAATCGTTTTCCGGCCAGGTAATGCCTCCAATGTCGCACAGCTTCCACAATGGCCTGGGCCTCCTTTTCGACAGAGGAGTGTCGAATCTCGGGGCCCTGGAGGGTCCTTGAGAAAAAGGCCACGGGTCTCCCCGCCTGGTTAAGGGTTGCAGCTAGGGCAAAGTCGGATGCGTCGCTCTCCACTTGGAAAGGGATGGACTCATCCACTGCGTGCATTGTGGCCTTCGCAATATCTCTTTTTATGAGAGTGAAGGCTGCACATGCCTCTGCTGTCAGGGGGAAGGAGGCGGACTTGATGAGGGGTCTGGCTTTGTCCGCATAGTTGGGCACCCACTGAGCATAGTAAGAGAAAAACCCTAGGCATCTCTTCAGTGCTTTTTGGCAGTGGGGGAGGGGGAGCTCCAGAAGGGGGCGCATTCTGTCGGGGTCGGGCCGATGACTCCGTTCTCCACTACGCAGCCAAGAATGGCAAGGCGCGTGGTACGAAACATACATTTGTCCTTGTTGTATGTTAGATTCAGCCGCTGGGCCGTACGGAGGAATTTCTCTAGGTTAACATCATGGTCCTGCTGGTCGTGGCCGCAGATGGTGACGTTGTCTAGATAGGGGAAAGTGGTTTCATCTCCCGTTGGAAGACTGAAACCCCGTTGGTGACGCCGAAGGGAACTCTGAGGAAGTGGTAGAGACGACCGTCAGCTTCAAAAGCTGTGTACTGGCAGTCCTCAGCCCTGATGGGGAGCTGGTGGTATGCCGACTTCAGATCAATCGTCGAGAACACCCGGTATTGTGCTATCTGATTGACCATGTCAGATATGCGGGGGAGTGGGTATGCATCCAACTGGGTGTAGCGATTGATCGTCTGGCTGTAGTCAATAACTAGGCGCTGTTTTCCGCCAGTCTTCACCACCACCACTTGTGCTCGCCATGGGCTGGTGCTACTCTCAATAATCCCTTCCTTCAGGAGTCTCGTTACCTCGGATTTAATGAAGCTCCTATCCCCGGCACTGTAACGCCTGCTTTTGGTAGTGATGGGCTTACAGTCGCGGGTGAGGTTAGCGAACACGGAGGAGGGGGGGGGAGACTTTAAGGGTGGAGAGGCTGCAAATGGTGCGCGGCGGGCGATTTAAAAGCTGCTGGCTGCAGACTGTGAGTGGGGGGAGGGGTCCGTCGTACGCTAATGTGACACTTTTAAGGTGGCACTGAAAATCCAACCCCAGTAGAACGGCAGCGCAGAGATGGGGCAGGACCAGAAGTTTAAAATTTTTGTATTCTGTGCCCCGTACTGAAAGGGTCACTACACAGTAGCCACCGACGTCCGCTGACTGGGCTTTGGAAGCCATAGAGAGCCGATGGCGCGTCGGCAGGACCGGGAGAGAGTAACTGCGCACCGTGTCGGGGTGGATAAAGCTCTCCGTGCTCCCGCTGTCAAAAAGGCAGGTAGTGGCGCGGCCGTTTACCGTAATGTCCATCATGGACCTGGACAGTTGATGAGGGAGAGATTGGTCCAGCGTCACGGAGGCCAGCGTATGGTCAAGCGAGTCGATGTGGTCGTCAGATGAGGCGGTGGTTGAGTCCGGGTCCCCCGTGATTGAAGTTGGAGGCATCCAAGATGGCGGACAAAATGGCGGCGCCCTGATCCCGATCCCCACGCGGCTGGGGGAGCCCAAGATGGCTGCCCCCACGGTTCGCACGCGGCGCTGCTGGCATTAGCGGTTTTACCTTTGCAGGCGCTGACATAATGTCCTTTCTTCCCGCAGCCGGAGCAGGTAGCGTTTTTCGCCGGGCAGCGTGCTCTGGGGTGTTTTGCCTGTTCACAAAAATAACATTTCTGTGCCTTGGACATCACTGCAGCAGTTGGAGGTGGCGGTCCCATGACCCAAGGTTGCGGCGTCCACGGTGCGGAGCGGTTAGGGGAGAAAGCGTCCATACTCCTGTGGGCCGCGTCGAGCGAGAGCGCGAGGGACACTGCCTTTTTCAGGTCTATTTCTCCCTTCTCCAACAGTCTCTGCCGGGAGTAGTCGGACCTTAGACCCGCAACGAAAGCATCTCGGATCAGTCCCTCCATGTGTGCTGCGGCTGATACTTCTTTGCAATCGCAGCCTCGGCCGAGTATCCGTAGTGCCCGTAGGAAAGCCTCCACCGATTCCCCGGGCTGCTGTCTGCGGGATCTTAAGAGGTGCCTGGCATAGACCGTATTTACCGGGCGTGCGTACTGCCCTTTAAGCAGATCGATAGCCGCCGCGTAGGTCGTCGCGTCCTGGATTAGTGTATAAACTTGGTGGCTCACCTTTGAGGCCAGGATTTTCAGCTTGTTTTCGTCTAGGGTCACAGTTGAGGCTTCCAGGTAAGCCTCGAAGCAACGCAGCCATTGTGCGAATTTGGTAGCCGAACCCGCTTCTTGGGGGTCTAGGTCCAGGCATGTTGGCCTGAGGGCTCGCAGCAGCGCCTGCTGCTCAGCGTTTGGCGCCGTCGGTTGATGCAGCTCCTGCTGTTCAGCATTTGGACCCGACATTTTGTTTTGCTAATAAAATTGATGCGCTATCAATTCCTCATAAAAGACAGAGAGTTAATTAATAGGCTTTTATTAGCAAAGAACAGAGCATGCCTCTCGTGGTTGCCTGGTATCCAAAAGGGCAGGGGGCTGCAGAGCAGTCACCTTTACACCCGGGCATGTGAGTGGAGCCAGGGGCGGAGTCAGCTGAGGCATGCATAGGCACAACAGTGTGCAACAACAACAACAATAACAAACAGTGGTTTAACCACATGGAGGGTAAGGAGTCGCTGCAAGAAATGGCAATATCCCAGTCTGGGGATATGGAAACCACCATCAAGAAAATACTGCTGGATGATGTGTTTTGGGAGAGAGTGGTTAGCAGCCTTAAACTACTCTCACCAGTAGCATCTGCAATTGCTCAGATTGAAGGAGGTGACGCTGTATTGTCAGATGTTCTCAGGCTTTTTACTGATTTAAAAGAACAAATCAGCATTGCCCTACCCACATCCCTCAAAGCAGAGAAGGCAATTGTTCAATTCATACAGACGCGTCAAGAATTTTGTGTCAAGCCGATTCATGCTGCAGCATACATGCTGGACCCAAAGCATGTTGGGAGACCAATACTTTCTGGAGAACAGATCAACAGCGCTTACAGTGTGATTTCTACCCTCTCACTCCATCTCAATCTGGATGTGGGCAAAGTTCTGGGAAGTCTACCAAGCAAGGGCTTTGGAATGGGGATGGGATATGGGAATCATGCAAGCATATCAGTGCACATACCTGGTGGAAGGGACTTTGTGCATCTGAGGCCCTGTCACCTATTGCATCGGTGATACTCCAAATCCCACCTTCATCAGCGGCCTCTGAACGAAACTGGTCACTTTTTGGGAATACGCATACAAAGGTGCGCAACAGGCTGACGAACAAGAGAGTGGAGAAACTGGTGGCTACCCGGGCGAACCTACAACTTATTGAGCCAGATACAGAAGTGTCCACACACAGCTAGACACTGACACAGAGGGGGAAATGGACACGTCAGAGCCAGAGTCAGAGAATCAGGAGGAGCAATGAGGAGTAGAAGACTCAGAAGATGCATGAGTAGAAGACTCAAAGGGACAAAATAAGGACAAATTACAGGCTAAATAAGCTGACGCTCTTTTTATTTTATTTTAGATGGGTCTTTTTTGTGGGGGTTCAATAAAGTTCAAAATTATAACCTAAATAAAGTTTTGAAAGCCTGTTTTTATTTGTATGGAACAGTATGTCTATTTTGACGACAAAGATAACATAAGGGTCAGAGACAAAAACCATCAGTGTGCAAAAAAACTCTAAATTCCCATAGAAAGTTTCCTCTTTTAAAAATTCCCAGAATTTTGCAACCCTATTCACCACTCTCTGGGTGAAGAAATTCCTCCTCATCTCAGTCCTAAATGGCTTACCCCTTATCCTTAGACTTTGACCCCTGGTTCTGGACTCCCCCGCCATTGGGAACATCCTTCCTGCATCTAGTCTGTCTAGTCCTGTTAGAATGTTATAAGTTTCAATGAGATCCCCTCTCATTCTTCTAAACTCTAGCGAATATAAGCCTAATCGACCCAATCTCTCTTCATATGTCATTCCTGCCATCCCAGGTATCTATCTGGTGAATCTTCGCTGCACTCCCTCCATGGCAAGAACATCCTTCCTCAGATAAGGCGACCAGAACTGCACACACTACTCAAGATGTGGTCTCACCAAGGCCCTGTACAACTGCAGCAAGACATCCTTGTTCCTTTACTCGAATCCTCTCGCTATGAAGGCCAACATACCATTTGCCTTCCTAGCCGCCTGCTGCACCTGTATGCTTACCTTCAGCGACTGGTGCACAAGGACACCCAGATCTCGTTGCACTTTCCCTTCTCCCAATCTATTGCCATTCAGATAATAATCTGCCACCAAAGTGGATAACCTCGCATTTATCCACATTATACTGCATCTGCCATGCATCTGCCCAATCACCCAACCTGTCCAAATCATACTGGAGTTTCTCGGCATCCTCCTCACAGCACACACGCCCACCCAGCTTTGTGTCATCTGCAAACTTGGGATATATTACATCTAGTTCCCTCGTCTAGATCATTAATATATATTGTGAATAGCTGGGGTCCTAGCACCGATCCCTGCGGTACCCCATTAGTCAATGCCTGCCACTCGGAAAAAGAGCCGTTTATTCCAACTCTTTACTTCCTGTCTGCCAACCAGTTCTCTATCCTAGTCAGTACCTTACCCCCAATCCCATGTGCTTTACCTTTGCACGCTAATCTCTTATACGGGACCTTATCGAAAGCCTTCTGAAAGTCCAAATACACCACATCTACTGGTTCTATTTTAACAGTTATATCCTCAAAAAATTCCAGTAGATTAGTCAAGCATGATTTACCTTTTGTAAATCCATGTTGACTTTGTCCGATCCTGTCACTGTTTCCCAAGTGCTCTGCTATTACATCTTTTATAATGGACTTTTGCATTTTCCCCACTACCGATGTCAGGTTTACCAGTCTATAATTCCCCGTATTCTCTCTACCACCTTTTTTAAATAGTGGGGTTACATTAGCTATCCTCCAATCCATGGGAACTGTTCCAGAGTCTATAGAATTTTGGAAGATAGCCAGCAATGCATCTACTATTTCATGGGCCACTTCCTTAAGTACCCTAGGATGTAGATTATCAGGCCCTGGGGATTTATCGGCCTTCAATCCCATCAATTTCCCTAACACCATTTCCCTACAAATACTGATTTCATTCAGTTCCTCCCTCTCATTAGACCCTATGTTCCCCGACACCTCTGGGAGGTTATTTGTGTCCTCCTTTTTGAAGACAGAACCAAAGTATGTATTTATGCTGAATCCTAAACTGCTCCCAATCCTCAGGTTTGCTGCTTTTTCTGGCCAATTTATATGTCCTCTCCTTGGATCTTGTGCTATCCCTAATTTCTCTGGTTAGCCATGGTTGAGCCACCTTTTTTGTTTAATTTTTATGCCAGACAGGGATGAACAAATTCTGTAGTTCATCCATGCAATCTTTAAATGTTTGCCATTGCCCATCCACCGTCAACCCTTTAAGTAACGTTCCCCAATCCATCCTAGCCAACTCGCGCCTCATACCATCGTAGTCACTCTCCATCTTAATGAAGAATTCTATCATATTATGATCGCTCCTCCCCAAGGGGCCTCACACAACAAGATTGCTAATTAATCCTTTCTCATTACAGAATACCCAGTCTAAGATGGCCTGATTTCTAGTTGGTTCCTCGACATATTGGTCCAGGAAACCATCCCGTATACACTCTCGGAATTCCTCCTCCACAGTATTGTTGCTAATTTGGTTAGCCCAATCTATATGTAGATTAAAGTCACCCATGATAACTGCTGTGCCCTTATTGCACGCGTCTCTAATTTCACGTTTAATGCCATTCCCAACCTCAGCATTACTGTTTGGGTGAATGTTCTGGTGTTTTATATAGGCCAAATCTCTGAGCCGATTCCAGGATGAAACAACTCTCCCTTTCACTCTCATTCCAGTACAGATCAGACTTAAGCATTCATTCGGAGAGGTCCGCACGGTTCCTATGCATCACGCACTTAACCCTTTGTGGACTGAGATTGCCGGTCCCTTCGCTGCTGTGGGCCCTCCTCTCTCATGGACCCTCACTGGGGCGCTGGTACCCGGGCCAAGTGAGAGTCTTGACATTGCGTGTCAGCAGGTTAATGAACCATGGGGTGCGTCACAGCTGAGCTCAGTCCCATCTGCAACCAGTAACAGTCACTGGAAGACAATCAGGAGAAAGACACAGCTATCTCATTCCCCTCCATGCCCATGTGTACCGAGGCAGAGACAAAAAGGTCTTGCCTTTCTACAGCGCCTTTCACAACCTCTGGACGTCCCAAAGCACTTTACAGCCATGAAGTACTTTTTTAAAGTGTAGTCACTGTTGCAATGTAGGAAAGCCAATTTGCGGCAGCTAATTTGCACACAGCAAGCTCCCACAAACAGCAATGTGATAATGACCAGATGACCTGTTTCAGTGATGTTGGTTGAGGGATAAATATTGGCCCAGGACACCGGGGAAAACTCCCCTGCTCTGCTTCAAAATAGTGTTTGTGGGATCTTCTACATCCACCCGAGGGGGCAGATGGGGCCTTGGTAACATCTCATCCAAAAGACGGTGCTCCCTCAGTTCAGCCCCTCCGATAGTGCGGCGCTCCCTCAGTACTGCCCCTCCGACAGTGCGGCGCTCCCTCAGTGCTGCCCCTCCGACAGTGCGGCGCTCCCTCAGTGCTGCCCCTCCGACAGTGCAGTGCTCCCTCAGTGCTGCCCCTCCGACAGTGCGGCGCTCCCTCAGTACTGCCCCTGCGACAGTGCGGCGCTCCCTCAGTGCTGCCCCTGCGACAGTGCGGCGCTCCCTCAGTGCTGCCCCTGCGACAGTGCGGCGCTCCCTCAGTGCTGCCCCTGCGACAGTGCAGCGCTCCCTCAGTGCTGCCCCTGCGACAGTGCGGCGCTCCCTCACTGCTGTCCTTCCGACAGTGCAGCACTCCCTCAGTACTGCACTGGAGTGTCAGCCTGGATTTTGTGCTCCAGTCTCTGGAGTAGGACTTGAACCCACGACCTTCTGACTCAGAGGCGAGAGTGATACTCGCTGAGCCACGGCCGACACTATTTGCTCCAAATGAGCACAGCCCAGGAACCAAACTTCAGAAGTTGCCAGTTGCTGCAGCATTAAGTGTTTCAGCGTGCCATTAAGGGAATAGCTCCAAGGACCAGCAACGTGTACGTTGACAAGTGCTGTGGGCACAGCGTGCTTAACAAGGACTGGGAGCGAGGGAGGAGATGTGCTCGCGGATTCCACACGCATGCCTCATTCAGTTCTCTCCAGCGGCAACACTGAAGTAAATATTAGCTCTCAAGACACCCAGTAATGAAATATGATTAATGCTAGCTGAATAAATAAGAGGCATTAAGGGGCCTGAGGGCTGTTGTGGTGTTCATGCGATAATGGAATATCCTATCCCGACTGCTCACTTGGTAAAAGCTGAGTCGTAAACTGGCCAGAAGGTACCAGGAACAATGTGCTGTGTGAATTGATCCGAGCCAGAGCAGAATTAAGGTCATTAAACTAGTGCTAGGGTGAGAAAACATCAGATGGAAAGTGAACGCCAAGGGAGGATCACCATGGGGCTGGGGCTGGGGCTGGGGCTGGGGCTGTTCCTCACATGGTCGAACAGCCCTGCCAATACTCACTCGATTGGGGGTCACTTGTGAACAATGGCCACTTGTGTGAGGTGTGAGGGAGCTCCCAGCACCCCTGGGATTGTATGGCAGGAAGGAGTCAATGTTCAGGAGCGGAGGCGAGAAAATAGAGGCAATGAAAATAGTGCACCAGTCCTCAAAAGGGTTAAAAAGGAAGCGTGAAGCTATCCTGCAGTTTATTGTAATAAAAATAGAAAGGAATGAGCTGAACTCTTGTATTTTGGGCCAAGCGTCACCAATTCTGACATCTGCAACCAATCTCAGCAACGGAATTAGCAGCTTAACTAAAGAGGGAAAAGAATGAAGTGAAACCCCGCCCCCCCTCCACTCAAGGTTCAATCCAAGAGTAGGCAGATCCATCCCAGCCCCTCGGGACCCAGAGTCACACCCAGCCCCTCGGGACCCAGAGTCACACCCAGACCCTCGGGACCCAGAGTCACACCCAGCCCCTCGGGACCCAGAGTCACACCCAGCCCCTCGGGACCCAGAGTCACACCCAGACCCTCGGGACCCAGAGTCACACCCAGACCCTCGGGACCCAGAGTCACACCCAGACCCTCGGGACCCAGAGTCACACCCAGACCCTCGGGACCCAGAGTCACACCCAGACCCTCGGGACCCAGAGTCACACCCAGACCCTCGGGACCCAGAGTCACACCCAGACCCTCGGGACCCAGAGTCACACCCAGCCCCTCGGGACCCAGAGTCACACCCAGACCCTCGGGACCCAGAGTCACACCCAGACCCTCGGGACCCAGAGTCACACCCAGACCCTCGGGACCCAGAGTCACACCCAGCCCCTCGGGACCCAGAGTCACACCCAGACCCTCGGGACCCAGAGTCACACCCAGCCCCTCGGGACCCAGAGTCACACCCAGACCCTCGGGACCCAGAGTCACACCCAGACCCTCGGGACCCAGAGTCACACCCAGACCCTTGGGACCCAGAGTCACACCCAGACCCTCGGGGACCCAGAGTCAGACCCAGACCCTTGGGACCCAGAGTCACACCCAGACCCTCGGGACCCAGAGTCACACCCAGACCCTCGGGACCCAGAGTCACACCCAGACCCTCGGGACCCAGAGTCACACCCAGACCCTCGGGACCCAGAGTCACACCCAGACCCTCGGGACCCAGAGTCACACCCAGACCCTCGGGACCCAGAGTCACACCCAGACCCTCGGGACCCAGAGTCACACCCAGACCCTCGGGACCCAGAGTCACACCCAGACCCTCGGGACCCAGAGTCACACCCAGACCCTCGGGACCCAGAGTCACACCCAGACCCTCGGGGACCCAGAGTCAGACCCAGACCCTCGGGGACCCAGAGTCAGACCCAGACCCTCGGGGACCCAGAGTCACACCCAGAGTCAGCCCCAGCCCCTCGAATACCCAGAGTCAGACCCAGACCGTCAGACCCAGAGTCAGACTCAGACCCTCGGTCACCCAGAGTCAGGCCCAGCCCCTCAGAGACCAGAGTCACAACCAGCCCCCTGGACACCCAGAGTCAGACCCAGCCGAGTAGAGGAGAATCAAGATTTCCCTTCCTCATGGGGTGCCACCAGGATTCAATCCAAATTAAAGGATGTCAAATATTAATAAAGTAGAAGGAAATGAAAGGTGTTTAAAAGAATGTCACAGGAATTCTTCATATACTGCACTTGGCAGAATTGAAATTGTTGATCTTGATAAAATGAGAATAATTCATAAAAAAAAGAAACTATTAGCTGGGCAGAGAGCTACACATTACTCAGGGACACCGCTGGAAGGGGCTTGTTGAGGGGGCGGGGGCATAGGAACAGGAGGAGGCCATTTATCCCCCGGAGCCTGTTCCGCCATTCAATGAGATCACGGCTGATCTGTGTCCTAACTCCATCTACCCGCCTTTGGTCCATATCCCTTAATACCTTTGGTTAACAAAAATCTATCAATCTCAGATTTAAAATTAACAATTGATCTAGCATCAATTACCATTTGCAGAAGAGTTTTCCAAACTTCTACCACCCTTTGTGTGTAGAAGGGTTTCCTAATTTCACTCCTGAAAGGTCTGGCTCTAATTTTTAGACTATGTCCCCTAATCCTAGACTCCCCAACCAGCAGAAATAGTTTCTCTCTATCTACCCTATCTGTTCCTGTAATTTTTTTTTCTGATTCGTTCATGGGATGTGGGCATTGCCAGCATTTATTGTCCATCCCTCGATTGCTCGAGAAGGTGGTGGTGAGCCGCCGCCTTGAACCGCTGCAGTCTGTGTGGTGAAGGTACTCCCACAGTGCTGTTAGGGAGGGAGTTCCAGGATTCTGACCCAGTGACGATGAAGGAACAGCGATATACATCCAAGTCAGGATGGTGTGTGACTTGGAGAGGAGCTTGGAGGTGGTGGTGTCCCCATGCGCCTGCTGCCCTTGTCCTTCTAGGTGGTAGAGGTCGCAGGTTTGGGAGGTGCTGCCGAAGAAGCCGTGGCAAGTTGCTGCAGTGCATCTTGTAGATGGTACACACTGCAGCCACGGTACGCTGGTGGTGGAGGGAGTGAATGTTTAAGGTGGTCGATGGGGTGCCAATCAAGCGGGCTGCTTTGACCTGGATGATGTTGAGCTTCTTGAGTGTTGTTGGAGCTGCACTCATCCAGGCAAGTGGAGAGTATTCCATCACACTCCTTACTTGTGCCTTGTAGATGGTGGAAAGTCTTTGGGGAGTCAGGAGGTGAGACACTCGCCGCAGAATACCCAGCCTCTGACCTGCTCTTGTTGCCACAGTATTTATTTGGCTGGTCCAGTTAAGTTTCTGGTCAATGGTGACCCCCAGGATGTTGATGGTGGGGGATTCGGCGATTATAGTGCTGTTGTATGTCAAGGGGTGGTGGTTAGTGTTGTGTCGGTACCTTTCTACCTAGACACAATTTAGGACTCAGAGATTCAAACATGAAGTGCTTTATTGGAAGGAAAGGAAGTTCTGGCAAGTTCCGAACGAAGAGAGCTAAACTTAACCGAGAACACCCAACCATTTATCTCCTGTGACAGCACCACCACAGGTGGGAGGAGAACACACAATACATAACATTTCCTCCCCTCTTAAATGGAAGGTCCACATTATTCCTCAACAGGTAAGTTACTTTCAATGCACCCAACGAACCTAGGGTAGAGGTAGACTGCCTCAACCCCTGACTTTACCCTGGGGTTTATTCTGCCCCAGTCTTGTGGGTAAGTCACTAAGCCTACAGATCCAAGCGTCTTGGAGGCCGCCGCTCTCTGACAGGATAACGGCGGTCATCGCTGGCTTCCACAGCAGTAGGCATTGACACAGGCCTGGATGGAGAAGGTGCCTGTGTCAGTCGAAAGTCAGGAGTTTGCACAGGTGGAACAGTCTCTTTGACTTCCTGTGTTGGAGAAGAGCACTGTGGCAAAGGATGCTGGTTTGCGGTATCATCCGGAAACAGTTCAGGCCAACCAGCCGTTGGAGCCTCTGTGGCTGTCTCTGCTCCTAGCAACAGTTGATCTGTGTGTCTTCTCCAGACGACGTCCTCAGCAGTCTCAACCATGTAAGACACAGGGCCCGTCTGCGCGATCACCGTAGCAGGAACCCATTTCGGTCCAGTGTTGTAGTTTCGAGCTAGGACGTGCTCTCCCGGATGAAACCGTCTCTCCTTGGCTCTTTTCTCTCTCTTTTCAACTTGAGCTTGTTGTTGACAATGGACAACCTGTTCTGCCCTTGGAGGTTTGAGTAAGTCAAAACTTGTCCGCAACTGCCTCTTCATCATGAGCGAAACGGGGGAAGTTTTGGTTGTGGCATGCGGCTCGTTCCTATAGGACAACAGGAAGCTGTTCAGATGTTGGTGGATTGAGCCCTGACCTTGCGATGCCTTCAAGGCGTGCTTCAAAGTTTGCACGAACCTTTCTGCCTAGTAGAGGGATGATAGGGCGCAGACCTGATGTGTTGGACACCATTCACATGCAGGAAGGTTGCAAACTCCTGTGATACAAATTGTGGACCATTGTCACTTACGAGTTGTTCCGGTGAGCCATAACGGCTGAACATCTCACCAAGTTTCTCAATTGTTTTCTCTGCCGTGGTAGACCTCATCACAGCAACCTCTGGCCACTTGCTACGAGCGTCCACAACCACCATAAACATCTTCTCTTCGAAAGGACCGGCGAAGTCCACATGTACTCGCTGCCACACTTCTGCAGGCCAATCCCAGGGGTGTAGGGTTGCCAGCTGTGGAACATTCCGGACCCTTTGACATGGGGAACATGTTTTGGCTTTCTCCTCAATATTCCCATCGAGACCTGGCCACCAGAAGTAGCTTCTTGCCATTTCCTTCATCCGAACCATCCCACTGTGGCCTGTATGAAGTTGTTGCAGTATAGGTTCCCTCAGAGGTGGCGGAATGATGACACGGCGTCCCCAAAGAAGACAACCTGCCTGGACGGAGAGCTCATTTCTTTTTGAAACGTAAGGTTTCAAACTAGGAGAATCTCCTATAGCTCTCCCTCGAATGACATCGTCCATTACCTCAGACAGGACTGGATCGTTGCGGGTGTACCTTCGCACCTGAACTGCAGTGACAGGTGCTCCCTCCACTTGTCTAAAGTAGAAGATGTCTATCTGACGAGGCTCTGGGGGAGTAACAGGCAAGGGTAGCCTCGAGAGACCGTCTGCGTTGCCGTGCAAGTCTGATTTGCGATATTTGATGTCGTATGTGTGTCCTGACAACAGTAAAGCCCACCTTTGCATCCTGCTTGCAGCGAGAGACGGAATTCCGGTGTAGGGCCCGAAAATTGAAGTCAATGGACGGTGGTCCGTCAGGAGTGTGAACCTTCTCCCAAACAGGTACTGATGAAATTTTCGAATTCCAAAAACGATTCCCAAGGCCTCGCGCTCAACCTGCGCATAGTTACTCTCGGCCTTGTTCAAGGTGCGTGATGCGAAGGCGATAGGTTTCTCTTCACCCGAAGGCATGATGTGGGATATGACTGCTCCCACACCATATGGTGATGCATCACATGCTAGTTGCACGGGTAGCTTTGGGTCGAAGTGTGTCAGGACCTCCGAATTCAGCAATGCTTTCTTTGCTTGGGCGAAAGCTTCGTTGCACAGTTCAGTCCATTTCCATGTTTTGCCTTGACATAGCAACTGATGTAACGGCTTCAGCAATGTTGCTAAGTCTGGAATAAACTTCCCATAGTAGTTAAGTAGCCCCAGAAATTAACGTAACTGGCTCACATTCTGGGGTGCTGGGGCCTTCACAATCGCCTTGACCTTTGACGGCGCCTTATGCAGGCCAGTAGCGTCAATCACATGCCCCAGGTACTCAACTGAAGACTGAAAGAATTCACATTTGTCTTTACGAACTCTGAGTCCGTACTCTTTCAGTCGTTGTAGTGTCGCATCCAAGTTCAGAAAATGATCCTCCTCATTTGTCCCAGTGACAAGGATGTCGTCCAGGTAGCACTGGACTCCTGGCAGTCCATTCAAAATCTGATCCATTGCCCTTTGGAATAGAGCAGAGGCCGACGTAATTCCAAACAGAAGGCGGCAGTACCTGTATAGCCCCTTGTGTGTCACAATTGTCAGCAGCTCCTTTGATTTGTCATCGATATGCATTTGTAGATAAGCCTGGCATAAGTCTATTTTGCTGAACTTTTGCCCTCCGGCCAGGCCCGTAAAAAGATCAATGAGGGGAAGAGGGTACTGTTCCGCAGACAGCACCGGGTTAATAGTCACTTTAAAATCCCCGCAGGTTCGAACAGATCCATCCTTTTTCAGGACAGGAACAATGGGTGTGGCCCATTTGCTCACACTCACAGGCTCCAGGACTCCATTCTTGACTAAGGCCTCCAAGTTAGCCTCAACTTTTGGCCTAATTGCATAGGGTACAGGTCGGGCTTTGTGAAACTTCGGCTTGCTGTCAGGTTTAATGTCCAGTCTCACGCTGATCTTTTTCATGCTCCCAAGTTCCCCATTGAAGAGTCCTGCATGTTTGTTTAACACTGCAGTCAAACCTGGCTCCCCTTTTGACATCATGCGGACTGCAGGCCAGTCCAGCGTGATTTTCTCTAGCCATGCACGTCCCAGTAGCGATGGGTAATTTCCCTTTACCACATAGTGACAGTTTTGCAGTCTGTCCGTTCAATTTAACTGTCACCTCAATGACGCCTCTCATGGCCACAGGTTCGCCGGTATACGTCTTTAGCACAATGTTTGTTGGCTGAAGGGTAAGATGCTTTAGCATTTTGTTGTAGACAGTGTCTGAAACAAGGGACACAGCCGCGCCTGTGTCCACCTCCATCCGCACTGATTGTCCCTCCACCAGTGGTGACACCCAGTAGTCATTTGAATCACCTGCAACCGTCAGTATGTGTACCTCTTCCTCCTCAGAGGTGTCGCTCCCCTCTGTTTTGCTTGTTCCATCATACTGCACTGAATGAACACTCTTTTTCCTCTCTTGTCCAAATACAGACATTTTGCTTCCATGCTTCCCAGCTCTGTCTGTTCTTTTTTTACCTCTACAGGCGCGTTCAATGTGACCCTTTTTGCCACAATTTCGGCATTCCAGCTCCGTACACCAGCAGTCATTAGCGTGATGGCCGTTTTCCCACAACGGTAACATGTGCCGTTCCGCGCACCTTTAGGCTCAGACGACACCTTGTGAACTCTCCCTGTTGAACTCAACTGGTGAGCCTCCTTTTCCGCCATCTCCATGGAGACACTAACTTCAATGGCCTTTTCAAGAGTAAGATTGTCCTCAGCAAGAAGGCGCTTCTGTGTGGCTGCATTTTGCAGACCACACACAAGTCTGTCTCTAATGGTGTCATTCAGCACCTCCTTGAACTGGCAGTGTTCCGACAACCTTTTTAAAGCAGCAATAAACATCGTCACTGATTCCCCCTCCTCCTGATTCCGTTTGTGAAATCTAAATCTCTCAGCAATAACCAGAGGTTTTGGTGAAAAATGTGCTCCAAGAATTTCCACTAGTTGCTTATATGTTTTAGTTCCTGGCTTATCTGGCTGCACGAGGCTGCGAAGTAAATTGAATGTCTTCGGCCCGATTACACTCAAAAAGGTAGGCACGACCTTTTCATTTGCCACCGCATTCGCCAATACAAAATAGTCAAAACGTTCCGTATAAGCGCTCCATTGCTCCACATTTTCATCAAAATCACCGATGTTTCCTAATATAGTAGCCATCTCACGTTTCAAATTCAATTTTCTGTTTACTCACTGCACCCGTAACGTACGCAGATTCATCCGCTCCTCGTTGCCACTTGTTGTGTCGGTACCTTTCTACCTAGACACAATTTAGGACTCAGAACTCAGAGATTCAAACATGAAGTGCTTTATTGGAAGGAAAGGAAGTTCTGGCAAGTTCCGAACAAAGAGAGCTAAACTTAACCGAGAGAATACCCAACCATTTATCTCCTGTGACAGCGCCACCACAGGTGGGAGGAGAACACACAATACATAACAGTTAGACTCTCGCTTGTTGGAGATAGTCACTGCCTGGCACTTGTGTGGCATGGATATTACCTGCCACTTATCAGCCTAAGCCTGAATGTTGTTCAAGTCTTGTTGCATGTGGGCATGGACTGCTTCATTATCTGAGGAGTTGCGAATGGCACGGAACACTACAGTCATCAGCAAACATCCCCACTTCTGACCTTATGATGGAGGGAAGGTCATTGATGAAGCAGCTGAAGGTGGTTGGGCCTAGGACACTGCCCTAAGGATCTCCTGGGGCTGAGATGATTGACCTCCAACAACCACAACCATCTTCCTTTGTGCTAGGTATGACTCCAGCCAGTGGAGAGTTTTCCCCCCCTATTCCCATTGACTTCAGTTTTACTAGGGCTCCTTGATGCCACATTTGGTCAAATGCTGCCTTGATGTCAAGGGCAGTCACTCTCACCTCACCTCTGGAATTCAGCTCTTTTGTCCATGTTGGGATCAAAGCTATAATGAGTTCTGGAGCCGAGTGGTTCTGGCAGAACCCAAACTGACCATCGGTGAGCAGGTTATTGGTGAGTAAGTGCTGCTTGATAGCACTGTCAACAACACCTTCCATCACTTTGCGCACAGTAGGCTGATGGGACGTTAATTGGCCAGATTGGATTTGTCCTTTTTTTTGTAGACAAGACATAACTGGGCAGTTTTCCACATTGTCGGATAGATGCCAGTGTTGTAGCTGTACTGGAACAGCTTGGCTAGAGACACGGCTAGATCTGGAGCACAAGTCTTCAGCACTAGAGCCGGGATGTTGTTGGGGCCCATAGCCTTTGCTGTGTCCAGTGCGCGCAGCTGTTTCTTGATATCACGTGGTGTGAATCGAATTGGCTGTATTTAGGGTTAGGGCTTCTGTGGATGGTGGGGACCTCAGGAGGAGGCCGATTTGGATCATCCAGTCGGCACTTCTGGCTGAAGATGGTTGCGAACACTTCAGCCTTGTCTTTTGCACTCACGTGCTGAGCTCCACCATCATTGAGGATGGGGATAGTCTTGGAGCCTCCTCCTCCCGTTAGTTGTTTAATGGTCCACTACCATTCATGACTGGAGGTAGCAGGACTGCAGAGCTTTGATCTGATCCGTTGATTGTGGGCTCACTTAGCTCTGTCTATAGCATGCTGCTTCCGCTGTTTAGCATGCATGTAGTCCTGTGTTGTAGCTTCTCCTCAGTTTCAGGTACGCCTGGTGCTGCTCCCGACATGCTCTTTTACACTTCTCATTGAACCAGTGTTGGATTGGGCAGGTTCCAAGCTTTTAGTCACCCCTCCTTATCTCTTTCTTTGGCATGGTGTCAATTTTTGTCCGATTACACGCCTGTGAAGCGCCTTGGGACGTTTTACTGCGTTAAATGCTCTCTATAAATATCCAGTAGGAAACACATCCAGTTCTCACGGCGGATAAATTATCGACAATGCCTCAATCCCAGAAATGCTCCAAAAAGCAAAGCAGCTCCTCTCTCAGGGCACATACAACTTGAACTTGATGAAATCTGGCGCAGTATGAGATGTTCCCCAATCACTGCTCCATATTAAAGTAAAGCGCAGGGCAGCTCTGGGCAATTACAGCTTCTCCCCCTGATACAAGCCCCAGAGTATTTCTGATCGACCTGAGTGAAGAGGCTGAATCTCGTTCTGTCAGTGTAGGGTGTGGTTCATTTAAAACCAGCAGAACCCGAGCTAAACAATGCGAGAGGGAAGTTCAGGTTCCAGCTATCTGTAGCAGGAAACGACACTTGGATTCACTGTACACAAAGTTGTAAAAAATAGCAGCAAGTCTATTAATCCTTTTACAATCCTTTATTGTGGGGGGGGGGCGGGGGGAAAGGCAAGCTGTGGAAACCCATCGCTATCCTTCCCAGTCTCCAAACCGAAGTCTGCACAGGTAGAGAGTCTGTTTCCCCATGATGGACTGCCCAATCTCTCCCTGTAGGGACACGACCCACTTACCCAAGCCCAGAGCTGAGGCAGTGGGTTGGCAAGAGCCAAGGTTTGGCCAATCCCAATACGCCTGGCTCCAAGCTGCTTTGGCTATAATAAGGGGTCAGCCGTGGCTCAGTGGGAAGCACTTTTGCCTCAGAGTCAGAAAGTTGTGGGTTCAAGTCCCATTCCAGAAATCTGAGCACAAAATCCAGGCTGACACAGCCAGTGCACGTGCGGTCTTTCGGATCAGACATTAAACTGAGGCCCCATCTGCCCTCAGGTGGACATAAAAGATCTCATGGCACTATTTCGAAGAAGAGCAGAAAAGTCTTGGCTACCAATTATCCCTCAAATCAACAAATGTAATCAGTAATTGATCGCATTGCTGTTTGTGGGATCTTGCTGTGCGCAAATTGGCTTTCCTACATTACAACAGTGACTACACATCAAAAAGTGCTTCATTGGCTGTGGGATGTCCCGAGGTCGTGTAAGACGCTACAGAAATGCAAGTACTTAGTCTTACTTAAACTACTTCCCTCAGAGTCACACCTCAGAACTGTGGAGCAGATCGAGTGTTTCCTCTAACCCACATTAAGGTGTCTGACTATTGCAGATGGGAGTAGTAGCTGACCACATGTCCAGCTCACTATCCTCACTGGCCACCAGCATGCCTTAGGAAAAGATCCCACTGAACCAATCACAATATTCTGCGATATGCTTCTTGTAGGAAGCACTTAATTCAGCCCCTCAAATCACTCCCATTAAGAGCAAGTATGTGTAATACAGATCAAAATGCTCCCTCCAGACACAATCCAGGTTTGGAATGTCTGTCGTTTGTCTCTGGTAGATCAGATGCAGCAACTTTTGAAATTTTCACACACCCATTGTCACACTGCACTGAACTCCCAGCGACAACACCGAAACACTGTGACATTGTCTATCCGCGGTAAACCGGTTCAGCCACTTTCATTGCTCTGCTCCAAGACTATGCAAGAGGGATTGTGCAATATGCTCTGAAGGGTTTCTGAAACTGCGAGTGTCCACAGTCTGTGGGCAGGGTGCACTTTTCACTTAAAGAGTGAAATGGAAAGCACGCTCACAGTACGAGTGCGGCATAGCTTTCGGAGCAGAAACGTTCGGTCAGGAACCTTCTGTGAATCAACCACACATAGGGCCGACCATGCACACACATAACTCGAGAAACAGTTCACAACAGTGCTGTATTGGAACAGCAGAGAAGATAACCCACTGCACCGCGTGAAGTTGGTCAGTGTGGGATCGACACATTGCTGAAATCTGGTTACCACACGATTGCTGCTTAAAAAAGAACTTGCATTTCTATAGCATCTTTCACAACCTCAGGATGTCACAAAACGCTTCATAACCAATGAAGTACTTTTTGAAGTGTAGTCACTGTTGTAATGTAGGAAATGCGGCAGCCAATTTGTGCACAGCAAGCTCCATGGACCAAGTACAGCAAGCACCTCAAAGCACTGGAGGTACCACCAACGCTGCCTCCGCAAGATCCTGCAAATCCATTAGCAGGATAGGCGCACCAATGTCAGTGTTCTTGCTCAGGCCAACATCCCCAGCATCGAAGCTTTGACCACGCTCGATCAGCTCCGATGGACGGGCCACATCGTCCGCATGCCCGATACGAGACTCCCAAAACAAGCGCTCTACTCGGAGCTCCAACACGGCAAGAGGGCCCCAGGTGGGAAGAGGAAATGCTTCAAGGACACCCTCAAAGACTCCTTGAAAAAGTGCAACATCCCCACTGACATCTGGGAATCCCTGGCCCAAGACCGCACAAAGTTGAGGAGAAGCATCCGGGAAGGCGCCGAACACCTTGAGTCTCTGCACTTGGCTTCCGCTTGCTCCCGGCGAAAACAGCGGAAGGAGCGCACGTCAACCCAAGCACCCCACCCACCCGCCCCTTCAACCACCGTCTGCCGCACCTGTGACAGAGACTGTAGATCCCGCATTGATTATTCTAGAAGTAGAATGTGCTTAAAGATAAGTGTGCAAGCTGTTCACAACTAAAGTACTTGCATTGCCTCACCCCTGCCCCTTTAATTAGCTCAGTATACACACACATTATATTTTATATATCACCACTCCCACTCCGAGAACAATGCTGTCGCTGGTTTAACTCACAACACGCGGTTCTCAACATGAACTACATTTCCCAGAGCTCACTGACTCACTCACTCCACCCCCTGGGGGTAGAATCACACACAAAGTTCCACCACGCCCTGGAAATGATAGCGTACAACAGCCAACACAGAACGAAAATGATATCAGGAATGTGAGGTTTATGGTTATGAAGAATGGCTCAAAAAATGAAGTATTTTTTCCACCAGAAATTAGGTGGTTAAAGAGCAAGCTAATAAAAAGGTTTTCCAAAATTAAGAAAAATAGATCTTGCATTTCTATAGAACGTTTCACAAACTCAGGACGTCCCAAAGAGCTTTACAGCCAATGAAGTACTTTTTGAAGTGTAATCACTGTTGTAATGTGGGAAACACGGCAGCCAGCAAGTTCCCACAAACAGCTATTAATTCCCCGCTCTCCTTCGAAGCGCGCTGCGAGATATTTAACGGCCATCTGAGAGGGCAGACGGAGCCTCAGTTTAACGTCTCATCTGATAGATGGCCACTCCGACACTCCCTCAGCACTGCCCCTCCGACAGTGCGGCACTCCCTCAGCACTGCCCCTCCGACAGTGCGGCACTCCCTCAGCACTGCCCCTCCGACAGCGCAGTACTCCCTCAGCACTGCCCCTCCGACAATGCAGTACTCCCTCAGTACTGCCCCTTTGACAGTGCAGCGCCCCCTCAGTACTGCCCCTCCGACAGTGTGGCACTCCCTCAGCACTGCCCCTCCGACAGTGCAGTACTCCCTCAGTACTGCCCCTCCGACAGTGCAGCGCTCCCTCAGCACTGCCCCTCCGACAGTGCAGCGCTCCCTCAGTACTGCCCCTCCGACAGTGCAACGCTCCCTCAGTACTGCCCCTCCGACAGTGCGGCGCTCCCTCAGTACTGCCCCTCTGACAGTGCGGCGCTCCCTCAGTACTGCCCCTCCGACAGTGCAGCACTCCCTCAGTACTGCCCCTCCGACAGTGCAGCGCTCCCTCAGTACTGCCCCTCTGACAGTGCGGCGCTCCCTCAGTACTGCCCCGACAGTGCAACGCTCCCTCAGTACTGCCCCTCCAACAGTGCGGCGCTCCCTCAGTACTGCACTGGAATGTCAGATTGGGTTACGTGCTTGATACCATGATCGAGGCTCAGAGGTGAGAGAGCTAGCACTGAACTAAGATTGACCAGAAATGTTTTGCGATGGTAAATGGTGAGAGGTTATTTGCTGGTTGGTAAATGGGTATCACTGGGGGCACAGACAGAGGATTCTAACTGGCAGAAGCGAGAAGTTAGAATAAATGTTTTCACACCGAGCGTTATTAGAACAGGGAATATGTTGCCTTGAGTAGTTATTGAGGTAGAGGTTAATATCATTCAAAAGGAAATTGGAGAAGTGTTTGAAAAGGAAGAATATATAAAAATATGGAGAACAGGCAGAGAAATGCCATTACAGTAAATGGATGCAGTTAAAGAGGTAGCACAGGCAAATGGGACGAATGGCCTCCTTCTGTAGTGTAATTTCTATGATTCTTTGAAAACAAAATACATTCGAACATGTCCAACATATTCAGCTACAGAATGTCCCTCACACTGATATCACTAAAATCCCAGAACATTGCATGCTGCCAGTTCTGTCCTGAAGTTCAGGCACATCTCATTCTGTTAAAACATGCTTCATAGACAGAAAATAGATTAATCTGAAATTAAAACGGAAAATTCTGGAAATTCACCGCAGGAAGCTAGCACCTGAGAGAACAAGATAAGGCAATACATCAGGGGGTCCTGTTGAAGGGTCGCGACCTGAAACATTAACCCTTTTAGATGCTGTGTATTTCCAGCGTTTTATTTGATTGTTTGATTTTTAAATGCTCATTATATGGCAGATCAAAAACTATTTATCCAAGTTCAAAGCATTATTAAAGTTTAGGCACTTTTGAAGTTATTAAACATTAATCGAACCTCAGAGTGTCTCAGAGAATCCGCTTGTAAACGATCGAGAATTGAACTCGACCAAAGCAATTGCTCAGTAACAGGACAGCGACACAGCCAGCATAAAGCACAGCTAAGAACCACCGATTTCTCACTTCCTGCCCAGATGCCACTTTCTGAAGTTCTGTAACATGTATTTTTAGTTATTTTTGCAATGTGGGAAATATTCAGGGAAATTCTTCACAATCAAATTTTAAAACTAAATTAACAAGGTCAAAGTGGAGGGAGTAAAGTCGGGTTAGGAGTCTCTGCGATACACGCTAAGGCAAGATACCCATTTACTACGGCACAGATGTGTTTTACCTCTCTTGCCCAATTCTCTCTCTCTCGAAGGGATTCACTCCTCACTGGGCTAAGGTTCCCTCTGAGCATCGGCAGAAAATCCCACCCATGGGAGGGTCTGTAACCGAGTCCGATACTGTCCTCAGCCCCCACCCAAGTTCAAGACTGATCTTGTCTTCACCCTCCCCTCATCACAACACGCATCCATTTAATAACACTAGTCGTTGAATAGGGAGCGGAAACCCTGGCTGATTTACTCTTCCCCCCCATCTCCCCACCCACCCCACTGTTGCCAGGACTGGAGAATTTTAGCTATGAGGAAAGATTGGATATGTTGAGGTTGTTTTCTTTGGAACAGGGAAGGCTGAGGGGAGACTTGATTGAGGTGTATAAAATGATGAGGGGCCTAGATAGAGTGGATAGGAAGGACCTATTGCCCTTAGCAGAGGGGTCAATAACCAGGGGGCATAGATTTAAAGTAATTGGTAGAAGGATTAGAGGGGAGTTGGGGAGTTGAGAACTTTTTTCACCCAGAGGGTGGTGGGGGTCTGGAACTCACTGCCTGAAAGGGTGGTAGATACAGAAACCCCCATCATTTAAAAAGTACTTGGATATGCACTTGAAGTGCACGTAACCTCCAGGGCTACGGACCAAGTGCTGGAAAGTGGGATTAAGCTGGGTAGCTCTTTTTTGACCGGCGTGGACACAACGGACCGAATGGCCTCGTGAGCTGTAAATTGCTATGATTAACCGAGGGCACTGAAGTCAACTGAACCCACCTTGCTCCCTCTCCAGCCAAGATCTGCTCACTCAGCACAGAGTTTAAAGTATTTGAGGGCAGATAGGCCGGAGGTGGGTGGCTACGACTAACCTTAGTGGCCCCTGGGTTATAGGGAGGGGAAGCAGCCATGGTTCCTGCCCCGATCACTGGCCATGGTTCCTGCCCCGATCACTGGCCATGGTTCCTGCCCCGATCACTGGCCATGGTTCCTGCCCCGATCACTGGCCATGGTTCCTGCCCCGATCACTGCTCAATGACTGTAACTACTCTTGTGAAGCGCGTGTATGGACATTAGGTAGCAGTGCTGGATATCCTGTTACTGTGGGACAGATTTAGGGTGATTCCACCTCCTTCAACATCTCCCTCCTTTTTAAACACACAAAAGTTTCTCCTCAGCTGCAGAACCATTTGCCCTGCACTCCCTCTAACCAAAGGCCTGTATTTACTCAGAGACACTTCTAAAAGAGCTCGGGCTGGAAAATATTTAGCTGCCTCTGCATAGAGCCTACAGAGAATCGACAGCTCGCTGCAGGCTCTATGTGGCCGGGGTTCCCCAGAGAATGTGGCAAGGTCATGTAGCAGTAAGGAGGAATGCCTTCAGCCAAGGACCACAGAGTAAAAAATCAATCGCACAGACACCTTTAACACAGAGACTCCATACTGGTGCACAGGAGGCACTCCCCACCCCACAGCCCATCCCAGTTTGTAGCTGCCATGTAAAATGCTGCATACACCGGGCCAAAAGAGCCTCCAACACCCATCCCTCCCTGCAGAGCACCGAGAGGCTAATCTGTGACCCACAATCCGTATGTTTCTGGCCGTCGCCAAGCCGAGGCATTTGGTCTGGGTCCGGGTGGATCACCCCACAGGGAGTGTCCCCCATGTGCAGGATCTGCTCCGATCTCCCCTCCCTCCTCAAACCTCAGTGCAATCTTCTCTGTGCACTGAGGCAGGCAGTGTGTGTGAGAGGCTGGAACACGTTGAGAAATCACTCCACTCACTCTCACACACACACTCACTCACTCTCACACACACACAATGCACACTTACCGGACTGGGCTGGCAGGCTGGGGGCGGTGTCCGGGGCAGGCTGCTCTGTGAAATGCCAGGCGGGGCTCAGGCTGGACTAGGATCCCTTCACCATCCAGGACAATGTCCGAGCCCCAGGACACACCTTCCAAACACAATGACCTTGCAACAGGAAGAGCTCTCCGCCAATCACAGCCTGCACGCCGGTGAGGTCATGGTGCGGTGACGTCAGGGGGAACCCCAGGGGATTTCCCCGGCTGCTTTGTATCAGAAGCTGGGGGGGAAAGTGACCGGGGCTCCGAGTTCGGCCCGCAGCGCTGGGCAGCACAGGACACGCTGAGAGGTTTCTATAAAAATGCTGCTTTTGGTTGTCTCCCCTTCCCCCGGGGCGAGGAATCCGCTGCCGGGGCTGAATCCCCTCGGGGTCCCCTGGGGCGAGGCCCGACCCAAAAAGGGAAGCTATTTAAAGAGGCCGAAGTCCGGCCGCTCACTGACTGCGGCTGGTGTGGTTCTCGGATCCTTAAATTACAGGCAGAAACCTGGCCCGTCTTGGGGGGGGGTTTGGGGCTGATGAAAGGATGTGGCGATGTGTAATTCTCTCAGGCCCAGTGTGGCGGGAGAGCCGGGGCTGTGTCTTCAGATGCCCAGCATTGCCTGGCTCCTTCACTTTAAAGGCAATGTTCTATTTAATGAAGGCACAGCCGACTGAAGATTCCTTGTATTGTTTAATATTTTACATTGCCCACTGTCCGAGAAATCCCCTCGAATGGGCAACAAAATAACGTGGTTAGACCCAATTTAATGTCATAAAAGCCCTGCTCAAAACTGGGCCCCGCTCAGTTGCAGGCATCAGAATTACTGGGACTTTTTAAAAGTTATTTCCCAACACGTGAATATGAGAGAAATTATTTGCAATAAAGTTTCCAAAGTGATATCGAAAGGTCAGAGCACAGGGTGCAATGACTAACCCCGGAAAGAGGCGCCTTTCTTGTAATTCATTCTCCTCTCTGCCTCTTCCCACTGATAGTGCAGCAAGGACAAATCCAAGCTCTCCCGGTATTTGAACTCCCACTCTATTGGCCAGGTGACTTGGGAAGAGTCAGCCCAATGAAAAGGGCTGCTGTGGATTTCCCAGGCAGATTGGTTGAGAAAAAAAACTTACATTTCTACAGCGCCGTTCACAACCTCAGGACGTCCCAAAGCGCTTTACAGCCAATGAGGTACTTTTTGAAGTGTAGTCACTTCAAAATGTAGGAAACACGGCAGCCTATTTTGGGCACAAAGAGCTCCCACAAACAGCAATGTGATAATGACCAGATAATCTGTTTTAGTGATGTTGGTGGAGGGATAAATATTGACACCAGGGAGAACTCCCCTGCTCTTCTTCAAAATAGTCCCCTGGGATCTTTTACATCCACCTGAGAGCAGATGGAGCCTCGGTTTAACGACTCATCTGAAAGACAGCAGCTCCGACAGTGCGGCGCTCCCTCAGTACTGCCCCTCCGACAGTGTGGCGCTCCCTCAGTACTGCCCCTCCGACAGTGTGGCGCTCCCTCAGTACTGCCCCTCCGACAGTGTGGCGCTCCCTCAGTACTGCCCCTCCGACAGTGCGGCACTTCCTCAGAACTGCCCCTCCAACAGTGCAGTGCTCCCTCAGTACTGCCCCTCCGACAGTGCGGCGCTCCCTCAGTACTGCCCCTCCGACAGTGTGGCACTCCCTCAGTACTGCCCCTCCGACAGTGTGGCGCTCCCTCAGTACTGCCCCTCCAACAGTGCAGTGCTCCCTCAGTACTGCCCCTCCAACAGTGCGGCGCTCCCTCAGTACTGCCCCTCCGACAGTGTGGCACTCCCTCAGTACTGCCCCTCCGACAGTGCGGCACTTCCTCAGAACTGCCCCTCCAACAGTGCAGTGCTCCCTCAGTACTGCCCCTCCAACAGTGCAGCACTCCCTCAGTACTGCCCCTCCGACAGTGCAGTGCTCCCTCAGTACTGCCCCTCCGACAGTGCGGCGCTCCCTCAGTACTGCCCCTCTGACAGTGCAGCGCTCCCTCAGTACTGCCCCTCCGACAGTGCAGCACTCCCTCAGTACTTACCCTCCGACAGTGCAGCGCTCCCTCAATACTGCCCCTCCGACAGTGCAGCGCTCCCTCAGTACTTCCCCTGCGACAGTGCGGCGCTCCCTCAGTACTGCCCCTCCGACAGTGCGGCGCTCCCTCAGTACTGCCCCTCCGACAGTGCAGCGCTCCCTCAGTCGTCGTCGTACATGTCTTCACACTGTTCCCTTTGGGGAACTGTATGAAGTGGTGGAAGGATTTCTGGCCGCGATTAACGCTCCTTCCGTGACCGTAACCATCTTCGTACCAGCCATTAGGGTGGTTAGTCCTATGGCGGGAGGGTTTTACGGGCTCCCACAACCCATACGAGGGGGGGGCCACCCACACCCACGGACGTAAGTATCCCACTGGATGTCAACCCAGAATTTTGAGCTGGAGCTCGAACTCCACTTGCCGGGACTGTCTGGAGCGGGGTTCAAAACCCTACGCCTTCTGGCCCAGCGGCGGGGATGCTACCGCTACGCCAAAGGCCCACTCCGCTCCCTCAGTACTACACTGGGAGTGTCAGCCTAGATTTTGTGCTCAAGTCTCTGGAGTGGGACTTGAACCTATGACCTTCTGACTCAGAGGCAGGCAAGAGAGAGCTACCCGCTGAGCCCCGGCTGACCCTGCTTTAAGCCTGATGATGGGTTTCTGGGCTTCTGCACAGTGACCCAAAAAAAAAGCCAGAAATGTTTAAAGAGCCTGTTGACTCGGCAGTAGAATTTCCGCAGGGTTCTCCTGCTGTAACTTTGGGGGAAGATCGGCAGAAACCCCCCAAAGAACAGTGTAAACAGTCAACAGAACCTCAGCGGAAATTCTACCATTTATGATCATAGGAGATCAGCCAAGGACAAGGAGCCAGTTGGACCCTCTAATACAATAACAACTTGCCTTTATATAGCACCTTTAATGTAGTAAAACGTCCCAAGGCGCTTCACAGGAGCAATTATCAAACAAAATTTGACACCGAGCCACATAAGGAGATATTAGGGCAGGAGACCAAAAGCTTGGACAAAGTGGTAGGTTTTAAGGAGTGTCTTAAAGGAGGAAAGAGAGGTTTGGGGAGGGAATTCCACAGCTCAGGGCCCAGGCAGCTGAAGGCACGGCTGACAATGGTGGAGCGATGGGAATCGGGGGATGCTCAAGAGACCAGAATTAGAGGAGCGCAGATATCTCGGGGGGTGTTGTGGGGCCGGAGGAGGTTACAGAGATGGGGAGGGGCAAGGCCATGGAGGGATTTGAAAACAAGGATGAAAATTTTTAAATCGAGGCGTTGCGGGACCGGGAGTCAATGTAGGTCAACGAGCACAGGGGTGATGGGTGAACGGGACTTGGTGTGAGTTAGGACACGGGGCAGCAGAGTTTTGGATGAGCTGAAGTTTATGGAGGGTGGGGGATGGGAGGCCGGCCAGGAGTGTGTTGGAATAGTCGAGTCTGGAGGTAACAAAGGCACGGATAATATCCCAACTCTCCAACCCCAGCATCCAATTGTTTTTTGATCTGAACTATTGTTCTTGACACAATTTCTGTCCCTGGTAAATTGTTCCAAACATTTAACATTATTTAAGTGAAAAAAATACTTTAAAAAAATGTTTATTTAAAACTTACTTTCCAGGATTTTAAATTGATGTTCCATGATTCTGCTGACCTGAGTTAATCTGAAGTAACAGTTTGGGTTTAATTTATAATCGAGACCATTTAATAATTTCCATACATCTCCATGAAGGATTACCCCAGAAGGAATTGGCACCTTCAGGAGAGGAGCAAAAGCTGGAAAACCAAAATAAAATCAGAAAATGCTGGAAACACTCAGCAGGTCCGTCAGCATCTGTGGAAAGAGAAACAGAGTTCATGTTTCAGGTCAATCACCCTTCATCAGAACTGAAAGATCATCGACCTGAAACGTTATCTCTGTTTCTCTCTCCACAGATGCTGCCTGACCTGCTGAGTGTTTCCAGCATTCTCTGTTTTTATTGCAGATTTCTAGCATCCGCAGTATTTTGCTGGAAAACCAAAAATGAGGCGGTGCAGATGGAAGTGCATTTCATACACACAGGGTATCTAATTATTGAGGCAGTTGTCCTAATGTCTGTATCCCAGTCCAGCCCTACAACCCTCCAAAACTCTACATTCCTCCAATTCTGGCCTCTTGTACATTCCCCATTTCCTTTGTCCCACCATTGGCGGCCGTGCCTTCAGCTGCCTGGACCCTAAGCTCTGGAATTCCCTCCCTAAACCTCCCCGCCTCTCTCTTCTCCTTTAAGATGCTCCTTAAAACTTACCTCTTTGACCTGTCCTAATATCTCCTTATGTGATTCGGTGTCAAAGTTTGTCTGATAATCGCACCTGTGAAACGCCTTGGGACATTTTTCCTGCATTAAAGGTGCTATATAAATGCAAGTTGTTGCTGTTGTTATTGAGATCCTTACACATTGTGAGGGGCTCACTGTTGGCTGGTGGGGGGCTGTGGGTCTGAAGGTAGATGCATGGAAGGGTCTAGGAGCTGTTGGCATGAGAAGAGTACTGTGTAGGTGACTGACTTGGTGGGGCTTTTGGGGCAGATTTTTTGGTATAGTTCCCCCAACTCTGGCCCATAATACTGAGGGGGGAATGGCAGGGATAACATCTCTGTGCCAAAGCAGCCCTGTGGAAGCCTGGCAGATTAGTTCTCCTAAATGGAAACGACTCATTTATACAACAGATACAATGGGCCTATCTCTGGCCACCAGCCCCTGAGCTACGTGAGATCATCATCCTGCTCAATCCTCGGCACCATATGCAGCTCAGGACCAACCAGGCACCTTTGAGAAATGATGGATGTACCAAAGAAAAAAAAAGACTTGCATTTCTATAGCACCTTTCACAACCTCAGGACGTCCCAATGTGCTTCACAGCCAATGAAGAACAACATTTCCAACGGGGACACACAGGCTATCACTGAGAGGAACGCTGGGTGCAACAGAATAGAAAACCATGGGGGAGAAATTCAGTTGTTAGCACCACCCGTTAGCGCCTTAAGAGGGCGATAAGTGGGCCGCGATGCGGCTAGCGCCCGGGCGCAGCGAGACCTGCGCCTCTCGCGAAATTGAGCGGACATTTAGCGGCGGCGCAAAACCGCAATGCCTGCTCAGCTGCGCACGCAGATCCTGATGTCATTTCATGGTGCAACGCCCTTGGGGTGCCCCGAACCGGAACTTCAGTGGCGCTCCCAGCGACTGAAACGGTTCCCAGTCGCTGTGGGGGGGCACTATTTAAAGGGGGCTCTTCCTGGCTTCTTTGTGGTAGCCATTTTTGGACCACTCCTTCTGTGAGAGAGAGAGAGATTTGCAGAGAGACAAAGGGAGAGAGCTTTCTGCTTTGACTCAGCGCTCGCACAGGTACTTCTGGCTTCGGCCCAGAACTTTGTAGTTGGTTTGCTTTTTCACTGGCATAACCTTGAGTGGCCACATACTATGGGGGCTGCAATGGGTGGAAACGTTGGGTTTCTCCATTGCATTGAGAGGGCTCAGAAACGCCGAGAGAGAGTGCCAATCATGGCCAGATGGAGGAGGGCCAACAGGCGTCGGCACAGGAGACCTTACCCTCCCAGGGTATTCCGCCAACAGTTCTCATACCTCAACATGTCTGAGAAGCAGTGGTTTCGGAGGCTTCGATTCAGCAGGGAGGTGGTCACTGAGCTCTGCCACCTGCTTCAGCCAGATCTGCAGCCTCAACTGAGGAGCAGGACGTCTCTGTCGGTGGCAGTGAATGTGACAGTGGCTCTCAACTTCTATGCCACCGGCTCCTTCCAATCCGCTACTGGAGACATTGCCAATGTCTCCCAGTTCGCGGTGCATTGCTGCATCCGCCGAGTCACGAATGCCCTCTTTAAAAGGAGACGTCAGTACATTTCCTTCCCCATGACCCTGGACAAGCAGCAAGAGCGCGCAATGGGATTTGCAAGAATAGCGGGCTTCCCCATGGTCCAGGGCGTCATTGACTGCACGCATGTGGCTTTGCGGGCGCCGCAAGAGAATGCCGAGGATTACCGCAACCGGAAGGGGTTCCATTCGTTGAACGTCCAGTTGGTGTGTGACCACAGACAGCTGATACTAGCTGTCAATGCCCGCTTTCCAGGCAGCAGCCACAACGCCTTCATCCTGCGCCAGACTTCTGTGGCAGACCTTTTCAAAGCCCCGGCTCACCCAGGAGGCTGGCTTCTCGGGGACAAGGGCTATCCTCTGTGCACCTGGCTGATGACCCCGCTCCATGCGCCCAGCACCCCTGCTGAAGAATGATACAATGAGACCAGGAACATCATTGAGCACACAATCGGCATGCTAAAGCGACAGTTCCGCTGTCTGGACCATTCCGGGGGAGCCCTTCAGTACTCACCTGAGCGAGTCTCCCATTTCGTTGTAGTATGCTGCATAACCTGGCAATCCTCAGGACTCAGCCACTGCCACCAGACATTGGAGCACCAGCAGAGGAGGAGGAGCACCAGGACGGGAGCGAGGCACAAAGTGCAAGGGCCGTCCGTCAGCAGCTTATTGCAAGTCGGTTCTAGGCCCCCTCTGAGGGAATGGCTTGTGCCATTGAAAGAACATGAATGGAACCGTTCTGCAACCCCTGAGCCAGTCAAGGCAACAAATAGTTCAAAGAGCAAACATGCACAATCTGAATAAAGACACTTCTTTATTTAACAAACTGTGTGCCCTTCCCGCATGACAAAGTAATAGAGAGAAACCCAAAAAAAAGCAGTCAGACACATAACTGGCTCTCACAACCTGGAGACAATGAACAAAAGAGTAAACAAAAAATGACCACGATCCTTGGCCTTCACTAAAAAAATTAACAGCATTTTGCCACACCTACTTTTTGCCCTTCGAGGGTGATCTGCTTCGCTTGCGAGATTGGCCCCTTCCCACCCTGCAGCTCCTCCGCAATGGGACCCCAGTGGCTGCAGCAAGGCTGAGGGAAGGCTGCTGAGTGTCAGAAACTGAGTCGGCAGATGCCCTTGAGGTACGGCCTGGACCAGCTCTGGGCCTGGAGGGCCCGGCTGCTGACTGCTCCAACTCTGCATGGGCGGCAGCAGTCTGTCCTACAGGTGGTGGCAGCTGCAGTGGAGAAGTGACAGTGTTGGCAGCAGGAATGCCGCCATCCTGACAGAGGACAGCTGCTCCCTGGTCGGACGACACACTGGCACTCCCACGGGGCAGCACAGCAGCATGCGGAGCAATCTGCTGATGCACAGACTGCTGGCCTGCTGTGGCGCGGCGAGGGCCCCGGCGATTTGTGCCCGATCCAGCGAGGGTGGCAGCAGTCAGTGCTCGTGTGGCCTCAATCTGCGTCTGCATCAGACCAGCCACTGACTGCATTGCACCACTAAGCACTTGCATGGAAGCCGCCTGTGCTGCACCGAAGTCCTGCAGACTCCTTGCCTGTGCTGCACCGAAGTCCTGCAGACTCCTTGCCAGTGCTGCACCAAAGTCCTGGACACTCCTTGCCAGTGACTCAATGGATTCGGGCATCCTTGCCACTGCAGCCATGAGCTCAGTGTGCCTGTGCTCCGCCTGGGCGCCCATTTCAGCAAGGAGCCGCACCTCTTCTGCACTCACTGTAGCAGGACTGGAGGCCAGACTCTCCCTCCGGGGAGAAGGCCGCCGAGCTTCCCTACCCCCCCCCCCCCCCCTGCGTTGCTGCAGCCCGCTGGGCCCCGGAGCTTCATCCTCCTCAGACCCTTCCCCCCTGCTCCCCTCCAGGGAAGACGTGTCCCCATTATGGCCATGGGCTGCCTCGGCTGAGGGTGGCACTGATGGTCCGGCTTCCTCTTCCTCCTCGCCTTCAGAATCACTCACAGTGGCAGCTTGAGGGCCCGCCCCCTCACCTGGCGAATCAGCATCTGAAAGCAGGGAGGTACAAGAGTTGCTTTAGCGTGAGGACAGGGCGGCAGCGAGGGAGGCATGAGTGCTGCAATGCACTGTATTGGTTCGATAGTGGCAAAGGATGCTGGTGTGAGGCACAAGTGGAAGGAGCGAGGTCAAAAAGGTGATGACCTTACCATTGCCGTCCAGAACGGGGTCGGCATCTCCAGTGGCGACGGGGCCAATCATCCGGCCTGCCATAATCCGCTGGACTCGCTGCTCCAGATCGCTGAGGTCTTGAAGGTGAGGCCGGCCTCCCCCAGTCCGTTGCTGCTGCCTCCTGTTATGGGCCAGCTTGCCCTGCAAGAGAAAGGACGGGCTCTGAGTACAGTGTGAAGCCCTGATCTTGGCTGCACTGCCTCCCATGGTCGATTAGCCCTTACAGTGTGAAGTCCTGATCTTGGCTGCACTGCCTCCCATGGTCGATTAGCACTTACAGTGTGTAAAGTGCTGAATGTGCGTGTGAGTTTCATGAAAGGCCCATAGGTGTTGGATGAGGGCTGGGCATTGGGGCTTTCAGGACCCTTTGGCCATAAAGTGAGGTGGACATGCAAGGATGAAGAGGATACTGAAAAGGGTACTCACCCTGACGGCCCGAGTGAGGTCGTTGAACTTCTTCCTGCATTGCACAGGGGTCCTAGGCACCATGCTGCTGGAGGTCACTCTGTGAGCCACCTCCCTCCAAGCTTTGTGATAGTCGTTGGGCAGCGGCCTCCTGCCACTGTCCGGAAACAGGATAGATCGCCTGCGCTCCACTGCGCCAACCAGAACCCCCAGGACCCCCTCACTGAACCGCTGCGCTCGCTCCCTGGCCGTCTCCATGGTCCTAGGCGTTAGAATGTGGCAGCAGGTCTGTCCAGGCCGAGAATCAGGGCTCCGATGCGCAGGGTGTGGCTGCAATCCAAGATCGAACCTCCCCTTTAAGAGCTGACCGGCGCCAGCATGTCTGCGTGCAATCGCTAACTGGCCGCACCTGCGCTGCGCCCGCCCTCGGTGGTAGCGCCTCTCTTCTCCGGCTTAGCGCCTTAAGACAGTCGTGCAGCGCCTGTTTTAGCGCTCCAAGCACCTCCTGGGGCGAAGCAGGTCAATTTAGCAGTAGGTGGCGATAATTTGCGCCGGGCGCTAAATTTCGCGCCCGCTCGAGTATAACGCCCCAAACGTGGCGATACTGAATTTCTCCCCCCACATCTCTACATGGCTCTAAATGTGGTGTGTGATGTGGGTTATACGGGATGTGGACTGCGCGGCGCAGTGTGGGTGTGCGGGGTGGGTTGTACAGGGTGCAGGGTGTGGGTGTGTTGCGTGGGGAGCGGTGTGCGGGTCGCGAGATGTGGGCCAGTGTGGGGTGCGGTGGGTGGGTTGCATGGTGTGTGCAGGTCGCGGTGTGCGGGTCGCGCGGTGCGGTGTGGGTGTGTGGGTCGCGCGGTGCGGTGTGCTACCAAGCCACATACACCAGTAGAGTTCCAAGTTCAGTCAGCAGCCTGAGCTGGGTTAGCTGATATCAGGAGAGGCAGTGTGGGGGAAGGGAGGGAATATCAGGGTTCATGCTCCTGATTACTGTTAGTGACCCCCTGCCAGTATGTGCCACGTGGGCACTGGGCACTAGGTGTGGCACAGCCACGAGGCTCCCATGATTAAAGATCCAGCTGAGACTCTCTAACTTGCCACATGAAGATTAGCTACTTGGGCCAGTTGACCTGAGGCCCCTCAGTCTCATAGAACCAAACACTGGCAGGAATCCTCATCTTGGGGAGAAAAGGGGAAAATAACACAACGTAGGCCTGGATTCTCCAGGCCCTATGACGGCGTACGCAGAGTGTACGTGGTTGTAAGCGCCCTGCAAGTTCCGGGTTTCCGTATGCGTTGCACAATCGCGAAAACTCAGAACTTGCGATCTGTCAAGTTTCAGCTTGACAGGTCCACCGCATCCTCGGGAAACGGACATTCGCTGGCGGAGAGTCGGCTATTGGCCCAACTACTGCCCAGAGAATGCCCACGGAACTCTTACACCGGTGAAAGTAGGCATGGGGCCTTCTGTTACAAGGGTAAGAGTTTAAATAAATATTAAAATAATTTTAAAAAAATTATTTAAACATAAAACTTTAAAATTAGTTATACCTAGGTTATTTTTAGCCCGTTTAAAACGTTTAAATTTATTTTTCAAAAAATTAAATTGTTTTAAATGGTAATTTAATTGTATTTTAATTAATTTTGAACATGTAATGATTTATTTTTATTTAACTGGTGTGTAATTGTGTTTTTAGGGGATTCCTATGCATGTTTATGGGGTTTCCGTACGTAAATGGAATCCTCATAGCAATAATGGGAATCCCCCTTTCTGATTGGTTGGCCTGGCCTACATGATCCCAGTGATGCTTGCAAACCGCGCGCACTCCTGGGATCCGCGGGCCTTTACACAGGCGACGCCTGCAGGCCCAGGAGTGAGTGTCGGCGAAGCTCCGGGACCATCAGCTAGGTTCGTACTTTTCTTGCGATTCGGAGGCATTCGCCCGCGGGAAGCTTCCGGCCGCAAATTCAGGCCCAACGTACTTTGCCAAGAGGTTGGTCAAAGCAGGTTCTTTGCATCGAACTTGAACTATCCCCAACCTGGCAGTACTTAGTGGGGAAGGGTAAACAGCAGCTCATTATTACCTACGTTACAACAGTGACCACACTTCAAAAGTACTTCATTGGCTGTAAAGCGCTTTGGGACATCCTGAGGTCTTGAAAGGCACTGTAGAAATGCAAGCCTTTCTTTCTTCCATCTACTGTATTATTTCATTCATGAAAAAATACGCACCCAATAATGCACACACCTCAGCATTTGGACATCAAAGGCTCGTTTAAACTAAATGAATGGAAGTTATTTTCAGAAGCGATTGTATATCACAACACTGACTGTGCACCGTGAGACAATGTTTTCTAATTATAGTCGGATTTGCTGCTTATTTTTGCATGTCTGTTTATATTTAAATGGACAGACAGTTTATATCTGTCAGGAGCCCAACCAGTATGTGAAGGGAAGGAAGCATGTGACCATAGTTTCAGAGTTTGGGAATAAGTATTGTTGCTTATCTATTGACAGCAGAATTCCCGTCTGCCTTACTCAGTGACCCAGCGAGGCAGGATGGGTTCTTCACTGTTCGCTGGCACTGGGTAGGAGGAAACATCACAAGTTAAACAATGGACAATATCTGGGACACCCTTGTCCTTCTGCGGCCATGTTTGTGTTAGGCAAGTGACTTCCTGTTTAGGGAATGAGCAGTACCGTCTTCACGATGAAGGTGCAGTGACTCGCAGTGTCATGTGTATGTTACGCTGCTCAGAAACGGCACTGGGGATATCTCCTCTGTCACAGTCCACACTGGATTAGTGGGGATATCTCCTCTGTCAATGTCCACACTGGATTAGTGGGGATATCTCCTCTGTCACAGTCCACACTGGATTAGTGGGGATATCTCCTCTGTCAATGTCCACACTGGATTAGTGGGGATATCTCCTCTGTCACAGTCCACACTGGATTAGTGGGGATATCTCCTCTGTCAATGTCCACACTGGATTAGTGGGGATATCTCCTCTGTCACAGTCCACACTGGATTATTAATCTACATAGATCTAAGTTCGTCATTTTACTTCTGCAAGTCACTGCCAGCAGTGCAGCAGTTTTATCTGTTGGTTTCCTGTACGAGTCTTTCAGTTAAGAAGGAGACGGAAGATACCCGGGCACGCCCCACAGAACACAGGAACTGGAGGAGGCCATTCAGCCCCTCGAGCCTGTTCCACCATTCAATCAGATCATAGCTGATTTGCACCTCAACCCTATTTACCTGCCTTTTTACTCCATATCCTTCGATCCCCTGACCCAACAATAATCTATCGATCTCAGTCTGGAAAGCTCCAATTGACTCCCAGCATCCACAGCCTTTTGGGGGAGAGAGTTCCAGATTTCCACTCCCCTTTGTGTGAAGAAGTGCTTCCCGACATCACCCCTGAACGGCCTGGCTCTAATTTTAAGGTTCTGCCCCCTTGTTCTGGACTCCCCCCACCAGAGGAAATAGTTTCTCTCTATCGACCCGATCAACTCCTTTAATCATCCTAAACATCTCGATTCGATCACCCCTTAATCTTCTAAACTCCAGGGAATACAAGCCCAGTCTGTGCAACCTGTCCTCGGAATTTAACCCTTTAAGCCCCCGGGTATCATTCTGGTGAATCTGCGCTGCTCCCCCTCCTAGAATATAATAGAATTCCTGACATTCTCATACAGAATGGAGACTTATTGGGCTTATTACTGGAACTCTGATGAACAGGCAGCATATTTACACAGGAATGAAACAAAAAGAACTGAACGTCCTATCCCCCCGCCTCCCCAGTTATTGCCCCATCTCCCCTGAAGACACCGACTGCTCACCAGGATAGAATCCCACAGCCCCTAGCTGTGGCCCTGGTACCGCACCCGTGACTAATGTTCATGTGTGAGCCGAGACAGTGCGTATGGCTAGGACGTTTGAACATGAAGGCTTCCAGTCGAATTCCTGATCCTGTCCTCACCCGACTGACAGGCAAATACTTCCTAACAGAGGTCACTGGATCACGATGAGGAGGAGGCCTGGCTGCTCAGGGGAATGAAGCCCCTTCTCTTGTCACACACCTGCATTACAACAGTGACTACACTTCAAGAATACTTCATTGGCTGTGAAGCGCTTTGGGACGTCCTGAGGTGGTGCAAGGCACTAACTCAGAATTGGAATTCAACCTGAGACTATCTTGGTCTGCACGGCTTTATATTATACCAGGTGGTGTATCTATCCACTAGGTGATTGGGAAAACCTATTTAAACTGTTTTTAATTTGATTCAATACTTCTCACGGGGAAAGGTTGTCTATAAATACATGGATTACAACACAGAAACAGTCCTTTTGACGCAATCAGTCTATGTCTATGTAGGTCCCTTGCAGTCAGAATCGGGGGGAATTTATAATGGGGAACAAAGAAATGGCAGACCAATTAAATACATACTTTGGTTCTGTCTTCACAAAGGAGGACACAAATAACCTCCCAGAGATGTCGGGGAACATAGGGTCTAATGAGAGGGAGGAACTGAAAGAAATCAGTATTTGTAGGGAAATGGTGTTAGGGAAGTTGACGGGATTGAAGGCCAATAAATCCCCAGGGCCTGATAATCTACATCCTAGGGTACTCAAGGAAGTGGCCCCAGAAATAGTAGATGCATTGCTGGTCATCTTCCAAAATTCTATAGACTCTGGAACAGTTCCCATGGATTGGAGGGTAGCTAATGTAACCCCACTATTTAAAAAAGGTGGTAAAGAGAAAATGGGGAATTATAGACTGGAAAGCCTGACATCGGTAGTGGGGAAAATGCTAGAGTCCATTATAAAAGATGTAATAGCAGAGCACTTGGAAAACAGTGACAGGATCGGACAAAGTCAACATGGATTTACAAAAGGTAAATCGTGCTTGACTAATCTACTGGAATTTTTTGAGGATGTAACTGGTAAAATAGATAAGGGAGAACCAGTGGATGTGGTGTATTTGGACTTTCAGAAGGCTTTCGATAAGGTCCCGCATAAGAGATTAGCGTGTAAAGTTAAGGTACATGGGATTGGGGGCAAGGTACTGACTTGGAGAGAGAACTGGTTGGCAGACAGGAAGCAAAGAGTTGGAATAAACGGGTCTTTTTCCGAGTGGCAGGCAGTGACTAGTGGGGTACCGCAGGGATCGGTCCTAGGACCACAGCTATTCACAATATATATTAATGATCTAGACGATGTAACTAGATGTAATATCTCCAAGTTTGCAGACGACACAAAGCTGGGTGGGCGTGTGTGCTGTGAGGAGGATGCCGAGAAACTCCAGTATGATTTGGACAGGTTAGGTGATTGGGCAGGTGCATGCCAGATGCAGTATAATGTGGATAGATGCAAGGTTATCCACTTTGGTGGCAAAAACAGGAAGACAGATTATTATCTGAACGGCAATAGATTGGGAGAAGGGGAAGTGCAACGAGACCTGGGTGTCCTTGTGCACCAGTCGCTGAAGGTAAGCATGCAGGTGCAGCAGGCGGTTAAGAAGGCAAATGGTATGTTGGCCTTCGTAGCGAGAGGGTTCGAGTACAGGAACAAGGATGTCTTGCTGCAGTTGTACAGGGCCTTGGTGAGACCACACCTTGAGTATTGTGTGCAGTTTTGGTCGCCTTATCTGAGGAAGGATGTTCTTGCCATGGAGGGAGTGCAGCGAAGATTCACCAGACTGATACCTGGGATGGCAGGAATGACGTATGAGGAGAGATTGGGTCGACTGGGCTTATACTCGCTGGAGTTTAGAAGAATGAGAGGGGATCTCATTGAAACTTATAAAATTCTAACAGGACTAGACAGTCTAGATGCTGGAAGGATGTTCCCGATGGCCGGGGAGTCCAGAACCAGGGGACACAGTCTAAGGATAAGGGGTAAGCCATTTAGGACAGAGATGAGGAGGAATTTCTTCACCCAGAGAGTGGTGAACCTATGGAATTCTCTACCACAGAAGGCAGTTGAGGCCAATTCATTAAATATATTCAAGAAGGAGTTAGATATATTTCTTAAGGCTAAAGGGATCAAGAGATATGGGGAGAAGGCAGGGACAGGGTACTGAATTTGGATGATCAGCCATGATCTCATTGAATGGCGGAGCAGGCTCGAGGGGCCGAATGGCCTACTCCTGCTCCTATCTTCTATGTTGGTGTTTATCCTCCATATGAGCTAGTCCTAAACCCATGTGCCCGCCCCGTTCCCACATCCCTTCATCCAACCTTTCCTTCAACGACCTCGTTAACCTGTTCTCAAACACTGACTCGGTATCTGCTTCAATCAGTAACTCAGGCTGACCTCACAGCTCTCCCGCTCTCTGTCCCAAATCTGTTACATTTAATCTTATATTGACGCCCCCTTGTTCTGGAGCCTTCAATCACTGGAAACAATCTATTTCTATCTGTGATGTCCCATCCCCTCATCATTTTAAATACCTCTATCACATCACCCCTTAATCTCAGGAAACATTGGCGACAGCAGCAGGTCGGGCACTGTCTGTGGAGAGAGCAGAGGAGTTAATTCCGGGTATAAACTGGGAGATATTACAGTGAACAGCGTTTAAAAAAGGAACAGAACAGCGGGAAGGGAAGAAGGCAACACTGCACACGTGCAGGAAGAGAATCGAAAGACCTGTAAAGTGTTTTAAGAGGAGAACAGAATGGCAGAAGTGACATAGCATGAGATCAGGAGGCATAATGAGAGAAATCAAAGAAATGGAAGCGACACAGAGAGTGTGTCGATAGTTAAAGGGGGTGGGGGACAGGCGGGTACACTGGCAAAGTGGAGCAGGCTGCATCAGGTAGGAGAAAAAGCATGACGAGAGAGAGGACGCAGAGCAACTTGCCAGCACAGTGTTCCAACCTCCCCCACCCCCCCCCGCCCAAAGCACTAACTTCACTCCTTCCCCCATCCCTGGAATTACTAGCAGACCCACCCCACATCGCCAACCCCTCCCCACCCCAAGCCTGCTCCTTCCCCCTGCTCTGTTCACCTGTCGGTTCTGAGGAAGGTTCCTCGCCTGTTCCCTCCCCAGACGCTGCCCGAAAGACCTGTTGAGTGTCTGCAGGGTTTTCTGTTTGTATTTCAGATTTCCAGCATCCGTAGTATTTCGCTTTTTGTTCACCCCTTTAATCTCCTCTGTTGTAACTAACAGTTGTGAGACAGTGCCTTGGGTTTAACCAAGGTACACTAGCAGATCAAGTAAAAACAGAAAATGCTGGAAACACTCAGCAGGTCAGGCAGCATCTGTGGAGAAAGAAACAGAGTTAACGTTTCAGGTCGATGACCTTTCATCAGAACTGGAAGCTGTCAGAGATGAACGGCTTTTAAGCAAATGTGAGATGGGTTTGTGCTGATAATACCCCAAGAGTGCAATTTGCCAGGAGAGGCAGCAAGGAAACAGTGGGCAGGTTCCATCAGAAGTGCCAGATAATCAAAGGGACGACTCGTTCGGGACAGACTGGCTCCCATGAACCACTGCTGCACATTTCCTAACAGGCAGTTAGGCAGTTAGCAGAAAGAGCGGCAGCAGCGAGACTGGAAGCCATGTCCGCTCACCCACTTGTCTGAGAGAAGAGAAGAGAGACGTACATTTCATTTAACCTCTGTAAACATTCAGCATTTTACAGACTTATGCAAATTCATTTGGAGCAGCTGTAACTCTGCACGATAGCAGCAACCGTGATACTTCTTTCACTTGCTTCCCTCTATTTTGTGTAAGTAAATACCCTGTGCACCATCGAGGGCAATAACTGGCGTGTAGTGGTGTGAGTAAGTTGATCCCATTCCACAGATGTGTGGGTTATTCCAGGACACTTTTCAGCAGCTGAATGCAGGAGACAAAAGAGTGTTGGTAGAATATTGGCAGATTAATTTTAGGCCCAGGGTCTGGTACCTCCAAATAGCTTGGGCTGCCTTTGAGCCTCGGCAAACCACAAGGAGTCCTTGCCAGTCCACATCTGTCACCGCTTGCTCACGTCCTCTGAGGATCTGACAACCAACCTCGCTGACACCCTACTATAAACTATTTTGATCCTATTTTAAGACCTCCCTTCCTTAGGCATCTCCTCCCCTCCTCCTCTCAGCCAGGGATAGACAGTCGGCTTGTTCCTAGACCTCGAGCAGGGAGTCAGCTGCAGTAGGCTGATTTGCCGTGCCATTAACTATCAATAAAAGTAGCAACACAGGTTAACAAGGCCATAGAAAAGCAAACCAAGCACTGGGTTCATTTCCAGAGGGACAGAATTCAAAAGCAGAGAAGTTATGTTAAACTTGGTTAGGCCACACTGTGAACAGTCCTGGTCTCCATATTACAAAAAGGATATTGAGGCACTGGAGAAGGGGCAAAAAAGATTTGCAAGGATGATACCAGAACTGAGAGGTTATACCTATCGGGAAAGATTAAACAGGCTGGGGCTGTTTAACACATTGAGACAGTGACGTCACTTCAAAAGTACTTCATTGACGGTAAAGCGCTTTGAGACGTCCAGTGGTCGTGAAAGGCGCTATATAAATGCAAGTCTTTCTTTCGTGTGGAGCATAAACGCCGGCATAGACCAGTTGGGCCGAATGGCCAGTTTCTGTGCTGTAGACATGATGTAATTCTCTGTAAATCGGCCTCTTCCCGATGAGGAAGTTCCACTGCTCAGTACCTCCCTGTGACAGGAGTGCCAATGTCAAGAGATCGCTGTGTATGCAAAGATGGTACACCCGAGGTTCAGTGCCACACCAAAGTGCACTGTAACAACGCTTTATATTGTGAATTTAATAATGAGAATGTCCCAAACTGCTTCACGGAGAAGATGCCAAGGCCAAGCAGAAGTAGAACAGATGACCAAAAGCATGGTGGAAAGATAGGCTTTAGAAAAGATCCTGTGAAGCAAGTTTTATGTAAAAACCTATGAAAATGACAAGCAGGAAGAGACCAGCTGATCTATCACGTTTGCCCCAGACCACGATGGCTGGAGCATCGTGCTTGAACACGTCCCCCCTCCCCCACCCCTGCCTGCAGAGACGTAGTCCAGTGAGAGAAGCAAAAAAACAGGGAAAACCCCAGGGCCAATAAGGGAAAAAATAATCTGGAGAATTCCTCTCCGAGCCCGTCAGGCGATGGAAACCAGTCCAGGTCACACGGACCCAGTGTTCTCTAGAAAGACACTGACCTTCTCTACGATGCGATCGCGGCCCCAGTCAGGAACTGGTCCAGCTCCCTCTCGCAGGCAGAGAGTCAGCACCCACCGCACCAGCCCGCAACACATTCCAGAGGCTCACTGCTCTCTGGGGAAAGACCCACCCAACATCCAGTCTATTCCTACTCTTCAACCCGTGTCCCCTTGTCCTCCCCAATATGGCAAACTGAACAGAATTTTACTACGTCAACAAGTGCGATATAAATACAAGTTGTTGTTGTTGGATCATTGGCAGTGTTCCAGGAATTTCCCGATCTGTGCAGCTAGCAGTAGCATGGATTTGTAAAATTGGCCCTTTATCTGGAGCTCCTATTGGTAACAGTGTGTGAGGAGTTTCCGCAGACTGTATCAGATACTTTCCGCAGCAATTCACTGCACTTATTCCCGAAATGAAACAGTGTAACATTGGTGACTGGGCTGTTTACAGAACAAGAGACATTCAGATAATGTCTCAGTGTTCAGATGCACGAATCAGAAAACCACAACACAGTTTGGTCCGTCAGACTGGAATAACTATTGTGAGATTAGAGATGTGGGGGTTTGGCAGCTCGTTTAACACCATGCCTGATTTTATTCTCCATTAAAATTAGACTCTCGTTTAACGTTTCGTCCAAAAGACGTCACCTCCGACAGTGCAGCGCTCCCTCAGTACTGCCTCTCTGACAGTGCAGCTCACCCTCAGTACCGCCCCTCTGACAGCGCAGCGCTCCCTCAATACTGCCTCTCCGACAGTGCGGCGCTCCCTCAGTACTGCCTCTCCGACAGTGCGGCGCTCCCTCAGTACTGCCTCTCCGACAGTGCGGCGCTCCCTCAGTACTGCCTCTCCGACAGTGCGGCGCTCCCTCAGTACTGCCTCTCCGACAGTGCGCCGCTCCCTCAGTACTGCCCCTCCGACAGTGCGCCGCTCCCTCAGTACTGCCCCTCCGACAGTGCGCTGCTCCCTCAGTACTGCCCCTCCGACAGTGCGGCGCTCCCTCAGTACTGTCCCTCTGACAGTGAAGCGCTCCCTCAGTACTGCCTCTCCGACAGTGCAGCACTCCCTCAGTACTGCCTCTCCGACAGTGCAGCACTCCCTCAGTACTGCCCCTCCGACAGTGCAACGCTCCCTCAGTACTGCCCCTCCGACAGTGCAACGCTCCCTCAGTACTGCCCCTCCGACAGTGCGGCGCTCCCTCAGTACTGCCCCTCGGACAGTGCGGCGCTCCCTCAGTACTGCCCCTCCGACAGTGTGGCGCTCCCTCAGTACTGACCCTCCGACAGTGCGGCGCTCCCTCAGTACTGCCCCTCCAACAGTGAATCGCTCCCTCAGTACTGCCCCACCTACAGTGCAGCGCTACCTCAGTACTGCCCCTCTTGACAGTGCGGCGCTCCCTCAGTACTGCCCCTCCGACAGTGCAACGCTCCCTCAGTACTGCCCCACCTACAGTGCAGCGCTCCCTCAGTAATGACCCTCCGGCAGTGCGGCGCTCCCTCAGTACTGCCCCTCCGACAGTGAAGCGCTTCCTCAGTACTGCCTCTCCGACAGTGCAGCACTCCCTCAGGACTGCCCCTCCGACAGTGCAACACTCCCTCAGTACTGCCCCTCCGACAGTGCAGCGCTCCCTCAGTACTGCCCCTCTGACAGTGCGGCGCTCCCTCAGTACTGCCCCTCCGACAGTGCGGCGCTCCCTCAGTACTGCCCCTCCGACAGTGAATCGCTCCCTCAGTACTGCCCCTCCGACAGTGAATCGCTCCCTCAGTACTGCTCCACCTACAGTGCAGCGCTCCCTCAGTACTGCCCCTCTGACAGTGCGGCGCTCCCTCAGTACTGCATCTCCGACAGTGCGGCGCTCCCTCAGTACTGACCCTCTGACAGTGCGGCGCTCCCTCAGTACTGCCCCTCCAACAGTGCGGCCCCTCCGACAGTGCTGCACTCCCTCATACTGCCCCACCTACAGTGCAGCGCTCCCTCAGTACTGCCCCTCCGACAGTGCGGCGCTCCTTCTGTACTGTCCCTCCGACAGTGCGCGCTCCCTCAGTACTGCACTGGAGTGTCAGCCTAGATTATGGGCTCAAGTCTCTGGAGTGTGACTGCAAACCCAGAACCTTCTGATTCAGAGGCAAGAGTGCTGCCCACTGAGTCAAGGCTGACACCTTGGGAATGGGAAAAAAACCACGTGTTATTTTTCATCACGGGAATAGTGCAACTGGCAAGTGTGACAATACTTTCCAATATGATCCGCGTCACCTACATTACAACAGTGACTACTCTTCAAAAGTACTTCATTGGCTGTAAAGCGTTTTGAGGAGTCCGGAGGTCGTGAAAGGCGCTATAGAAATGCAAGTCTTTCTATCTTTTTTCTTTCATTCCGAACAAAGACATTCCAAACACTCAGGAGTTTCTATCTTTCTTGGATGGCAAGGCCCTTGTTCTCAAGTGAACGGCCATTCTGGAGGGAGATACGGAGAGGTTCAATCGTATTTTCAAGGAGAATGACTGGAGACATCCGCAATGGTCCATCTAAAATACCGGACAGCAGCTATACGCCACATTGTACCAAGCCAATGTTGCATAGGCCTGCCAATAAATCCCCGGGACCTGATGGCCTACATCCTAGGGTTTTAAAAGGGATGGTTATAGAGATAGTGGATGCATTGGTTGTCATCTTCCAAAATTCCATAGATTCTATTACGGTTCCCATGGATTGGAAGATAGCAAATGTAACCCCACTATTTAAGAAAGGAGGGAGAGAGAAAACAGGGAACTACAGACCAGTTAGCCTGACATCAGTAGTAGGGAAAATGCTAGAATCTATTAAGGACGTGGAAAGAGGGCACTTAGAAAATAATAATAGGATTGGGCAGTCAACACGGATTTATGAAAGGGAAATTGTGTTTGACAAATCTGTTAAGGGTTTTTTGATGTTATAACTATCAGAATAGATAAGGGGGGAACCAGTGAACATGGTGTATTTGGACTTTAAGAAGGCATTCGATAAGGTGCCACACAAGAGGTTATTAAACAAAATTAGGGCTCATGGGATTGGGGGTAATATACTAGCATGGATTGAGGATTGGGTTAACGGACAGAAAACAGAGAGTAGGAATAACCAAGTCATTTTCAGGTTGGCAGGCTGTAACTAGTGGGGTAGAGCAAGGCCTCAGCTATTCACAATCTTCATTAATGATTTGGATGAGACCAAATGTAATATATCCAAGTTTGCTGATGATACAAAGCTGGGTGGGAATGTAAGTTGTGAGGAGGATTCAAAGAGGCTTCAAGGAGATATAGACAGGCTAAGTGAGTGGGCAAAAACATGGCAAATGGAATATAATGTGGAGAAATGTGAAGTTATCTGCTTTGGTAGGAAAAATCAAAAAGCAGAGTATTTTTTTAATGGTGAGATTGGGAAATGTTGGTGTTCAGAGGGACCTGGGTGTCCTTGTACACGAATCACTGAAAGTTAACATGCAGATACAGCAAGCAATTAGGAAAGCAAATGGTATGTTGGCCATTACAAGAGGATGAGTATAAGAGTAAAGACATCTTACTGCAATTATATAGGGCCCTGGTGAGACCACACCTGGAGTATTGTGTACAGTTTTGGTCTCCTTACCTAAGGAAGGATATACTTGCCACAGAGGGAGTGCAACAAAGGTTCACCAGACTGGTTCCTGCGATGGGGGGGGGGGGATTGTCCTGAGGACAGATTCACAGAATCACAGGATCCCCACAGTGCAGATAGAGGCCATTTCGGCCCATCGAGCCTGCACCGACACATATCCCACCCTATCCCCGTAACCTAGGTCTATATTCTCTAGAGTTTAGAAGAATGAGAGGTGATCTCATTGAAACATACAAAATTCTTACAGGACTTGACAGGGTAGATGCAGGGAGAATGTTTCCCCTGGCTGGGGAGTCGAGAACCAGGGTCACAGTCTCAGAATAGGGGGTCAGCCATTTAGGACTGAGATGAGAAATTTCTTCACTCAGAGGGTGATGAATCTTTGGAATTCTCTACCCCAGTTGTTGAGTATATTCAAGACAAAGATCAATAGATTTTTGGATATTAAGGGAATTGAGGGATATGGGGATAGTGCAGGAAAGTGGAGATGAGGCAGATGATCAGCCATGATCTTATTGAATGGAGGAGCAGGCTTGAGGGACCGAACGGCGGACTCCTGCCCCTATTTCTTATCAGAGATAGGAATTTAATGCATCTTGCGTCAGATTGGCACCTGGTTCTTTGTCCCAAGGTGTACTCTCCCTGCAGGCGGAGTCCAAGCCGAATCTTCTGAGCTTGCTTGGCCATTTTAAGAAGCAGGAAGGAGGCGGCTGTTGCCGCGCGATGCATTGTGGGAGCTGTAGTTCTTCCGGAGGCTCGGCTTCCGGTTTGCGAACGCAGAGCGCGCGGGAAAAAAACTACAGCTCCCGGCAGGCCGCGGCCCAGCCGCCCTCTCTCCCGGGGATCAGTTTCTTTTTTTTTAAAGTTTAACAAATTAAAATAGATTTCACCAATCCTGCCAGCATCTAAAACATAAAATGAACTTTTTTTTCTCCATTTTCAAAAAGCCAGAAGAGGTCTGTGAATAACGGCGGTTTACTTTGCGCGCGGCGACCGTTGGTTTTTGCCGTTAGACGCGTCTTCTGCACGGTCTGGGAGGGTGGGATGAGGGAGGGGGTGGGTAGGAGGGAGGAGGGAGGAGGAGGGAGGGTGAACGGGAGGAGGGAGGGGGGTGGGGAGGAGGGGGGAGGGGGTTGGGTAGGGGGAGGGGGGTGGGATGGGGAGGGAGGGGGTGGGGTGGGAGGAGGGGGGTGGGATTGGGGGGAGGGGCGGAGGATGGGGGAGGGAGGGGGATGGGATGGAGGGGGAAACAGGAGAGGGGGAGGGGGGAAAGAGGAGGAGGGGGAGAGGAAGAGGGGGGAGAGGAAGTGGGGGAGGGGGAAAGAGGGAGGGAGGGATGGGGGGAGGGAATGGGAGGGGGGAGGGATGGGGTGGGGGGGATGGAGGGAGAGTGGGCTGGGGGGATGGAGGGGAAAGGAAAAGGGGGAGGGAAAGAGGGGGATGGGGAGGGAAAGAGGGATGGGGGAGGGAAAGAGGAGAGGGGGAGGGAGGGGGGAAAGAGGAGGGGGGAAAGGGGGAGAGGAAGAGGGGGAGGGGGGAAAGGGGAGGGGGAGGGGAAAGAGGGGAGGGGGGAGAGGAAAGAGGGGAGGGGGGAGAGGAAGAAGGGGAGAGGGGAGGAGGGAAGGGGAAAGAGGGAGGGGGAGAGGAGGAGGAAGAGGGAGGGGGGAAAGGGGGAGGGGTGGAAGAGAAGGGGGAGGCGGAAGAGGGAGGGGGAGAGGAAGAGGAGGGAGGGGGGAAAGGGAAGGGGGAAAGAGGGAGGGGAAAGAGGGAGGGGAGGGGGGAAAGAGGGGAGGGGCGGGAAAGCGGGAGGGGGGAAAGAGAAGAGGGGGACAGGGAGGGGGGAAAGAAGGGGAGGGGGTAGGGGAAAGAGGGGACGGGGGAAAGACAAGGGGGGTAGGGGAAAGGGGGGAAGACGATGGGGGGTAGGGGAAAGAGGGGGGAACGACGAAGGGGGTAGGGGAAAGAGGGGGAGGGAGAGTGGGGAAAGAGGGAGGGAGGGAGGGGGGGAAAGACGAAGGGGGAGGGGGAAAGACGATGGGGGGTAGGGGAAAGAGGGGGAGGGGGGTAGGGGAAAGAGGGGGAGGGGGGAACGACGAAGGGGGTAGGGGAAAGAGGGGGAGGGGAAGAAGGGGAGGGAAAGTGGGGAAAGAGGGAGGGAGGGGGGAAAGACGAAGGGGGAGGGGGAAAGACGAAGGGGGAGGGGGGTAGGGGAAAGAGGGGGAGGGGGGAAAGACGATGGGGGGTAGGGGAAAGGGGGAGGGGGAAAGACGATGGGGGAGGGGGGAAAGACGATGGGGGGAGGGGGAGGGGGGAAAGACGAAGGGGTAGGGGAAAGAGGGGGAGGGGGAAAGACGATGGGGGGGTAGGGGAATGGGGGAAAGACGAAGGGGGGTAGGGGAATGGGGGAGGGGGAAAGACGATGGGGGTAGGGGAAAGAGGGGGAGGGGGAAAGACGAAGGGGAGGGGGAAAGACGAAGGGGGGGAGGGGGGAAAGATGATGGGGGTAGGGGAAAGAGGGGGAGGGGGAAAGACGAAGGGGGAGGGAGAGTGGGGAAAGAGGGAGGGAGAGGGGGAAAGAGGGGAGGGGGAAAGAGGGGGAGGGGGGAAGACGAAGGGGGTAGGGGAAAGAGGGGGAGGGGGGAAAGACGAAGGGGTAGGGGAAGAAGGGGAGGGAGAGTGGGGAAAGGGAGGGGGGAAAGAAGGAGGGGGAAAAGGAGAGGGGGAGGGAGAAAAGGAGGGGGAAGGGAGTAAGAGGGGAGGGTAGGGGGAAAGAGGGGAGGGGGGAGGGAGTAAGAGGGGAGGGTAGGGGGACAGAGGGAGGGAGAGCGGAGGGGGAAAGAGGGAGGGAGAGGGGGAAAAGAGGGAGGGGAGGGGGAAAGATGGAGAGGAGGGAGTGGGAAAGATGGAGCGAGGGGGAAAGATGGAGGGAGAGGAGGGAGGGGGAAAGATGGAGGGAGAGAGGAGGGAGGGGGAAAGACGGAGGGAGGGGGAAAGATGGAGGGAGGGAGGGGGAAAGATGGCAGGAGGGATGGGGAAAGATGGAGGGAGGGATGGGGAAAGAGGGAGGGAGGGGAAGAGGAGGGAGGGGGAAAGATGGAGGGAGGAGAGATGGAGGGAGGGGGAGTGGAGGGAGGGGGAAAGATGGAGGGAGGGGGAGTGGAGGGAGGGGGAGTGGAGGGAGGGGGAAAGATGGAGGGAGCGGGAGGGGAAAAGATGGAGGGAGCGGGAGAGGAGGGAGGGGAATAGATGGAGGGAGCGGGAGAGGAGGGAGGGGAAAAGATGGAGGGAGGGGGAGATAGAGGGGGGAGGGATAGAGAGACGGACGAGGGATAGAGAGATACAGAGGGAGGGGGGAGAGTATACAGAAAGGGTGGGGGATCGAGAGAGAGCAGGATAAAAAGAGGGAGGGAGGGACAAAGAGAGAGAGGTACAGAGAAAGAGGGAGGGATAAAGAGAGAGGGATAAAGAGAGAGAGGGATAAAGAGGGAGGGGAGGGATAGAGAGATGGAGGGAGGAATAGAGAGGGAGGGATAGATAGAGAGGGGGGATGGAGAAGTATAGAGAAAGAGGGAGGGGCTAGAGAGCGGGACAGAGGGAGAGGTATAGAGAAAGAGGGAGGGGAAATGAGAGAGGGATAACGATAGAAAGGGACGGAGAGGTATAGAGAAAGGGAGGAGATGGAGAGAGAGATGGATAGGGAGACACGGGGACAGAGAGAGAAGGTGAGGGACAGAGAGTGAGGGACAGAGAGAGGGTGAAGGACACAGAGGGATAGACATAGAGAGAGAGGGTGAGGAGCACAGAGAGAGGGTGAGGGACAGAGAGAGGATGGGTGAGGGACACAGAGGGAGGAATCAAGAGAGAGGTTTTTTATTTTTTTTATTCGTTTATGGGATGTGGGTGTCATTGGCAAGACCAACATTTATTGCCCATCCCTAATTCCCCTTGAGAAGGTGATGGTGAGCCGCCTTCTTGAACAGCTGCAGTCCATGGTGAAGGTACTCCCACAGTGTGTGACTTGGAGGGGAACCTGGATGTGGTGGTGTTCCCATGCGTCTGCTGCCCTTGTGAAGGAGAGAGAGAGAGAAAGGGTGGAAGAGGTTGCCGATTTGGGAGGTGCTGCCAAAGAAGCCTTGGCGAGTTGCTGCAGTGCATCTTGTAGATGGTACACACTGCAGCCAAGGTACGCCGGTGGTGGAGGGAGTGAATGTTTAAGGTGGTGGATGGGGTGTCAATCAAGCGGGGCTGCTTTGTCCTGGATGGTGTGGAGCTTCTTGAGTGTTGTTGGAGCTGCACTCATCCAGGCAAGTGGAGAGTATTCCATCACACTCCTTACTTGTACCTTGTAGATGGTAGAAAGGCTTTGGGGAGTCAGGAGGTGAGACACTCGCCATAGAATACCTAGCCTCTGACCTGCTCTTGTTGCTACAGTATTTATGTGGCTGGTCCAGTTAAGTTTCTGGTCAATGGTGACCCCCAGGATGTTTTCACCAGGCTGATACCTGGGATGGCAGGAATGACGTATGAGGAGAGATTGTGTTGATTGGGCTTATACTCACTGGAGTTTAGAAGATTGAGAGGGGATCTCATCGAAACCTATAAAATTCTGTCGGGCCTAGACAGACTAGATGCTGGAAGGATGTTCCCGATGGTCGGGGAGTCCAGGTGTCATAGTCTAAGGATAAGGGGTAGGACATTTAGGACTGAAATGAGGAGGAATTTCTTCACCCAGAGAGTGGTGAACCTGTGGAATTCTCTGCCACAGAGGGCGGTGGAGGCCAGTTCATTAAATATATTCAAGAAAGAGTTGGATATATTTCTTAAGGCTCAAGGGATATGGGGAGAAGGCAGGGACAGGGTACTGAATTTGAATGATCAGCCATGATCTCATTGAATGGCGGAGCAGGCTCGAGGGGCCGAATGGCCTACTCCTGCTCCTATCTTCTATGTTTCTATGATGGTAGGGGATTCGCCGATGGTAATGCCGTTGAATGTCAAGGGATGGTGCTTAGACTCTCGCTTGTTGGAGATAGTCATTGCCTGGCACTTCTGTGGCGCGAATGTTACCTGCCACTTATCAACCCAAGCCTGAACGTCGTCCAGGTCTTGTTGTATGCAGGCATGGACTGCTTCATTATCTGAGGAGTTGTGAATGGCGCTGAACACTCTATAGTCATCAGCGAACATCCCCATTTCTGACCTTATATTGAAGGGAAGGTCATTGATGAAGCAGCTGAAGATGGTTGGGCCTAGGACTCTGCCCTGGGGAACTCCTGCAGCAATGTCCTGGGGCTGTGATGATTGACCTTCAATCACCACAACCATCTTCCTTTGTGCTAGGTATGACTCCAGCCAGTGGAGCGTTTTCCCCCAGATTCCCATTGACTTCAGTTTTACTACGGCTCCTTGATGCCATACTCGGTCAAATGCTGCCTTAATGTCAAGGGCAGGCACTCTCACCTCACCAATTCAGCTCCTTTGTCCATGTTTGGACCAAGGCTGTAATGAGATTGGAAGCTGAGTGGTCCTGGTGGAACCCAAACTGGGCATCAGTGAGCAGGTTATTGGTGAGTGTGGTAAACCACTGCTAACTCTGTACATGTCTGTGTGGTAAACCACTGTTAACTCTGTACAGGTCCGGGCATGTCTCCGCCGCTGGCTCCACCCCTAAGCCCGGGTATAAAGGTGACTCACCACCCTTCCCCCGGGAGCTCTTAGGATGGATCCACTAGCAGAGGCATGCTCCAGTTCTTAGTCAATAAAAGCCTACTTCGTATAAGTTCAACTCGTAGTCTTTGGTGTTGTTGATAGTGCATCAATTTTATTGACTAAATTTTTGACATGGAGCAAATCTTGAAGCCGGAACGTTTAGACCTGGATCCTCAAGCAGCAGATGCAGCCAATAACTTTGAACACTGGCTGAGTTGTTTCGAAGCCTTCCTGGAGGCCTCCAGCACTACCGTCACTACAGATGACGCGAAACGGCTTGTCTTGAACTCACGGGTGAGCCACCGAGTCTACTCGATCATCCGAGACGCCACAACTTACGCGGCCGCCATCGCGACGCTAAAGGAACAATACGTGAGGCCTGTTAACGAGGTCTACGCCAGACACCTCCTGGCTACCCGAAAACAGCGCCCCGGGGAATCGGGCGCCGAATATTTACTGGCACTGAGAGTCCTCGGCCGGGCCTGTAATTGCAAAGCGGTGACGGCCAAGGAATGCACGGAAGACCTGATCCGAGACGCCTACGTAGCCGGCATCAGGTCCAACTATACACGGCAGAGGCTGCTGGAACAGAGGGGGCTCGACCTGCAGAAGACGGTGGCCCTCGCTAACTCGTTAGACGTGGCCCTCCAGAACATGGACGCCTACCCCCCTGACCGGATGGCCACGCGGATGTCACGGGAGCAGCCATCTTGGGACCCGGTAAGGCCACAAGCGGTCAGCAGCCCAACTACAGCTGCAATGACCAGAGGCCAGAAATGCTACTTCTGTGGCCAGGCCAAGCACCCCAGACAGCAATGCCCAGCAAAGGACGCGACCTGCTCCAAATGCGGCAAGAAAGGCCACTACGCGAGAGTGTGCAGGGCGAAATCGACCCCCAATTCCAGCAGCGCCGCGTGTGAACCGTGCAGGCCGCCATTTTGGACCCCACCAACCACGTGTGAGCCGTGCGGGCCGCCATTTTGGGCACCACCAGCCGCGGGGGAGCCGCCATCTTGGACACCATTTCGGGACCAGGCCCCCGGCGAATACTACAGCGACCCACCGACCTCGACGATGGCCTCCATCACCCTGGACCAATCTAGGCCCCATCAACTAGCCAGGTCCATGATGAACGTAAAGGTAAATGGCCATGCCACAAATTGCCTTTTCGACTGCGGAAGCACGGAGAGCTTCATCCACCCCGACACGGTGCGACGCTACTCCCTATCGGTTGTGCCCACACGCCACCAGGTCTTTATGGCCTCAAAGTCCCATACGGCGGACGTCGGCGGCTACTGTGTAGCGACTCTGACAGTGAACGGCGTGGAGTACAGAGATTTTTAATTCCTCATCCTGCCACAGCTCTGCGCTCCCGTACTGCTAGGATTAGACTTCCAGTGCCATCTGGAGAGCGTCACGATGGCATATGGCGGGCCCCTGCCCCCACTTACAGTCTGCAGCCGGCAGAATTGAAACACGGCGCCGCGCAAAGTATGCAGCCTGTCGACCCTGAAGGTCAAACACCCCCCCGTTGTTCGCTAACCTCGCCAAAGACTGCAAGCCAATTGCTACTAAAAGCAGGCGGTACAGTGCCGGGGATAGGAGCTTTATTAAATCAGAAGTAGAAAGACTCCTGAGGGAAGGGATTATCGAGGGCAGCACCAGCCCATGGCGAGCCCAAGTGGTGGTAGTGAAGACCGGCGAAAAACAGCGCCTGGTTATTGATTACAGCCAGACGATCAATCGATACACGCAATTAGACGCATACCCACTTCCCCGCATATCTGACATGGTCAACCAGATAGCACAATACCGGGTATTCTCGACGATTGATCTGAAGTCGGCATACCACCAGCTCCCCATCAGGCCTGAGGACCGCCAGTACACGGCCTTCGAGGCTGACGGTCGCCTCTACCACTTCCTCCGAGTCCCCTTCGGCGTCACCAACGGGGTCTCGGTCTTCCAAAGGGAGATGGACCGGATGGTTGACCAGAACGCGAAGCAGGCCACCTTCCCCTATCTAGACAACGTCACCATCTGCGGCCATGACCGGCATGACCACGACGCCAACCTAGAAAAATTCCTCCGTACGGCCCAACGGCTGAATCTGACATACAACAGAGAAAAATGTATGTTCCGCACCACGCGCCTCGCTATTCTTGGCTGCGTGGTGGAAAACGGAGTCATCGGCCCCGACCCCGACCGAATGCGCCCCCTCCTGGAACTACCCCTCCCCCACTGCCTAAAAGCCCCGAAGAGATGCCTAGGGTTCTTCTCTTACTACGCCCAGTGGGTGCCCAACTATGCGGACAAAGCCCGGCCCCTCATCAAGTCAACCTCCTTCCCCCTGACGGCAGAGGCCCATGCGGCCTTCACCCTCATAAAAGAGGACATTGCGAAGGCCACAATGCACGCAGTGGATGAGTCCATCCCTTTCCAAGTGGAGAGCGATGCATCCGACTTCGCCCTAGCCGCAACCCTTAACCAGGCGGGGAGACCTGTGGCCTTCTTTTCACGGACCCTCCAGGGCCCCGAAATTCGACACTCCTCAGTCGAGAAGGAGGCCCAGGCGATAGTGGAGGCTGTACGGCACTGGAGGCATTACCTGGCCGGTAAACGTTTCACCCTGCTCACTGACCAACGGTCAGTAGCATTTATGTTTAACAACAGACAAAGGGGGAAAATCAAAAATGATAAGATATTGCGGTGGAGGATCGAGTTATCCACCTACAACTACGATATCTTATACCGGCCCGGGAAACTTAATGAGCCCCCAGACGCCCTATCCCGTGGGACATGTGCCAACGCACAAGTCGATAGGCTACGGACCCTCCACAATGATCTCTGCCACCCGGGGGTCACCAGGTTCTTCCATTTTATTAAAGCTCGCAACCTGCCTTACTCCATCGAGGAGGTCAGGACCATGACCAGGAACTGCCAGGTCTGCGCCGAATGCAAACCGCATTTTTATAGGCCAGACAGGGCACACCTGATTAAAGCCACCCGCCCCTTCGAACGTCTCAGCGTCGATTTCAAGGGGCCCCTTCCCTCCTCTGACCGCAACACGTACTTCCTCAATATTATTGACGAGTACTCCCGTTTCCCCTTCGCCATCCCCTGCCCGGACATGACCAGCGCCACAGTCATCAGGTGCCTCAACGACCTGTTTGCCATATTTGGCTTCCCCAATTACATCCACAGCGACAGGGGCTCGTCGTTCATGAGCGACGAGCTGCGCCAGTACCTGCTCGAGAAGGGCATAGCCACGAGCAGGACTACCAGCTACAACCCCCGGGGTAACGGACAGGTAGAGAGGGAGAACGCAACGGTGTGGAAGACCGCCATGCTCGCCCTAAAATCCAAGGGCCTCCCAATCTCCCGCTGGCAAGATGTCCTCCCCGATGCGCTCCACTCCATACGATCACTGCTCTGTACTGCCACAAACGCCACCCCTCACGAGAAGATGTTCGTCTTCCCCAGGAAATCCACCTCGGGGACATCATTACCGCCATGGCTGACGTCTCCGGGACCCGTCCTGCTCAGGAAACATGTGAGGAGCCATAAGACGGACCCCCTGGTCAAAAAGGTACACCTCCTCCACGCCAACCCACAGTACGCCTACGTGGCGTATCCTGACGGGCGGGAGGACACAGTCTCAATTCGAGACCTCGCACCCTCAGGTACCACCCGAAACACCATCCACTACCTCCACCCACCACCACTACCCACGACGCACCACCGGGGTGTCTACCACGAACTGACATGCCGGTGCCATCCCTAACCCGAGAGGACGACACGCCAGTGCTCCGTCCCACGCGAGAAGCGGCCGCGGGCAAAGAACCGGCATCACGAAGATCATTACGGCAGACAAGACCCCCGGAGAGACTTTCGTATACGAACTTTTGAAACACTTCACCCCGCCGGACTCTTTTTTAAACGAGGGGTGAATGTGGTAAACCACTGTTAACTCTGTACAGGTCCGGGCATGTCTCCGCCCCTGGCTCCACCCCTAAGCCCGGGTATAAAGGTGACTCACCACCCTTCCCCCGGGAGCTCTTAGGATGGATCCACTAGCAGAGGCATGCTCCAGCTCTTAGTCAATAAAAGCCTACTTCGTATAAGTTCAACTCGTAGTCTTTGGTGTTGTTGATAGTGCATCAGTGAGTAAGTGCCGCTTGATAGCACTGTTGATGACACCTTCCATCACTTTGCTGATGATTGAGAGTAGACTGATGGGGTGGTAATTGGCGGGGTTGGATTTGTCCTGCTTTTTGTGGACAGGACATACCTAGGCAGTTTTCCACATTGTCGGATAGATGCCAGTGTTGTAGTTGTACTGGAACAGCTTGGCTAGAGGCGCGGCTAGTTCTGGAGCACAAGTCTTTAGCACGACAGCCGGGATGTTGTTGGGGTCCATAGCCTTTGCTGTATCCAATGCGCTCAGCCGTTTCTTGATATCATGTGGTGTGAATCTAATTGGCTGAAGACTGGCTTCTGTGATGGTGGGGACCTCGGGAGTAGGCCAAGATGAATCATCCACTCGGCACTTCTGGCTGAAGATGGTTGTAAACACTTCAGCCTTGTCTTTTGCACTCACGTGCTGGGCTCCACCATCATTGAGGATGGGGATATTCTTGGAGCCTCCGCCTCCCGTTAGTTGTTTAATGATCTATTGCGTCTTGACCGAACAGTAATGAATAGAGGAGACGGAATGTACCTTTTACTATTTACTGAGTAAATGGGTGGACATTACAGCACATTGTCTTTCACTTTCAGTTTCGGGTTCTGCCATGCAGACAAAGTAAAACCGAGCCCCCCAGCACCCACTTCAGGTAACACCCGGGAACTGGGACAAACTTAATTGAAGCAAAACTCAAAACACAACACTCCTTTCCCCCAGATAAAACCACTTAGTCCTCCAGGCGTCTGGGACGGAATCTAACCTGACTTGAGCGCCGCTGGACAGGCATAGTCGGGGTGCCACTGCTAGCCGCAGGAAAACCTTCCTCCGTAGCTGATGACTCCGTGACACCTTCTGTCGATGTGGCTTCCGTCGTTGCAGGAAGCAGGCCGTCACTGCCTGGCAGAGGTGGCGGAGACAATGGCCTAGCCTGTGACGTCTCTGTTACTCTCACCGGAGTACGACCCCGTAGCTGGTCCACGTGGCGTCTGTGTAGCTGGCCATCAGGTGTACGGACGCTGTACGACAGGGGATCCGTGGCCTGCTCCACCATGGCAGGCATCCATTTGTCTCCTCCTGCATAGCAACGGGCAAACAGTCTCTGACGGCTCGCACTGCCTGGCGGTGCCCTGGTGCTTCTTAGCCAGCTCCTCTTGCTTTGTGTGCATCTCATCCCTGTAGTCCGGGTGTAGCCGGTCCAGTGCAGTCGCCAGCCGGCGACCCAACAGCATCTCGGCAGGACTCTTCCCCGTTGCGGAGTTTGGTGTGGTATGCTGTGATAACAGGAACCTGGCCAATCTGGTTTGCCAGTCCCCCACCGATATCCTCACCAGTGCCTCTTTTGTGGTTTGCACCATCCTCTCTGCCTGCCCGTTAGAGGAGGGGTGATAGGGTGCTGTGGTCATGTGGCGGATCCAGTTTCTGCCTGCAAAAGCCTTGAACTCCGCTGACGTGAAGGCTGCTCCATTGTCCGAAACCAGCACGTCAGGGACCCCATGTGTGGCAAACAGCAAACGCAACGCGTTGATCACTGCACTGGATGTCATGGAGCTCATGATAGCCACCTCCAGCCATTTTGAATGAGAATCCACCACTATCAAAAAGACCTTCCCCTGAAATGGCCCTGCAAAGTCAATGTGGAGTCTTGACCATTTACGAGTGGTCAACTCCCAGGGGTGAAGGGGAGCTTTGGATGGGCTATGGCGAGTCAGCTGACATCTCACAGCTCTTTACCACCTCCTCCACATCTCAGTCCAACCCCGGCCACCAGACGTAGCTTCTCGCCAACGCCTTCATGTGCACAATCCCAGGGTGTGAGTCATGCAGCATTTTCAGCACCTCCTCTCTTGCGGCGGCAGGAACCACCACACGGCTTCCCCAGAGCACGCAGTTCTTGTGTGCAGACATTTCATGGCGCCTCTGAACGAAGGGCTTGAAATGCTCCTCCTGGACCTCGGAGGGCCAGCCATGCAGCAGCCAGCGTAGCACCCGTGATAAGACTGGATCTTTCTGTGTGAGGCTGCCAATCCGCTGGGCATGGAGTGGGGCCTCCGGAACCTCCTCCAGTCGCAGCACCTCTAGGGGTGGTGGCGTCTCAGCCATCGGCCGGTTCAAAGGCAGGCGACTCAGAACATCAGCATTAGCCAGCATCTTCCCAGGCCTATAGCAAAGTTCATAACTGTAGGCCCCCAACATCAGACTCCACCGAAGCATACGCGGTGATATGATCTGGGGCATGGGCTTGGAGTGATGCAGGAGCCCCAAGAGTGGCTTGTGGTCTGTGTAGATGAGGAACTGTCTCCCTAACAGGTACTGGCTGAACTTCTTTACCCCAAATATGATGGCTAGGGCCTCCTTGTCAATCTGGGCGTAATTACGTTCTGTTGTTGAGAGTGTTCTTGAGGCAAAACTGATAGGCGCTTCCCGGCCACCTGGCTCTATGTGACCCAACAGAGCTCCCAGCCCGTATGGTGAGGCATCACACACCAACACCAATGGCTTGTTTTCATCATAGTGTGCCAGAACCTTATCTGCTTGTAGCAGTTCCTTTGCCTGTCTGTAGGCTGTTTCATGAGCTGAGGTCCAGTTCCACACTGTTGCTTGGTCTAACAGCCTGTGCAGTGGCTCTAAGATTGTGGTTTTGCCCTTGAGAAAACAACTGTAGAAGTTTAACAGTCCGAGGAATGCCTGCAGTTCGGTCTTGTTCTTGGGGGTGGGAGCGCTCCTGATAGCCTCCACCTTCTCCGTAGTCGGATGCACACCGTCTTTGTCCACTCGGAATCCCAAGAACTCCACCCCATTGGCAGCGAACACACATTTCTCCTTCTGAAGGCGTAGTCCTACCTCAGCCAGCCGGTGTAGTACTTCCTGCAGCCGCTCATCATGGGCTTCCTGTGTCTTGCCTGTAATCAGTATGTCATCCAAGTAAGGCTGAACTCCCGGAACACCAGCCAACAGGGTGTCCATGAACCTCTGAAAGATTGCCACAGCCGTAGACACCCCAAACTGCAGCCTTGTGGCTCGGAAAAGTCCTCTGTGGGTGTTGATTGTCAACAGTGTGGTAAATCACTGTTATTGTTGTTCACCGTTGTTGTTGTTGTTGCACACTGTTGTATCTATGCATGCCTCAGCTGGCTCTGCCCCTGGCTCCACCCACATGCCCAGGTATAAAGGTGACTGCTCTGCAGCCCCCTGCCTTCTTGGAAACCAGTCAACCACGAGAGGCATGCTCTGTTCTTTGTTAATAAAAGCCTTTTAGTTACTCTCCTAACTCTCCGTCTTTTATGAGTAATTAATTGCGCATCAATTTTATTAACAAAAACAAAATGTCGGCACCAAACGCTGAGCAGCAGGCGCTGCTGCATGCCCTCAGACCAACATGCCTGGACCTAGACCCTCAAGAGGCGGGTTCGTCTACCAAGTTCGCTCAATGGCTGCGTTGCTTCGAAGCTTATCTGGAAGCCTCAGCCGTGACACTAGATGGAAACAAACTAAAAATCCTGGCCTCCAAGGTGGGCCACCAAGTCTACACGCTCATCCAGGATGCGACTACCTACGCGGCGGCTATCGATCTGCTAAAAGGACAATACACACGCCCGGTAAATACGGTTTATGCCAGACACCTCCTGAGATCCCGCAAACAGCAGTCCGGGGAATCGGTGGAGGCATTCCTACGGGCACTACAGATACTCGGCCGAGCCTGCGATTGTAAAGAGGTATCGGCCGCGACACACACGGAGGGACTTATCCGAGATGCTTTCGTTGCGGGCCTCAACTCCGACTACTCCCGGCAGAGACTGCTGGAGAAGGGCGAAATCGACCTGAAGAAGGCAGTGTCCCTCGCGCTCTCGCTAGACGCGGCCCACCGGAATATGGACGCATTCTCCCCTAACCGCTCCGCACCGTGGACGCCGCAACCTTGGGTCATGGGACCGCCACCCCCGCCACCAACTGCTGCAGCGATGTCCAAGGGCCCGAAATGTTACTTTTGTGGCCAGGCAAAACACCCCAGAGCACGCTGCCCGGCGAAAAACGCTACCTGCTCTGGCTGCGGGAAGAAAGGACACTACGTCAGCGCCTGCAAAGGTAAAACCGCTAACGCCAGCAGCGCCGCGTGTGAACCGTGGGGGCAGCCATCTTGTCCGCCATCTTGGACACCTCCAGCCGCGTGGGGATCGGGATCATGGGCGCAGCCATTTTGTCCGCCATCTTGGACGCCTCCAATTCCAATCGCGGGTGACCCGAACTCAACCACCGCCTCGTCTGACGACCACAGTGACTCGCTCGACCATACGCTGGCTTCCGTGACGCTGGACCAATCTCTCCTTCACCAACTGTCCAGGTCCATGATGGACATTACGGTAAACGGCCGCACCACTACCTGCCTTTTCGACAGCGGGAGCACGGAGAGCTTTATCCACCCCGACACGGTGCGCAGTTACTCTCTCCCGGTCCGGCCAACGCGCCATCGGATCTCTATGGCTTCCAAATCCCATTCAGCAGACGTCGGTGGCTACTGTGTAGTGACCCTTTCAGTAAGGGGCACAGAATACAAAAAATTTAAACTTCTTGTCCTGCCACATCTCTGCGCTGCCGTTCTACTGGGGTTGGATTTTCAGTGCCACCTTAAAAGTGTCACATTAGCGTACGGCGGACCCCTCCCCCCACTCACAGTCTGCAGCCAGCAGCTTTTAAATCGCCCGCCGCGCACCATTTGCAGCCTCTCCACGCTTAAAGTCTCCCCCCCCCTTGTTCGCTAACCTCACCCGCGACTGTAAGCCCATCGCTACCAAAAGCAGGCGGTACAGTGCCGGGGATAGGAGCTTCATTAAATCTGAAGTAGCAAGACTCCTGAAGGAAGGGATTATTGAGGGTAGCACTAGCCCATGGCGAGCACAAGTGGTGGTAGTGAAGACTGGCGAAAAACAGCACCTAGTTATTGACTACAGCCAGACGATCAATCGCTACACCCAGTTAGATGCATACCCACTCCCCCGCATATCTGACATGGTCAGATAGCACAATACCGGGTGTTCTCGACGATTGATCTGAAGTCGGCATACCACCAGCTCCCCATCAGGGCTGAGGACCGCCAGTACACAGCTTTTGAAGCTGACGGTCGTCTCTACCACTTCCGAGTCCCCTTCGGCGTCACCAACGGGGTTTCGGTCTTCCAAAGGGAGATGGACCGAATGGTTGACCAGAACACGCTGCAGGCCACCTTCCCCTATCTAGACAACGTCACCATCTGCGGCACGACCAGCAGGACCAGGACGTTAACCTAGAGAAATTCCTCCGTACGGCCCAGCGGCTGAATCTAACATACAACAATGACAAATGTATGTTTCGCACCACGCGCCTTGCCATTCTTGGCTGCGTAGTGGAGAACGGAGTCATCAGCCCCGACCCCGACAGAATGCGCCCCCTTATGGAGCTCCCCCTCCCCCACTGCCAAAAAGCACTGAAGAGATGCCTAGGGTTTTTCTCTTACTATGCTCAGTGGGTGCCCAACTATGCGGACAAAGCCAGACCCCTCATCAAGTCCACCTCCTTCCCCCTGACAGCAGAGGCATGTGCAGCCTTCACTCTCATAAAAAGAGATATTGCGAAGGCCACAATGCACGCAGTGGATGAGTCCATCCCTTTCCAAGTGGAGAGCGACGCATCCGACTTCGCCCTAGCTGCAACCCTTAACCAGGCGGGGAGACCCGTGGCCTTTTTCTCAAGGACCCTCCAGGGCCCCGAGATTCGACACTCCTCTGTCGAAAAGGAGGCCCAGGCCATTGTGGAAGCGGTGCGACATTGGAGGCATTACCTGGCCGGAAAACGATTTACCCTGCTCACTGACCAGCGTTCAGTAGCTTTTATGTTTAACAATAAGCAGAGGGGCAAAATCAAGAACGACAAGATCTTGAGGTGGAGAATTGAACTCTCCACCTACAATTACGATATCTTGTACCGGCCTGGGAAACTCAATGAGCCCCCAGATGCCCTATCACGTGGTACATGCGCCAACGCGCAGGTTGATAGAGGTCATTGTGGAGGGTCTGCAGTCTGCCACCCGGGGGTCACCAGGTTCTTCCATTTCATCAAATCCCGTAACCTGCCCAACTCCATCGAGGAGGTCAGGACCATGACCAGGAACTGCCAAATCTGTGCCGAGTGCAAACCGCATTTTTATAGGCCAGACACAGCAAGCCTGATCAAGGCCACTCGCCCCTTCGAGCGCCTGAGCGTCGATTTTAAAGGGCCCCTCCCCTCCTCTGACCGCAACGTGTACTTCCTCAACATAATTGATGAGTACTCCCGTTTCCCGTTTGCCATCCCTTGCCCAGACATGACCAGTACCACGGTCATTAAATGTCTGAATGACCTTTTCGCCTTGTTCGGCTTCCCTAGCTATATCCATAGCGACTGGGGCTCATCCTTTATGAGCGACGAACTCCGTCAGTACCTGCTCACGAGAGGTATTGCTACAAGCAGAACCACCAGCTACAACCCCCGGGGGAACGGCCAGGTGGAAAGAGAGAACGCGACGGTTTGGAAGGCCGTCCTCTTAAACTTAAAATCTAAGGGCCTTCCGACCTCTCGCTGGCAGGAGGTCCTCCCTGCGGTGCTCCACTCCATTCGGTCACTGCTTTGTACGGCCACCAATGCCACCCCCCATGAAAAAATGTTCACTTTCCCCAGGAAGTCCACATCGGGGACCTCGCTACCGACATGGCTGACGTCTCCAGGACCCGTCCTACTGCGGAAGCACGTGAGGTCCCATAAAATGGACCCCCTGGTCGAGAGGGTGAGCCTCCTCCACGCCAACCCCCAGTATGCTTACGTGGCGTACCCGGACGGGCGGGAGGACATAGTCTCCATACGAGACCTCGCACCTTCGGGTGCCCCTGAAACACTACCATTGCCATCCACCACTACCCACAACCCAACCCCTGTAGACGGCATGCCGCAGCCCCAGGACCTGTCATTGACCACCCAACCACTCAATGAGACGCCAGATTCAACGTTGGATGCTGCACCATCACCGCCGCCACCACCACGACGATCAGGACAGCATACAAGGCCACCTGATAGACTTACTTACACGAACCTTTAGTACACTTCACCCCGCCGGACTCAATTTTAAACAAGGGGTGAATGTGGTAAACCACTGTTATTGTTGTTCACCGTTGTTGTTGTTGTTGCACACTGTTGTATCTATGCATGCCTCAGCTGGCTCCGCCCCTGGCTCCACCCACATGCCCAGGTATAAAGGTGACTGCTCTGCAGCCCCCTGCCTTCTTGGAAACCAGTCAACCACGAGAGGCATGCTCTGTTCTTTGTTAATAAAAGCCTTTTAGTTACTCTCCTAACTCTCCGTCTTTTATGAGTAATTAATTGCACATCAAACAGCTCGGCTGACTTCATCCAGGACCAGTTGCTGGTATGCTTGCTTGAGATCCAGCTTGGTGAACAGAGTGCCTCCAGCCAGTGTTGAAAACAGCTCTGTAACTGTTGGTAAGGGATACACATCTGGTAACACAGCAGTATTAACCGTACATCTGTAATCTCCACAGATTCGCAGGCCCCCATCCTTCTTTGCAATGGGCACGATAGGGGTGGCCCAACGGGAGTTCTTCACTGGCAAGAGAACCCCTTGGTTCACCAGCTTATCCAGGGCCTCATCCACCTTCTTGCGCAACGCAAAAGGAACTGGTCGCGCCTTGAAGAACTTAGGCGCTACCCCTGGGTCCACTTCGATTGAGACTGGCGGTCCCCGACAGGCCCCGAACTCACCAAAAACCTCTTCATAGTTCTCCAACATAGGCATTATGGGCTGTCGCTGTACCGTGTGTACTCCTGTCACTTCAATACCGAGGGGCTCAAACCAATCTCTGCCCAGCAGGTTTGTGCCCTGCCCCGCCACCACATAAAGTGGAAGTGTGTCCTTGACTGCCTGATACTTAACTTCCACATGAATTATACCCAGCACCTGGAGTTGAGCTTGGGACCACTGCCGTAGCACGCCACTGACCTGAGCCATCGCCGGGGGTTCACTTGACCACAGCCTATTGTAAGTGTCTTCACTTATCAACGAACACGCTGAGCCTGAATCCACCTCCATGCAGAGTGGTGCCCCATTCATGATCACATTTGCCGTGTATCCCCACCGTCTGTGGGGTAGCTGCTCAGCTTCCATGGTATACACTGTGTACTCATCGTTGTCCTCCAGTGTCAGGGTGTATGTCTGCGATGCTTGTGTTGGCTCTGCTGCAGCAGCCTGAGCTTTCTTCATGCAGACACGAGCTATGTGTCCACTTTTCTTACAGAAATGACATACCGCTGACACAAATTTGCATGTAGTGGAACCATGGAGAGCCCCACAGCGGAAACATTTTCTTCCTGTCTCTTTAGTTGCCTCCATGTCTCTTGCAGCAGCAGCGTGTGTGGTCTTGTGCACCTCCTCGGCGGCCTGAGATGGTGCTGCCTCTGTACGGAGCATACGTGTGTTCATCGATGCAGCCTCTGCTGCTAAAGCCTTCTCCTCGGCCAGTCGGAACGTCAGGGCCTTCTCCGCTAACAGCTGTCTCTGCAATGCCGAGTCCAGCACTCCACACACAATCCAATCACGGAGCATATTGTCTAAATGGTCACCAAAATTACAATGTAATGAGCGTTTCCTCAACTCAGCAATGTAACTTGAAATAGATTGTCCAGGCTGTTGTTTACAATTGTGAAAATGGAAACGCTGCACAATCTGAGGGTTTTGGGTTAAAATGTTTCTGCAGCTTCTCAATCAAATCAGCATAATCCACCTCACTAGGTTTATGAGGAGCCACCAATGAACGCAGGACGGAGTAAGTAGCAGCTCCGCATACACTTAGCAACACTGAGCGCTTCTTCTCTTCTTTGTCAATATTATTGGCTTCAAAGAAACATCCCAGTCTTTCTGCGTATTCCTCCCATGAACTGTCCTTATCCCCAGAGAACTCTTCAATACGTCCCAAGGTCGTCATAGTTTTAATGTGCACTGTCCCTTTAAGATCCACGGACTTTTTTCTTTTTTTAAAAAATTCTTTTTCTCCTCCGGCCAGAGTTACGGTAGCTACACTCACGGTAGTTGCCTGGCCCGCACAATACTCTGTCCGCCGTCTACGTCACAGCTAGCCAACTATCAAAATGCCATTGATGTTGCTAGCTGAGTGGCCCGCTCATCGCAATTTCCAATATCATGGCTGTAGGTTCGCATGCCTATCTCCGTCCTTCTAGAGAGTTCAACAGCCGCCTCATCGCCAGTATTGCACCTTGACCGAACAGTAATGAATAGAGGAGACGGAATGTACCTTTTACTATTTACTGAGTAAATGGGTGGACATTACAGCACATTGTCTTTCACTTTCAGTTTCGGGTTCTGCCATGCAGACAAAGTAAAACCGAGCCCCCCAGCACCCCCTTCAGGTAACACCCGGGAAAACTCAAAACACAACATGATCCACCACCATTCACGACTGGATGTGGCAAGACTTCAGAGCTTTGATCTGATCCGTTGATTGTGGGATCGCTTAGCCCTGCCTATAGCATGCTGCTTCCGCTTTTTAGCATGCATGTAGTCCTGTGTTGCAGCTTCCCCAGGTTGGCACCTCATACATACGTCTGGTGCTGCTCCTGGCATGCACTTCTACACTCCTTATTGAACCAGGGCTGGTCCCCTGGCTTGATGGTAATGATAGAGTGAAGGATATGCCGGGCCATGGGGTTACAGATTGTGGTGGAATACAATGCTGCTGCTGATGGCCCACAACACCTCATGGATGCCCAGTTTTGAGCTGCTAGATCTGTTCTGAATTTATCCCATTTAGCACGGTGGTAGTGCCACACAACACAATGGAGGGTGTCCTCAGTGTGAAAACGGGACTTCGTCTCCACAATGACTGTGGTGGTCACTGCTACCAATACTGTCATGGAGAGTAGATTGGTGAGGAAGAGGTCAAGTAAGTTTTTCCCTCGTGTTGGTTCTCTCACCACCTGTTGCAGGCCCAGACTGGCAGTTATATCCTTCAGGACTCGGCCAGCTCAGTCAGTAGTGGTGCTACCGAGCCACTCTTGGTGATGGACAGAGAGAGAGAGAGAAGGAGAGAGAGAAGGAGAGAGAGAGAGAGAGAGAGAGAGAGAGAGAGAGTGTGAAGGAGAGAGAGAGAGAGAAGGAGAGAGAGAGAGAGAGAGAGTGAAGCAGAGAGAGAGAGAGAGTGAAGGAGAGAGAGAGAGAGAGAGTGAAGGGGAGAGAGAGAGAGAGAGAGAGAGAGAGAGTGTAGGAGAGAGAGAGAGAGAGAGAGAGAGAGAGAGAGTAGGAGAGAGAGAGAGAGAGAGCGATTTGAGCCCGACCCTGTTCAACATATACATAAATGAATTAGCAGACATGCTGGAGCAAAGCGAGTCACCAGGTCTCCGTCTCCTGGATGGAGAAGTGAAATCCCTGTTCTATGCGGACGACCTGGTTCTGCTGTCTCCCACAGAACAGGGATTACAGCAACAACTAGACCTACTCGACAAATACTGCCAAAATTGGGCTCTAACAGTAAATCTAAAGAAAACCAACATCATGATTTTTCAAAAAAGGCCCAGATGTCAGGAAAACAAATACCAGTTTACCCTCAGTGATACCACTATAGGACACACTATGAGCTACACCTACCTTGGTCTAACTATTACAGCATCAGGGAGCTTCAGCATAGCAGTGAATGCACTAAAAGAAAAAGCCCGAAGAGCCCTATATGCAATAAAAAGAAAATTCTACAACATCCAAATCCCAATCAAAATCTGGCTCAAAATATTTGACAGCATAATCCTGCCCATTGCACTGTACGGTGTGAAGTATGGGGCCCGCTAAATCACCAAAGCTACACTAAATGGGAAAAACACACAATAGAAGCCCTACATGCAGAATTCTGCCGAAGCATCCTTCGCACCCAAAGAAAAACGCCAACAAATGCATGCAGAGCCGAACTAGGCAGATACCCACTGATAATAAACATCCAAAAACGAGCACTAAACTTCCTAAATCACCTCAAATCTAGCTCCCCAGACACCCTTCATTTCAAAGCCTTTCAGACCCAAGAGCTAAACCCAGAAAAGAGTCCCCTGAGTCAGATGCTACTGAAACTAAGTACTCAGCCAGACCCTGACCAGCCCCAGACCAACACAGCCGTCCAAACACCAATCCGAGTGAACCAAATCATTAAAAAATGCAAAGAAACCTACCTGGAACATTGGAACAAAATAACCGAAAGCCAAAGCAGATTAGAATGTTACCGGGCCCTAAAAAGAGAATATAAACTGGCAGACTACCTCACGACCATCAGAGACACAAAACAGAGACAGACCCTCACCAGGTACAGACTAAGCGAACACCAACTGGAAATTGAAAAAGGCAGATACAAGAAATCCTGGCAGCCTAGAGAGAATAGAATATGCGATCAATGTCTGGCCGGCGAGGTTGAAACAGAGATGCATTTCCTCCTAAAATGCGAAAAATTCAACACATCAAGAAACATATTATTCAACAAGCTAAGCCAAACAACCCCAGATTTCAAGGAATTGGATGACCTGTCAAAATTGAGATTAGTCCTAGGAGAAGGAGACAGACCATACCTTGGGGCCAAATATGTAACAACATGTCACAACCTGAGGACTGTTTAAAATTAAGACTGTTTAAAATTAATATTGAACGTACCAAATGAAGTACAAAGACTGTTTAAAATTAATATTGTTTAAAAGTAATATTGTATGTACCCAACAAATGTCAAATCGATTGACACCTACAGAATGTTGGAAAACTGTACCTTTTTGCTATGTAAGCTTTGGCAATATGGTTCTCTGTAAACTTTCATGCCAATAAAGCATTTGAATTGAATTGAATTGAGTGTAGGAGAGAGAGAGAGAGAGAGAGAGAGAGAGAGAGAGAGAGTGTAGGAGAGAGAGAGAGAGAGAGAGAGAGTGAAGGAGAGAGAGAGAGAGAGAGAGAGAGAGTGTGAAGGAGAGAGAGAGAGTGTGAAGGAGAGAGAGAGAGAGAGAGAGAGAGAGAGAGAGAGAGAGAAGGAGAGAGAGAGAGAGAAGGAGAGAGAGAGACAGACAGACAGAGACACAGAGAGACAGAGACAGAGATACAGAGAGACAGAGACAGAGACACAGAGACAGAGACAGAGAGACAGAGACAGAGACAGAGGGTGAGTGAATAACTATCGAGGCATCTGTGTAAACAGTAACCTGGGGAAGGTATTCTGTAGCATCATAAACAAAAGACTTATAAACTTCCTTGAGGAGCACAATGTCTTGAGTAAAAGCCAAATTGGATTCCTGCCAAACTATAGAACATCAGTGTCAGGGTTGGGGAGCCACGGGGCCGTATAAATACGAGGCCGTGCTCTCCGGGCAAAGTAGGTTCTGGACCCAAGTGCAGAAACCAGACAAGAGACACATATACAGTACTTTGTTTGAACTTTACTAGATTCTCACATAACTAGATTAACACAGCAATATACATAAGAACTAGAGACAAGAGACCTCGAGACAGAAACATAAGCATACATAAGAACTAGAGACAAGTTACAAGACAGCTAGTCAAGATAGGAATGCAGGACAGCTTCCATGAGGAAGCCCACTTGTCTATACTGAGCTTGCGACAAGCTACCACAAGGGGCAACCGGCTTGCCGAGGCTAAACTCCAGACAAGCTACCCCAAGGGTAATCGGCTTATCAATGCAAAGCTCAAGACAAGATCCCAACGGCTCCCACATAGCAACATGCTAGTCCAAACAGCACCTTACCAAGACAAGCAACTTAACAGAACAACCGACTTAAATACATCTTAAATCCAGAGACAAGAACACAGACTTAGATACATAGCTCAAGAGAACTAGAACACAGACTTAGGTACATAGCTCAAGAGAACTAGAACACAGACTTAGATACATAGCTCGAGAGAACTATGGCAGCCAGCTTGTGAAGGCAAGCTGCCATAGAGAAAAGGCTAGTCACACAGGGCACCTAGTCAAGACACAAAACATTGTCAAGACTAACTCCCTGGTTCACCCTAGTGAGGACTGAGCAAAGAGTGAAGCAACAACAGAACTTATATACCAAGACACCAGGTGAAACCCATGAACAGCTAACAGGCCGTTAAGAATTAACACAGGGTTAGGAACAATTAACACAGAAAACTAGGAACAATTAACAAAGGACCCAAACAAGGTGAAGGTGCCATCTAGAGGTTACCAACAGAACTGACTGGCACCCTCACAATCAGATCATATCTTCACCCTACAGACCCTAATTGACAAACACGTTCATCAAAACAAAAGCAAAATCTACGCATGCTTTATAGATTTCCAGAAGGCTTTCAACTCCATCTGGCATGACGGTTTATTCCTGAAACTTATCGAAAGCGGGGTAGGGGGAAAAACATATGATGTAATTAAATCAATGTATACAAACAACAAATGTGCAGTTAAAATTGGGGACAAACAAACAAAATACTTCCCACAGGGGCGAGGGGTGATGCAGGGCTCGCCAATCTCACCGGCACTCTTTAATATTTACATAAATGAATTGGCAAAACTACTTGAACAATCTACAGCACCCGGCCTCACCCTATATGAATCCAAGGTTAAATTCCTCCTCTATGCAGACGACCTGGTTCTGCTGTCACCAACTAAGGAGGGTCTACAGCAGAACCTGGATCTGCTGGAGTCATACTGCCAGACTTGGGCCATGACAATAAATCCCCAAAAAACCAAAGTCCTTGTGTTCCAGCAAAGATCCAGACATCAGGGACCCAAAATAAATTTCACACTAGGAACAACCAAAATTGAACAAACCACTAACTACACATACTTGGGCTTAAAAATCAGTTCTACGGGAAATTTCAAACTGGCTGTGAATGAGCTGAAAGAGAAAGCAAGAAGGGCTTTCTATGCCATTAAAAAATCAATCCAAATAGAAATCCCAATTAGCATTTGGCTCAAAATTTTCAAATCAGTAATTGAACCAATTGCGCTCTATGGCAGTGAGGCGTGGGGACCGCTAACACAACAAGAATTTGCAAAATGGGACAAACACCCAATTGAGATCCTACATGCAGAATTCTGTAAAAGTATCCTCCGGACTCAAAGGAAAACCGTAAACAATGCATGCAGGGCAGAACTAGGCCAATATCCATTAATAATCACTATCCAGAAAAGAGCCACCAAATTTTGGAAACACCTAGAAATGAGCAACCCCCAATGCTATCATTACGAAGCCCTGAAATGCCAAGAGAGGACCATAAAGAAGAATACCCTCAGTCAACTAGTCCTGGGACTCAGTGAAGTAACTACTAACACTACTAACAATAACCAGCCCCAGGACAGTGACAGCGTAACACAAAGAATTCGACCCAACACAATCGTCGCTAAGCAAAAGGAAAAATATCTGTCATATTGGGCAGAAACAACAAAAACCCAAAGCAAACTCAATTGCTACTTGGCCCTAAACAGACAATACAACATGGCTGATTACCTGACCATGGTAAAGGATAGCAAACTGAGAAAAACCTTGACAATGTACAGACTTAGTGAACATAACCTGGCGATCGAAAAAGGCAGACACAGACAGACCTGGCTACCAAGAGAGGACAGGACATGCTCTCACTGCAGTCAGGGAGTGGTGGAGACAGAGATGCACTTCCTCACAGCTTGTAGAAAATATCAGGGCATAAGGGAGAATTTCTACCCAATATTCACAAAAATATGCCCGGAATTCAGAAATTTGAATGACGACCAAAAACTCCCATACCTACTAGGGGAAGAGAGAAATTGCATAACACTAGCGGCACACTATGTTACAGCTTGCCATAAACAGAGGGACAACCAGTAAATATAAGAAAAGAGTATATATAAAATATATGAATGTATATTTATACACTCAGGGATATATCTGTTTATACACTGTATGGATAGATCTGTATTTTTGTGTACAAACATGAATGTTTTCCGATGCTTTGGCAACATAAGATGTAACTTGTCATGCCAATAAAGCGATTTGAATTGAATTGAATTGAAGGAGAGAGAGAGAGGGTGAAGGAGAGAGAGAGAGGGTGAAGGAGAGGGAGAGAGTGAAGGAGAGAGAGAGGGTGAAGGAGAGAGAGAGGGTGAAGGAGAGAGAGAGGGTGAAGGAGAGAGAGAGAGGGTGAAGGAGAGAGAGAGAGAGTGAAGGAGAGAGAGAGAGTGAAGGAGAGAGAGAGGGTGAAGGAGAGAGAGAGAGGGTGAAGGAGAGAGAGAGAGGGTGAAGGAGAGAGAGAGAGTGAAGGAGAGAGAGAGGGTGAAGGAGAGAGAGAGGGTGAAGGAGAGAGAGAGAGGGTGAAGGAGGGAGAGAGAGTGAAGGAGAGAGAGAGGGTGAAGGAGAGAGAGAGGGTGAAGGAGAGAGAGAGAGGGTGAAGGAGAGAGAGAGAGTGAAGGAGAGAGAGAGAGTGAAGGAGAGAGAGAGGGTGAAGGAGCGAGAGAGAGTGAAGGAGAGAGAGAGAGGGTGAAGGAGAGAGAGAGGGTGAAGGAGAGAGAGAGAGTGAAGGAGAGAGAGAGAGTGAAGGAGAGAGAGAGGGTGAAGGAGCGAGAGAGAGAGTGAAGGGGAGAGAGAGAGTGAAGGAGAGAGAGAGAGGGTGAAGGAGAGAGAGAGTGAAGGAGAGAGAGAGAGTGAAGGAGAGAGAGAGAGTGAAGGAGAGAGAGAGGGTGAAGGAGCGAGAGAGAGTGAAGGAGAGAGAGAGGGTGAAGGAGAGAGAGAGGGTGAAGGAGAGAGAGAGGGTGAAGGAGAGAGAGAGAGGGTGAAGGAGAGAGAGAGAGGGTGAAGGAGAGAGAGAGGGTGAAGGAGAGAGAGAGAGAGTGAAGGAGAGAGAGAGGGTGAAGGAGAGAGAGAGGGTGAAGGAGAGAGAGAGGGTGAAGGAGAGAGAGAGAGGGTGAAGGAGAGAGAGAGAGTGAAGGAGAGAGAGAGAGGGTGAAGGAGAGAGAGAGAGAGTGAAGGAGAGAGAGAGAGTGAAGGAGAGAGAGAGGGTGAAGGAGAGAGAGAGGGTGAAGGAGAGAGAGAGAGAGTGAAGGAGAGAGAGAGAGTGAAGGAGAGAGAGAGGGTGAAGGAGAGAGAGAGAGTGAAGGAGAGAGAGAGAGGGTGAAGGAGAGAGAGAGAGTGAAGGAGAGAGAGAGAGAGTGAAGGAGAGAGAGAGGGTGAAGGAGAGAGAGAGAGTGAAGGAGAGAGAGTGAAGGAGAGAGAGAGGGTGAAGGAGAGAGAGAGAGGGTGAAGGAGAGAGAGAGTGAAGGAGAGAGAGAGAGGGTGAAGGAGAGAGAGGGTGAAGGAGAGAGAGAGAGTGAAGGAGAGAGAGAGGGTGAAGGAGAGAGAGAGGGTGAAGGAGAGAGAGAGAGTGAAGGAGAGAGAGAGGGTGAAGGAGCGAGAGAGAGTGAAGGAGAGAGAGAGAGTGAAGGAGAGAGAGAGGGTGAAGGAGCGAGAGAGAGGGTGAAGGAGAGAGAGAGGGTGAAGGAGAGAGAGAGAGGGTGAAGGAGAGAGAGAGTGAAGGAGAGAGAGAGAGGGTGAAGGAGAGAGAGAGAGTGAAGGAGAGAGAGAGAGAGTGAAGGAGAGAGAGAGAGTGAAGGAGAGAAAGAGAGGGTGAAGGAGAGAGAGAGTGAAGGAGAGAGAGAGAGTGAAGGAGAGAGAGAGAGTGAAGGAGCGAGAGAGAGTGAAGGAGAGAGAGAGGGTGAAGGAGAGAGAGAGAGTGAAGGAGAGAGAGAGGGTGAAGGAGCGAGAGAGAGTGAAGGAGAGAGAGAGGGTGAAGGAGAGAGAGAGGGTGAAGGAGAGAGAGAGAGGGTGAAGGAGAGAGAGAGGGTGAAGGAGAGAGAGAGTGAAGGAGAGAGAGAGAGAGTGAAGGAGAGAGAGAGAGAGTGAAGGAGAGAGAGAGGGTGAAGGAGAGAGAGAGGGTGAAGGAGAGAGAGAGGGTGAAGGAGAGAGAGAGAGGGTGAAGGAGAGAGAGAGAGTGAAGGAGAGAGAGAGAGGGTGAAGGAGAGAGAGAGAGAGTGAAGGAGAGAGAGAGAGTGAAGGAGAGAGAGAGGGTGAAGGAGAGAGAGAGAGAGTGAAGGAGAGAGAGAGAGTGAAGGAGAGAGAGAGAGTGAAGGAGAGAGAGAGAGTGAAGGAGCGAGAGAGAGTGAAGGAGAGAGAGAGGGTGAAGGAGAGAGAGAGAGTGAAGGAGAGAGAGAGGGTGAAGGAGAGAGAGAGGGTGAAGGAGAGAGAGTGAGGGTGAAGGAGAGAGAGAGTGAAGGAGAGAGAGAGAGGGTGAAGGAGAGAGAGGGTGAAGGAGAGAGAGAGGGTGAAGGAGAGAGAGAGAGGGTGAAGGAGAGAGAGAGTGAAGGAGAGAGAGAGGGTGAAGGAGAGAGAGGGTGAAGGAGAGAGAGAGGGTGAAGGAGAGAGAGAGAGTGAAGGAGAGAGAGAGGGTGAAGGAGAGAGAGAGGGTGAAGGAGAGAGAGAGAGTGAAGGAGAGAGAGAGAGGGTGAAGGAGAGAGAGAGGGTGAAGGAGAGAGAGAGGGTGAAGGAGAGAGAGAGAGTGAAGGAGAGAGAGAGGGTGAAGGAGAGAGAGAGAGGGTGAAGGAGAGAGAGACGGACAGAGAGTGCGTGAGAGAGAGAGAGAGTGAGTGAGGGACAGACAGACGGACAGAGAGAGAGTGAGGGACAAATACTGGGGCGGGGAGGGGGGGAATTTTGATTTTTTTTCCCCCCACCTGTACTAATGACAAATGCTTTTAAATTAGAATTTATCAGAAAATTACACTTGTTTTAAGCAGTTTAGAGAGGCGAGATTGTCCTGTGTTGAAGCTAGAAAAAAATAAGAATAGTTGAAAAAATATTAAATTGTATTTATGAGATATTTATTTTTACATATTCCCTTGGGGTGATTTCAAAATAATCTGTCACAAATATTGTCGTCTTGTTCCAGCTGCACATCTTCTATTTTTGTGACTCGATTTTTCGGTGATTTAATATTGACTGCACACAGTGGAGTGTGACCGGCTGCACTTCACCTCTTGTGTAAGTTAACTCAAAATAAACCAATTGGATTGATGTTTAAATAAGAAAAATCTGTTTCT